>NC_053495.1:120672934-120998767 GCF_905171775.1 Rana temporaria
GTATCAATACTGCTTGCTTTTAACCACTTAAGGACCGAGCCTCTTTTTGAGATCTGGTGTTTACAAGTTAAAAACATATTTTTTTGCTAGAAATTTACTTAGAACCCCCAAACATTAGATATAATTTTTTCTAACACCCTAGCGAATAAAATGGCAGTCGCAATTCTTTTTGTCACACCGCATTTGCGTAGCGGTCTTACAAGCACAATTTTTTGGAAAAAAAAAACACTTTTTTTTAATTAAATAAATAAGCCAACAGTAAAGTTAGCCCATTTTTTTTACACTGTGAAATATAATGTTACACAGAGTAAATTGATACTTAACATGTCACGCTTCAAGTTGCACCCTCTTGTGGAATGGCAACAAACTTTTACCCTTAGAAATCTCCATAGGTGACGTTTGAAAAATTCTACACGTTGCATGTTCTGAGTTACAGAGGAGGTTCAGGGCTAGAATTATTGCTCTCGCTCTAATAATCGCGGCAATACATCACATGTGTGGTTTAAACACCGTTTTCATATGTGGGCGCTGCTGCTCGCGAGCTCGTCGGGATGGGGCACTTTAAACTTTTTTTGTGGATGCCTGAATGGTGGGAGAAATTGTTTTTTGAGAACTTGATCTTCACATCTCATCACTTTTTGATGCACATGCACTTTATTATTTGGGACTTATTTTATTTATTTTATTATTATTTTTTATGTAAAATCAGATGTTGCATAATATGTATTTTTTGTTTTTTTAAACTAGGGATGATCATGCATATTTGTCTATTTTTGCTGCATAGCTTCTTGCATAGCTTCTTGCATTAGTCACTGTTTCACTTATTATCGCATATTATCGCATTACTGCATTTTCTTGGTTTTGTTTTTTAAATTAGGGATAGTCATTCATGTATATTTGTCTATTTTTGTTTCATAGCTTCTTGAATTAGCACACTTTTTTTATTATCATTATTTGTGTTAGAGTGTTGAGGGCACTTGCTAATTGTTGCAGCTTTTTCATGTGTATTTTTAGGGTGATATATTATTCTTTGGTATTTATTTGTATATTAATTTTGGTTGGTTGAGAGATCCATAGCAGCACACAAATACTTCATATTTAATTTTTAGTAGATAGAAATAGTAGTAAAGATACAGTATAATAGCATCAACAAATTTTATTTGAACATGGTAAAATCGTGATTGCCGTCACATAGTACAAAATGTAAAAAAAATATGGACAACCATACAATATATAAATCCAGTACCCCATAGCTCATACATCTGGAAAATTGGGTTGGTCTCATGGGGTTAAAGACCAAACCAGGAATGAAGTTCACAGGAAGGTTCCAAGCAGGTTTCAGAATATAAGGAAATTCCTTCTTCAAGGGGGGGATAAGAGCAAGGTACTGTGGTCTAAAGATATAATAATAAACATGTAAATATACACAAAAATGTAAACACGGTAGATGATACATATGATTACAGTTAACTCAAATAATGTCATAGCGTACTGTACTGTATATGGGATACTCACGATGTATGACTATGTAAAATATAATAACGGCTGTCACTCAGACGTGCCCCAACGCACTGTGCCCACAGAAGGAATGGTTGGTGGAGGGGGAAAGGGTGTCATTCCTGACACCAGAGGGATGGGCGAGGTATATGACAGAGCCAGGAGCCTAGAGCACTGCGTCAGTTGGTGCCCACAAGGATTGCATGAAGGAAACCGGTCAATCCTAGTAATAGTATTAGAAGTATATGGAACGTAATAGGGAGAAGGTATAAAACATGTGTGTAAATACTTATGAGTGTTGTTTTAAAGGAAGAAAAGATGGAGAGAGAAAAGAAGGAAAATGAGAAGGGGGAGGGGGAAGAAGGGGATGGGGATAAAGGGGAGGAAAAGGGGGAGAGAAAGGGAAAATGGGAAGGGAGAGGAAATATAGGAAGGAAAGGGGAAGCCAAGGCTATGCCTCAGTTAACTGGGTGGTAAGTATAAAGATGCAAAGCAAAAATATGAAAGAGGAACTATGACAGATTCCAAATGTTATTGAGATGTGAAAAAAGAAGCCCAATTTTTTTTTCCGCACAGAGCTATCTGGAGATGGTGCCTAGAGAGGTTATTGTTTATCTATAACGTGTATTCATGCTGATGACCTGAGCTTAAGAATTGTTGCATTGTCAATTTGTACCTTTCAAAGGGGTTGTTTTTTTCCCTAAATAGCTTCCTTTACCTTAGTGCAGACCTCCTTCACTTACCTCATCCTTCCATTTTGCTTTTTAAATGTCCTTATTTCTTCTGAGAAATCCTCACTTCCTGTTCTTCTGTCTGTAACTCCACACAGTAATTCAAGGCTTTCTCCCCAGTGTGGAGTGTCATGCTCGCCCACTAACACACAGGTCGCCCACTAACACACAGCTCCTTTCTCTATCTGCAACGTAGAGAGCGTTCTGACTCTCCTGTAGTCCAAGGGAGGGGGCGAGCACGTCACTCCACACCAGGGAGAAAGCCTTGCATTACTGTGTGTAGTTACAGACAGAAGAACAGGAAGTGAAGATTTCTTAGATGAAATAAGGACATTTAAAAGCAAAATCGAAGGATGAGGGAAGTGAAGGAGGACTGCACTACGGTAAAGGAAGCTATTTAGGAAAAAATTGTACCTTTACAAGCATTACTGACCTGGTGGAGGATCACTTTTTTTTGTGATGGAGCACAAAGTTTAGAAGGGTGAAGAGCCTTTACTACAGACACTCATTGAATCACTTGGATTTGGACTTTTGGGGACTATGGGCCAGATCCACAAAGCAAATGCGCCTACTTAACTTGAGATACGCGGCATGATACGCCTGATCCTCAAAACGAGATACGCCTTAAAATCAGGTTTTTCCGTCCTACCTAAAATAATTACACCGGCGCTTTTCTGTGCGCAAATTACGCTAGAAACGCCGCTGTTTTGATAGGCAAAGATGCAAATGAGGGAGATAGGGCGATCCACAAAATTAAGTGTGTGCGCCGTAGATTACGCCCTGTGCGTTTCTTTTAGTTTCAATGTGTAAATTTACACATTATAAAAGGTTTTTTACATATGCCGTGTAATGGTCAGCTAAAGCAACACCATTAAGGAAGAGCTGAGCACACACACTTGCTGGACTACAATCTGTATGCCAACATGCCAGGGGCATCCATGCGCATAGCTAGACTAGTGACTTCAGTGACCGAGGGTATCCCCTCTTCTGAGGGAACAGCAGTCAGGAGACGCCTCGCAGAATGCATCTTTGCACAGTAAACACACACATTAATTATGTCACAATGAGAATGCATAAATGCACACCACTGTGGTCCCTAGCACAGACATATCACATGCACATTGGATTGGATTAGATCCAAGTACCCCCCCCCATTGGTACTTGGGAGCAGTAACGCCCCGCCACGGCTCCAATTCTGTTACTGTGCATTCATACACCATTCAGGAACCTGGGATCACTTCTCCCTGGTCCTGGGAATCCCTTCTCCACCAAAACTGAGGGTTACACCCTTATTTAATCAGGAATGCCACCCCCCCACATTCACACATCATTCACACACATAAACCAAATCATAAGTACAGTATACAAAACAAAATCATAAAAATATAAAAAAAAATAAAAAAAAAATAAAAAAAAAGTACCCCTGCAAATTAATTTTGGCGGCGTTTGCTCCGTCTTGGCTGCCCACGGGCACGGCCACGGCCAACTGGAGAATCTTCATGGGGGGGTGTTAGCAGGGGAGGGAGTATCTTCATGGGGGGGTGAGTGAGCAGGGAAAGGAGGAGCCTCCCCTGGTGTCTGTCCTCCTGCTGGCCTGCCCTCCAAGGCCACTGCTATCCTTGTGAGACAGACAGTGACGGCAGCCGTATTGGCCTGGCCAGCCCGGGTATTGTCCTGGACAGCCCGGGTATTGTCCTGCACAGCCGGGGTCAGGGCAGTCACCTCCTGGGCCATGCCTGTTGTGGCAGTCTTCAGCTCACACAAACATGTGATGACCGCCAATGAGTGACTCCTTCATTACACCCAGGCTGTGCTCCATCTGGGTCAGAGTGACTTTTATCTGACCCAGAGTGTGGGTCTGCCGGGCATTGTCCTTCTGCAGACTGGCCGGCAGACACTCGGCCACCCCCTGGTCTCCTGGGTCGCCATCCTGCCTGCCCCTGAGGCTTGTGGCCTGGGAGGAGGGGGGAGAGTGACCCTTGTGGGTTGCGGCCTGTTGGGGGAGGAGTGGGAGGGGCTACCCCTGATGGTGGCCTGACTGCTGCCAGCCTCTGGGGTAGGCTCTGGGGTAGCCTCAGGGGTAGCCTCAAGTGTAGCCTCAAGGGTATCCTCAAAGGTCATCATATCAGAGGCCAAAAGGACTTCCCGGCCAATTTGAAGATCTTCTTCCTCCACCCCCTCATCCTCCCCCCCCCTCAACCTCCTCATGAGGGGAGGTTTGGCCACTCCCCTCCCCTGGGGAATCCTCAGCAGCCTCTTGTCCTTGGAGTGGTGCAGCAGCCTGGCCTGATGGGCCAGCAACCTCCTGGCCTGATGGGCCTGCAATCTCCTGGTCATCTGTGGAGGACACAAAACAATCACAGGTTTGAGGATCCACACACTTGGCACATCTTCCCTTCCCCCACCCACACATGCTAATCACCAGATAGAAAAAACAAAAACTTACCTGGCCCCACAGGAACACCTGTCTGATATCCACGCAGGCCCACCACCTGCTCTGGCTGGAAACACAGGGCCACTGCCCATTCCTCCTCACTCAGACGGATGGGGCAGGGTCCCCCTCCTCCAGTGCCCCTGGCATGGGCATTGATCTTAGCCACCTTGTTCCGGACCACACTCTTTAGATCGTTTATCTTTTTTTGGATGCCAGCGAGGGGTTCTCATCCCCCCCCCCCGCCGCATTGATCTGATCCGTTATCTTTTTTAGAATCGCCTTCCTTTGGGCCAGGGAGGTGTTCCGGCTCTCAGGCCCATGTAAATAGCGCCCATATAGGACGATGGACCTAGCAAGGATTTGCTTCTCAACCTGATTAAAATTGAGCTTCCTGCGCTTGGGTGCCATCACAGACACCACTCAGCAACAAGAAGAAACTCACAGGACAAACAAACAAAAATACACACACAACAAACAAACAAAACAACTCACAGAAGAAACACACAAAAAGCAAAACACACAAGCAGACAGCTACTACAAATTAAAAAACAAACACGCAAAAAACAAACACAAAATACAATCAGAAAAAAACAAACACAATATACAATCAGAAAAAAAAATACACTCAGAAAAAAACAAACAGAAAATACACTTAGCAGAAACAAACACCAACTACACTCTAATACTCCTCCAAAACTTCTCTATCACACACAACTCACCAACAAACACCGACAAACATTCAGAGCAGAGGCAACTTGCTCTAGGAAGGGTAACATAGGGAAATACTTTTGCAAGGGAAGTGTGTTTGACTGGGGCTATTTATACACAGGGCGATCCTCAAACTAAGTACGCTTGGCCTTTTACCTATCTCACTGATTGTGCCGAGCAAAGTTCTGCACATGCCCAGTGAGAAGCAGATTCGTGCGCGCATGCGCAGTACGGCCGGTGATGTAAAATTTCCTCAAACCGGGTCCACGGGTCCACGGCGCATGCGCAGCGCATGCGCAGATGTTTTTTTGGGTCAGTGAATATCATAGACTGGGGTAGGCGGGCAGAGGCGGATCAAGCACAATTCAGAGACTCGGGTGGGCGGGGCGGAGGCGGTGCAACATTCTCTATTACATTATCGTCAGCACCGCCTCCAGCCCCGTCCCTAAGCAGAGCTTCTTGAGGTCCGTGAAAAATATAGATTTGGGTGGGCGGGCGGAGGCGGAGCAACATTCTCAATTACATCACCGCCTCCAGCCCCGTCCCTTTACACACAGTAGCCTGCTTCTTCCCATACTATTTTGGTCCGAGAATTTCACAAACTCGGGTAGGCGGGACGGAGGCGGAGCAACAGTTTAATGCCCAATATTAAAGTCTGTCAAGAAAATGTCTATTTAGGTGGAGTGCTTCTGAATACCTAACCAACAAACACATTTCCATTTTATTACTCATTTTAATGGGACAGTTTAAAGTGCCAAAAAGTAAAGTTCCGCTCTTCTGTATTTTTTTAGGCTCCATGTACACGGGACCATCCTCCCAGCTGCAGGGATCAACCCCCCCCCCCAACATCCTCCCGGCTGCAGGGATCAACCCCCCCCCCAACATCCTCCCGGCTGCAGGGATCAACCCCCCCCCCCCAACATCCTCCCGGCTGCAGGGATCAACCCCCCCCAACACCCTCCCAGCTGTACGAATCAACCCCCCCCCACCGCCATCCTCCCAGCTGTACGAATCACCCCCCCCCACCGCCATCCTCCCAGCTGTACAAAACAACCCCCCCCCACCACCGCCATCCTCCCAGCTGCAGGGATCAACCCCCCCCACCACCCTCCCAGCTGTACGAATCACCCTTCCCCCACCGCCATCCTCCCAGCTGTACGAATCACCCCCCCCCACCGCCATCCTCCCAGCTGCAGGGATCCCCCCCCCCCACCGCCATCCTCCCAGCTGTAGGGATCACCCCCCCCACCGCCATCCTCCCAGCTGTACGAATCACCCCCCCCCCACCACCATCCTCCCAGCTGTACGAATCACCCCCCCCCCACCATCGCCATCCTCCCAGCTGCAGGGATCAACCCCCCCCCCCCCCAACATCCTCCCGGCTGTACGAATCACCCCCCCCCACCACCGCCATCCTCCCAGCTGCAGGGATCCCCCCCCCACCGCCATCCTCCCAGCTGTACGAATCACCCCCCCCACCACTATCCTCCCAGCTGTACGAATCACCCCCCCCCACCGCCATCCTCCCGGCTGCAGGGATCAACCTCCCCCCCCCCACCGCCATCCTCCCGGCTGCAGGGATCAACCTCCCCCCCCCAACATCCTCCCGGCTGTACGAATCACCCCCCCCACCACCGCCATCCTCCCAGCTGCAGGGATCAACCCCCCCCCCACCGCCATCCTCCCAGCTGCAGGGATCAACCCCCCCCCCAACATCCTTCCAGCTGCAGGGATCAACCCCCCCCCCAACATCCTCCCGGCTGCAGGGATCAACCCCCCCCCACCGCCATCCTCCCGGCTGCAGGGATCAACCCCCCCCCCCACCGCCATCCTCCCAGCTGCAGGGATCAACCCCCCCCCCCACCGCCATCCTCCCGGCTGCAGGGATCAACCTCCCCCCCCCCCACCGCCATCCTCCCGGCTTCAGGGATCAACCTCCCCCCCCAACATCCTCCCGGCTGTACGAATCACCCCCCCCACCACCGCCATCCTCCCAGCTGCAGGGATCAACCCCCCCCCCCGCCATCCTCCCAGCTGCAGGGATCAACCCCCCCCCCAACATCCTCCCAGCTGCAGGGATCAACCCCCCCCCCCAACATCCTCCCGGCTGCAGGGATCAACCCCCCCCCACCGCCATCCTCCCGGCTGCAGGGATCAACCCCCCCCCCACCGCCATCCTCCCAGCTGCAGGGATCAACCCCCCCCCCCCACCGCCATCCTCCCGGCTGCAGGGATCAACCTCCCCCCCCCCACCGCCATCCTCCCGGCTTCAGGGATCAACCTCCCCCCCCAACATCCTCCCGGCTGTACGAATCACCCCCCCCACCACCGCCATCCTCCCAGCTGCAGGGATCAACCCCCCCCACCGCCATCCTCCCAGCTGCAGGGATCAACCCCCCCCCCAACATCCTCCCAGCTGCAGGGATCAACCCCCCCCCCCCAACATCCTCCCGGCTGCAGGGATCAACCCCCCCCCCACCGCCATCCTCCCAGCTGTACGAATCACCCCCCCCCCACCGCCATCCTCCCGGCTGTACGAACCACCCCCCCCCCACCGCTATCCTCCCAGCTGCAGGGATCAACCCCCCCCCCAACATCCTCCTAGCTGTACGAATCACCCCCCCCCCCACCGCCATCCTCCCAGCTGTACGAATCACCCCCCCCACCGCCATCCTCCCAGCTGTAGGGATCACCCCCCCCCACCGCCATCCTCCCAGCTGTAGGGATCACCCCCCCCACCGCCATCCTCCCAGCTGTACGAATCACCCCCCCCACGCCCATCCTCCAAGCTGTACGAATCACCCCCCCCACCACCATCCTCCCAGCTGTACTAATCACCCCCCCCCCCACGCCCATCCTCCAAGCTGTACGAATCACCCCCCCACCACCATCCTCGGACCTGTGAAAAAATCGTACCGCGTCACTTCCGGTGCTCGTACGTCAGGAGCACAGCTGATCGCTGGTCCAAGGCGCATGCGCAGATGCTTTTTTTTGGTCCGTGAATATCCTAGACTGGGGTAGGTCACTTGTGCCCGTCATACGCAGCAGTTGTGCCCTCCATATGCAGTCACTTGTACCCATCATACGCGGCACTTCCTTCTTCTTCTTCTTCTGTAGCGGCGGCTGTGGCTCCTGTGTCCGCTTGGCTCCTCAGGCTTCCTCCGTCATGTCTCCTTTTCCGCCAAAGCGTTTGGCATCCAATAGGATCGCCTAAAGCTTTGGCCAATCGGGAGACAGGTTTTACTGACCTGCCTGTTGATTGGCAAGGAGGAACTTTGGTGTGAAAATAGCTTCTGGCTCTTATCACGTGCTTAAAGATACACACCCCGCCTATTCCCGCCATAGTATTTCATGCGTCCGGCATCCTGAAAGGGGCCAGGCACATGAATAGGGAGGGCGGCAGAGGTGACGGGGGCGGTGCCCATGCGGGGACACCATTCTCTCCCCCGGAGGACGAGGACACCAATCTCTCCCCTGGAGGACAGGGACACCATTCTCTCCCCCGGAGGACGAGGACACCATTCTCTCCCCCGAGGACGAGTACACCCTTCTCTCCCCAGAGGTAGGGAACACCATTCTCTCCCCCGGAGGATGAGGACACCATTCTCTCCCCCGGAGGACGAGGACACCCTTCTCTCCCCCGGAGGACGGGAACACCCTTCTCTCCCCTGGAGGACGAGGACACCATTCTCTCCCCCCGGAGGACACCATTCTCTCTCCCGAGGATGAGGACACCCTTCTCTCCCCAGAGGTAGGGGACACCCTTCTCTCCCCCGGAGGACGGGGACACCCTTCTCTCCCCCGGAGGACAGGGACACCAGGGCTGGACTGGGACAAAAATATTGCCCTGGACTTCATACACTTTGACAAGTCTCTCTCATGGCGGCCGGCCCCCATGCGCCTCTGTCCCCCTCTCTGCTCCTCTGGTTCTCCCCCTGCTTCTCTGTTCCCCCACATGCTTCTCTATCCCCCCCATGCTCCTCTTACCCTCATGCTTCTCTGGTCCCCCCTGTGCTCCACTGATACCCCCCCTGCTTCTCTGTTCTCACACATGCTTCTCTGTTCCTCTCCTACTCCTCTATACCCCCCCCCCATGATGCTCTGGTCCCCCATGTGCCTCTATCCCCTGTCCCTCATGATGCTCTGGTTCCCCGCAGCGCTCACCTCCTCTCCCTGTCCAGCCCTGGTGTCCTCGTCCTCCGGGGGAGAGAATGGTGTCCTCGTCCTCCAGGGGAGAGAATGGTGTCCTCGTCCTCCAGGGGAGAGAATGGTGTCCCCTACATCTGGGGAGAGAAGGGTGTCCTCGTCCTCTGGGGAGAGAATGGTGTCCTCGGGGGAGAGAATGGTGTCCCCGTCCTCCGAGGGAGAGAATGGTGTCCTCATCCTCCGGGGGAGAGAATGGTGTCCCCGTCCTCCGAGGGAGAGAATGGTGTCCCCGTCCTCCGAGGGAGAGAATGGTGTCCCCTACCTCTGGGGAGAGAAGGGTGTCCTCGTCCTCGGGGGAGAGAATGGTGTCTCCATCATCCGGGGGAGAGAATGGTGACCCTGTCCTCCAGGGGAGAGAATGGTGTCCCCCTACCTCTCGGGAGAGAAGGGTGTCTGTCCCCGTCTTAAGGGGAGAAGGGTGGCACCCTCTCCTCCTCCAACCACCCAAGGATCAGCTCTTCCAATTTGGCCCACACTGTGGCCCATCTCCTTCTCCTTCAAACAGCCAGGGGCCCACTCCTTCTCTGCCAACCACCCAGGTTCTCTCTCCTTCTCCCCCGGCCACCCAGGGGCCCTCTTCTTCACTAAATGGCCACCAAGGGGCCCTCTCCTCCTCCAAACACCCAGGTGCCCTCTCCTTCTCCCACGGATACCCAGGGGCCCTCTCCTCCTCCAAACACCCAGGTGCCCTCTCCTTCTCCCACGGATACCCAGGGGCCCTCTCCTCCTCCAAACACCCAGGTGCCATCTCCTTCTCCCTAAGCCACCAGTGACCCCAAAGCGGGACACACATGCGCTCTGCCTACCTGTGACCTTATACCCACCGTCCTGGGATGCCATGATGATGGTGTGCAAGTCTCCAGTGTGAGGGCTATAGGTAAACTCGCACTCAGCTTCTTTGGCCCGATTGCAGGAAAAGCAGCGGAGGTGATCCAGACCCCAGCACTTGACAGAGATCAAAGACCAGTGGTGGCCCCTGCATGGTGGGCCCACCATGCATGGGCACCGCCCCGTCACCTCTGCCGCCCTCCCTATTCATGTGCCTGGCCCCTTTCAGGATGCTGGACGCATGAAATACTATGGCGGGAATAGGCGGGGTGTGTATCTTTAAGCACGTGATAAGAGCCAGAAGCTATTTTCACACCAAAGTTCCTCCTTGCCAATCAGCAGGCAGGTCAGTAAAACCTGTCTCCCGATTGGCCAAAGCTTTAGGCGATCCTATTGGATGCCTAACGCTTTGGCGGAAAAGGAGACATGACGGAGGAAGCCTGAGGAGCCAAGCGGACACAGGAGCCACAGCCGCCGCTACAGAAGAAGAAGAAGAAGGAAGTGCCGCGTATGACGGGTACAAGTGACTGCATATGGAGGGCACAAGTGCTGCGTATGACGAGCACAAGTGGCTGCAAATAGTGGGCACACTGGCTGCGTATGACGGGCACAAGTGACCTACCCCAGTCTAGGATATTCACGGACCAAAAAAAAAGCATCTGCGCATGCGCCTTGGACCCGCGATCAGCTGTGCTCCTGACGTACGAGCACCGGAAGTGACGCGGTCCGATTTTTTTCACAGGTCCGAGGATGGTGGTGGGGGGGTGATTCGTACAGCTGGGAGGATGGCGGTGGGGGGGGGGGTGATTCGTACAGCTGGGAGGATGTTGGGGGGGTTGATCCCTGCAGCTGGGAGGATGGCGGTGGGGGGGGGGTGATTCGTACAGCTGGGAGGATGGCGGTGGGGGGGGTGATTCGTACAGCTGGGAGGATGGCGGTGGGGGGGGGGGTGATTCGTACAGCTGGGAGGATGGTGGTGGGGGGGGGTGATTCGTACAGCTGGGAGGATGGTGGTGGGGGGGGGTGATTCGTACAGCTGGGAGGATGGCGGTGGGGGGGGGGGTGATTCGTACAGCTGGGAGGATGGTGGTGGGGGGGGTGATTCGTACAGCTGGGAGGATGGTGGTGGGGGGGGGGTGATTCGTACAGCTGGGAGGATGGCGGTGGGGGGGTGATTTGTACAGCTGGGAGGATGGTGGTGGGGGGGGGGGTGATTCGTACAGCTGGGAGGATGTTTGGGGGGGGGGTTGATCCCTGCAGCTGGGAGGATGGCGGTGGGGGGGGTGATTCGTACAGCTGGGAGGATGGTGGTGGGGGGGGGGTGATTCGTACAGCTGGGAGGATGGTGGTGGGGGGGGTGATTCATACAGCTGGGAGGATGTTGGGGGGGGGTTGATCCCTGCAGCTGGGAGGATGGCGGTGGTGGGGGGGGGTGATTCGTACAGCTGGGAGGATGGTGGTGGGGGGGGGTGATTCGTACAGCTGGGAGGATGGCGGTGGTGGGGGGGGGTGATTCGTACAGCTGGGAGGATGGTGGTGGGGGGGGGGTGATTCGTACAGCTGGGAGGGTGGCGGTGGGGGGGGGGGTGATTTGTACAGCTGGGAGGATGGCGGTGGTGGGGGTGATTCGTACAGCCGGGAGGATGTTGGGGGGGGGGGGTTGATCCCTGCAGCTGGGAGGATGGCGGTGGGGGGGGTGATTCGTACAGCTGGGAGGATGGTGGTGGGGGGGGGTGATTCGTACAGCTGGGAGGATGGTGGTGGGGGGGGTGATTCATACAGCTGGGAGGATGTTGGGGGGGGGGTTGATCCCTGCAGCTGGGAGGATGGCGGTGGTGGGGGGGGTGATTCGTACAGCTGGGAGGATGGTGGTGGGGGGGGGTGATTCGTACAGCTGGGAGGATGGCGGTGGTGGGGGGGGGTGATTCGTACAGCTGGGAGGATGGTGGTGGGGGGGGGTGATTCGTACAGCTGGGAGGGTGGCGGTGGGGGGGGTGATTTGTACAGCTGGGAGGATGGCGGTGGTGGGGGTGATTCGTACAGCCGGGAGGATGTTGGGGGGGGGGGGTTGATCCCTGCAGCTGGGAGGATGGCGGTGGGGGGGGTTGATCCCTGCAGCTGGGAGGATGGTCCCGTGTACATGGAGCCTAAAAAAATACAGAAGAGCAGAACTTTACTTTTTGGCACTTTAAACTGTCCCATTGAAATGAGTAATAAAATGGAAATGTGTTTGTTGGTTAGGTATTCAGAAGCTCTCCACCTAAATAGACATTTTCTTGACAGACTTTAATATTGGGCATTAAACTGTTGCTCCGCCTCCGTCCCGCCTACCCGAGTCTGTGAAATTCACGGACCAAAATAGTATGGGAAGAAGCAGGCTACTGTGTGTAAAGGGACGGGGCTGGAGGCGGTGCTGGCGGCAATGTAACTGAGAATGTTGCTCCGCCTCCGCCCCGCCCACCCAAATCTATATTTTTCACGGACCTCAAGAAGCTCTGCTTAGGGACGGGGCTGGAGGCGGTGCTGCCGATAATGTCATTAAAACTCTTGCACCGCCTCCGCCCCGCCCACCCGAGTCTCTGAATTGAGCTTAATCCGCCTCTGCCCGCCTACCCCAGTCTATGATATTCACGGACCCAAAAAAAAAACATCTGCGCATGCGCCGTGGACCCGTGATCAGCTGTGCTCTGATGTACGAGCACCGGAAGTGACGCGGGTCCGATTTTTTCACAGGTTTGAGGAAATTTCACATCACCGGCCCTTCATTTGCATGGGGTCACGGCTCATTACAATGAAGCACGCCCACTTCCTTCCCACTTGCAATAACCCCGCCTTACACCTCGGAATTTAAGTTACGCAAGCGCAATTTTGTGCGCAAATGCGCTGTGGATACGGCAATTACGACACCAACTTAGGGCGCCGTAACTTAAATGACATAAGTTTTGAGTAACTTAATTTGCGGCGCTGGCTGTGGATCTGGCCCTATTATTTTTTTATTTTTTTTGGCACACCTTATTAATGTTGTTTTGAGTTTAACACCATACAATCTACTGGAATTATTTATTTGATTTCACAGTTTTTTTTTATTAACATACGCATTGCACATAAAGGGCCAGATCCACAAAAACCTGGCGTAACTTAAAAAATTCCATTTAAGTTACACTGCCTTAAAGTTTCTACCTAAGTGCCCGATCCACAAAGCACTTATCTAGAAATTTCAGGCTGTGTAACTAAAATTCCGCCGGCGCAAGGCGTTCCTATTCAAATGGGGCAAGTCCCATTTAAATGAGGCGCGCTCCCGCGCCGGCCGTACTGCGCATGCGCGAAGTTACGTTACGCCGAGTTTTGAGGATCGCGACGGCTTAAAAAAGTTGCGTCGGGAAAAAAAAAATAAAAATGACAGCGTCGCTCGGCATGCATTCCTGAGGGAGAACTCCATGCCAATTTTCAAAGAAAAAACCGGCATGGGTTCACCCCCCAGGAGCATACCAGGCCCTTAGGTCTGGTATGGGTTGTAAGGAGACCCCCTACAAGAGAGGTCCCCCTACAATCCATACCAGACCCGTATCCAAAGCACGCTACCCGGCCGGTCAGGAAGGGAGTGGGGACGAGCGAGCGCCCCCCCCCCCTCCTGAGCCGTGCCATGCCGCATGCCCTCAACATGGGGGGTTGGGTGCTCTGGGGCAGGGGGGCGCACTGCGGGCCCCCCCACCTCAGAGCACCCTGTCCCCATGTTGATGAGGACAGGACCTCTTCCCGACAACCCTTGCCATTGGTTGTCGGGGTCTGCGGGCGGGGGCTTATCGGAATCTGGGAGTCCCCTCAGATAAGGGGGCCCCCAGATACCGGCCCCCCACCCTAAGTGAATGGATATGGGGTACATCGTACCCCTATCCATTCACCTGTAGGCAAAAAGTTAAAGTTAGTAAACACACAACACAAGGGTTTTTAAAATAATTTATTATTCTGCTCCGGATGCCCCCCCTGTCTTCTTTATTAGCTCTATTAGCAGGGGGGGCTTCTTCTTCCACTCTCCGGGGGTCTTCTCCGCTCTCCGGGGGGGTTTCTTCTTCCGCTCTCCGGGGGGGGCTTCTCCGGACGTCTTCTTCCATCTTCTCCCCTCTTCCGCTGTTGACTCGGCGAACCCCGGTTCTTCTGCAGATGTCCGGTGCCTTCTTCTTCAGCGCCGGCTGCCTGCTATCTTTGTGTGTTAGCTCAATTTCTAACAGGCAGCCGGCGCGGTCTTCTGTGACGTCAGGGTCTTCTCTTCCCTTCTTCCGATGTTGCCTCGTCGCCTGTTGTCGCTGTAATGATGGAAGCGCGCCTTGCATCCCATTTATATAGGCATCACCGTCCCATCATGCTCCGGCAGGTACCCACGTGGTGGGTGCCTACCCACGTGCACCCACCACATGGGTACCTGCCGGAGCATGATGGGACGGTGATGCCTATATAAATGGGATGCAAGGCGCGCTTCCATCATTACAGCGACAACAGGCGATGAGGCAACATCGGAAGAGGGGAGAAGAACAGAAGAGAAGACCCTGACGTCACAGAAGACCGCGCCGGCTGCCTGTTAGAAATTGAGCTAACACACAAAGATAGCAGGCAGCCAGCGCTGAAGAAGAAGGCACCGGACAGCTGCAGAAGAACCGGGATTCGCCGAGTCAACAGCGGAAGAGGGGAGAAGATGGAAGAAGACGTCCGGAGAAGCCCCCCCCCCCCGGAGAGCGGAAGAAGAAACCCCCCCCGGAGAGCGGAGAAGACCCCCGGAGAGTGGAAGAAGAAGCCCCCCCTGCTAATAGAGCTAATAAAGAAGACAGGGGGGGCATCCGGAGCAGAATAATAAATTATTTTAAAAACCCTTGTGTTGTGTGTTTACTAACTTTAACTTTTTGCCTACAGGTGAATGGATAGGGGTACGATGTACCCCATATCCATTCACTTAGGGTGGGGGGCCGGTATCTGGGGGCCCCCTTATTTGAGGGGACTCCCAGATTCCGATAAGCCCCCGCCCGCAGACCCCGACAACCAATGGCAAGGGTTGTCGGGAAGAGGTCCTGTCCTCATCAACATGGGGACAGGGTGCTCTGAGGTGGGGGGGCCCGCAGTGCGCCCCCCTGCCCCAGAGCACCCAACCCCCCCATGTTGAGGGCATGCGGCCTGGCACGGCTCAGGAGGGGGGGGGGGCGCTCGCTCGTCCCCACTCCCTTCCTGACCGGCCGGGTAGCGTGCTTTGGATACGGGTCTGGTATGGATTGTAGGGGGACCCCCTACGTCGATTTTTCGGCGTAGGGGGGTCCCCTTACAACCCATACCAGACCTAAGGGCCTGGTATGCTCCTGGGGGGGAACCCATGCCGGTTTTGTTTTTACAAATTGCCGTGGAGTTCTCCCTCGGGAATGCATACCAAATGCCGTCGCTGGAATGGGCTTTTACATGGTGTGACTAGTTTACACTTTGTAACATCAGCCCTAGTTTTACACTTGCAAAATAACACTTAAAACGAAGCTGGAAAGCTTTGTGGATCGCCTTAAGTGCTAATTTGCATACTAGAAACGGCATTTCGACTCGAAATGCCCCCAGCGGCGGATGCGGTACTGCATCCTAAGATTCGGCAGTGTAATTCAATTACACATGCCTGATCTTCTGCCTAACTTTGGAAAAAGCCTTTTGAGGATCGTTTCCAAAGTTAGACACAGACTGAACAGCAGTTAAGTCTGCGTATCTCTTTTGAGGATCTGGCCCAAAGTTTGTATCATATTTGGGATCACTTTCATGTATTTTTATGTCATGAGTCACTGCACATGTTTATTTAAATAGTAATATTTTAGCAGCACAAATACATAGCAATTATTTTTCATTGTTAACCCAATGCTTCAGGTATGTTAATGAAATGTTGGTCAAGATTGGAAAATTGAAAATACAAAAACATCAAATTTACATGTGTTACAAGGTACCAATTTACTATTTTTAGACTGGGCATTTAGGTCTACTAGAAACACAGACAGACCAGTATCTGCTTTTTGACTCCCACCACCTACTTGAATACCAACTGGAAGTTATTAGAACTCCATTTGGCTAAGATGGTAAAAGCAAAGGGCCAGATTCACGAATAATTGCGGCGGCGTAACGTATCGTTGATACGTTGCACCGCCGCAAGTTTTCATCGCAAGTGCCTGATTCACCAAGCACTTGCGATGAAAACCTACGCCGGTGTGCCATTTAAATTAGGCGCGTGCCCGCGCCGGACCTACCGCGCATGCTCCGTTTCCGAACTCCCGCCGTGCTTTGCGCGCCGTGACGTCATTTTTTCGAACAGGGACGCGCGTAGCGTAATTCCGTATTGCCGGACGGCTTACGCAAACGACGTTGATTTTTACATTTCGACGCGGGAACGACAGCCATACTTTAGACAGCAATACACTTGCTGACTAAAGTTAAGGCACCAAAAAAATAGTGTAACTTTGCGACGGGAAACTAGACTAGCGGCAACGTATCGAACTCGAAATACCGTCGTGGACCGCCGTAACTCCTAATTTGCATACCCGGCGCTGGTTTACGACGCAAACTCCCCCCAGTGGCGGCCGCGGTATTGCATCTTAAGATCCGACAGTGTAAAACAATTACACCTGTCGGATCTTATGGCTATCTATGCGTAACTGATTCTATGAATCAGTCGCATAGATAGAACAACAGATACAACGGCGTATCAGGAGATACGCCGTCGTATCTGCTTTGTGAATCTGGCCCAAAGAGTCTAAAGACAAAAAACACAGACAACTCAGGAGTGCTTTGAAAGTTACTGGCTACTCAACTAGGCTTTCATTAAAACATTTACAAGATCAACCAAAAACACTGTAACACTGAGAAGACGGGAGAGGCAGAACACAGAATAATATAGTGTTCAATGTAGGTAGCTTAAGGCCTCGTACACACGATCGGTTAACCAGAGGATAACGGTCTGATGGACCGTTTTCATCCGTCAAAACCAATCGGGTGTGGGCCCCATAGGTTATTTAACCATCGTTTTAAAAAAAGCCAACTTGCTTTAAATTTTAACCGATGGATTGCTAACCGATAGGTCAAAACCGATCGTTAGTAGGCACAACCATCGGTTAAAAATCCACGCATGCTCAGACTAAATTAGGGGACGGAGCGTTCGTTCTTGTAAAACTCGCGTTCATTTTGGAGATGGCACATTCTACATTTTTAAAACTAGTGCCTAGTTTATTGCAGCGCATTTTTTTCTTCGTTCTATTGCTAGAATAAACACGTTGGGCTAGATTCACGTAGCTGTGCCCATTCGTACGGCGGAGCAGCGTATCCTATTTACGCTGCGCCGCCGTAAGTTTGAGAGGCAAGTGCTGTATTCACAAAGCACTTGCCTCCTAACTTACGGCGGCGTAGCGTAAATGGGGCCGGCGTAAGCCCGCGTAATTCAAATGTGGAAGGGGGGCGTGTTTTATGCTAATGTGTGATGACCTGACGTGATTGACGTGTTTTCCGAACGGCGCATGCGCCGTCCGTGTACATATCCCAGTGTGCATTGCTCCCAAGTACGCCGCAACGACGTATTGGTTTCGACGTGAGCGTAAATTACGTCCAGCCTTATTCGCGAACGACTTACGCAAACGACGTAAAAAATTAAAATTTCGAAGCGGGAACGACGTCCATACTTAACATTGGCTGCGCCTCCTAATAGCAGGAACAACCTTACGCCGAAAAAGCCTAACGTAAACGACGTAAATAAATTGCGCTGGACGTACGTTTGGGAATCAGTGTATCTAGGTAATTTGCATATTCTCCGCCGAAAACAACAGAAGCGCCCCTAGCATCCAAAGTGATATTGCACACAATTATACGCCGCCACATTCAAGTTACGTCGGCGGAGGAAGCCTATTTTTTGAGCGTATCTGCCTTTGAGAATCGACGTAACGATACGCCGGCGCAGATTTGAAATTACGGCAGCATATCTGGAGATACGCCACAGTAATAGCTACCTGAATCTAGCCCGTTTTTTTGCTGATGCTATTTAGACAGAGTTCTCCCATACTGACTTATTTTATTTTTTGCTTGTGATCTAATTTTTTTTTGTTTTGGTTTTTCTAAAGCCAGATCTCCCCCAAAAAAAATTGTACTCCACATTATTTATTTATTTTTTTGTAGAAATTTTTTTTTTTTTCCTCAAGTTCTCACAACAATGTTTTTATTTTTATTTTTTATTTTTGGAAAAAAAATTCTCAAGTTCTCACAACAATGTTTTTTTCACCCCCCCCCCCCTCAAAGAGTTTGTGTCCTTTGTTAATTACACATTATATTTCAGATATGTTTGATGGCTATTCACCAGAAAAGTATTTAACTTAAATCTCCATTTATTCTGGATAAAAAAAAAGCAACATGAAGGGCAACAATTGCACAATCAGCCAAATATATGCAGACTTGACACCAAAGGCACATTCCAGCATGATCAACAACAAAATCAACAACATCAGGAGTCCCTCTAATTTTGGTCACAATGTGCTCCCAAATCCCAGAAATCAGAAGCAGCAGCAGATGTCATACATGACCCCAAGCTGTGGTACCTACAACAACCTCAGTTTTATGCCAACTCAGCTTTAAGCCAGGGAATCACTTTCTGGTCTTCCTTACAGCCTTCACTCCACGGCCCCTTGCAGGTGGTGAAAATGTGGCAGCAGGAGGAGGAGACTGGGCCGGGCCGCGTTGTTTCTGCTCCATTTCTTGCAGTTTGTTTGAAATGTATGAGCTGAAGCTCTGAACAGGGTTAAGGGGGGCCCTCATGATTTCTGCTTCCTCCTTAATGACCCGCAGTGACTCCTCCTCCAGCTGGGTCATGTGCCTTTTTTTTTGGTGGGCGCATCTGGAGGGGAGGCACCTGTGATACAGTGCTGCCACTAGGCCTGGGCACCTGCTGACTGCCACTCGGCCCAGCCTCCTCCTGGCTGCCACTCGGCCCAGCCTCCTCCTGGCTGCCACTCACCCCTTCCTCCTCCTGGCTGACACATTCTGGAGCCTCCTCTTCCTCTTGGCTGATCTCTTCCTGTGTCTAAAAAAGGGACATGTTTTTTTTTGGCTTCATCAAGCACACACATTTCATAGCTCATGACTGCTGCATTTTTTTGGTTTGTTTTTTTGGTAAATTGAACAGACTCTCATTCTGACCCCTGCAGTTGGCATCCCTGTCACTATATTTTCTGCCCAACTACTTTTGTTTGGGTTTTCAAGCTTTAATTTTGGTTCAAAAAACATTTTGTTAATCGGAAAAAAATTTGAGGCCAAGAAATATGTTGTAAACTACTATACCTGAAAAAAGATGGTAATCACAAAAATCGCGCCCTAGTGACTCCCACCGCTGCGCTAAGGAATGAATAAGAGCAGAAGTCCACAGCTGCTGTTTTAAATAAGGTAAATGTGACAGTGTATATATAGTGTGTATTCAAACAGTGTGGTTTAAATTCCAATCATATATAAACAGCGCTAATATGTGTATGACCCACACAAGTGAACCAATAAAATTATAAATAAATAAATAAATAAATCAATAGAACAGTTGAATGAACTTGTGAATAAAAAAAGTGTTCAAAACAAAAGCAGTTCATAGGTGTTGAAAAAAAGGAGGAAAACTTTTTTTCTTTCTCAAATCTGTAATCTTCAAAGAAATCTTCCACCACACCCGATGTGCAATCCTCCACCAATTAAATTGGCCACTCACCAGAACGAGTTGCCTGACACTCTTGTGTTTTGGCACAGAAGCATGTAAACGTTTCTCAAACCATTAAGTAGAATTTCAATTCCAGCAATGTGATAGATGAGATCCTCATAAATAATGAAGAAAGAATATAATAGTGTGATAACGTAAAAAACGGTTTAATGACACACCACATAAAATCTGAAAAAGTTGCACTCACAAAAGTAAATTAAATCAAACTTGTGAATCAAAACAAAGCAGAACTTCCTCAATATTCATATAGCTGATGAACTACGGTCACGGCGGACCTATGTAAACAACCAGATGCTTCTCACCACTCCATCTGCACTGTGCATGTAACCCACGTTTGTAGAAAAACTCTCGATCGCTGGTCACTAGCGTAGTATACCATGCAGAGGCCTCTCACGTTAGTTCAAGTGGTCAAAAGTTCAAACTGTAGCCACGCCCCCACATGTTTCGTCATAAACTGACTTAATCATGGGATTCCAGATTTGAGAAAGAAAAACCTTTTCCTCCTTTTTTTCAACACCTATGAACTGCTTTTGTTTTGAACACTTTATTTATTCATGGGTTCATTCAACTGTTCTATTGATTTATTTATTTATAATTTTTTTGGTTCACTTGTGTGGGTCATACACATATTAGCGCTGTTTATATATGATTGGAATTTAAACCGCACTGTTTGAATACACACTATGGGCCAGATTCTCAAAGGCGTTACGACGGCGCAACACCATTAGCGCCGTCGTAACACCTCATCTGGCCCCGGGTATCTATGCAACTGATTCTCAGAATCAGTTGCGCATAGGTACCCATTAGATCTGACAAGCGTAAGGCTGTTACGCTGTCAGATCTTAAAAGTATTTTTTTTTCCCGCCGCTAGGTGTCGCATCGTCGCTTTTCCCCGTCGTCTATGCAAATGAGGTAAGTACGGCGATTCCCGAACATACGCGAGGTCGACGCAGCGAATTAACGTCGTTTGCGTAGCGTACCCGACGCGTAAGGTTGCCCCTGCTAATTAGCAGGCGCAACCAATGTTAACGATGGCCGTCGTTCCCGCGTCGAATTCAATAAAAATTACGTCGTTTGCGTAAGACGTCCGTGAATGGCGCTGGACGCCATTTACGTATACATCTAGGCAAATGACGTCGGGGCGACGTCATTTAGCGCAATGCACGTCGGGTAATTTACCCGACGAATCATGCGCAGTACGCTCGGCGCGGGAGCGCGCCTAATTTAAATGGTGCCCGCCCCATTTGAATTGGGCGGGCTTGCGACGAGCAATCTAACGCTACACCGCCGCAAGTTTACAGGTAAGTGTTCTGAGAATCAGGATGTAAACCTGTAGACCTGCGGCGGTGTAACGTAGATCTCATATATTACGCTGCCCAGGAGCAGCGCGAATGTATGAGAATCTGGCCCTATATATACACTGTCACAAACTACTATACCTGACTGAAGATGTACAGATCTGGCTACTCAATCTCAGCCAGCTCCGCGACACCCTCTGCAGGGGTGGGGGGAACAGTGAAAGGAACGCTGGAGGGAGCGGTGGAGGGAAGGGTGGAAGAAAGGCTGGAAGGTAATTATCTGTCTTCGATCTGATCCTCCAGAAAACTGAGGTATTTATAGTACCACAGCTTGGGCTGCTGTACTTCATCTGCTGCTGCTCCTGACCTCTGAGAAGCATGGACCTGTACCAAATGCTTCTTGTAAGCATTCCTCATGTTATTGATTTTATTGCTTATAATGGTGGAAGTTAGCTCTTGTATCCAGGTCTGCATATAAGTGATCAATTGGTCAATTGTTGCCCTTCGAATAGGATGGATTTCTGATTTCCCAATGATTTTTAAAAGTTCAATGATTGTCGATGAATCGCATCATATACTCGGGGTAAAAAATCCTCTGCCAGGGCCCGTTGTTGCTCATCCATTTTTTGAAGCTGGTCAGCAAGGTAGGTGCTGTAGCCCTCAACAGGGTTAAGGGGGCTCTCATGATGGAAGCTGCCTCGCTATTGACATGCAGAGACTCTTCCTCCAGCTGGGACATGCGCCTCTGTCTTTTTTTGGGTTTGTTTACAACGAAATATGGTCTGGCATATCAATGGCCCCCCTACCAGTGAAGTACTCCACATATAGATCACGGGCATCTCGAGCAGTTCGGGGGGCCAATCCAGTATGGCTAGTGTCCAGGCCAGTCAGGTTCTCAGGTGATTGTCTGGCCTCAGGCCAAATGTTTGAAAGGTAGGTCACTGAATGCCAGCGCGAAAAAGTATGAAAAATGCAGCAGGAAAAATGACAGTGTTCAGTTTATAGTCCGCCATGTGCATGGCTGTCTGGAACAGGCAGAATAGTCTGGCCATTATCCCAAAGGCATTCTCGACAACCCTCCGGGCTCTGGCCATCCGGTAATTCAAAACCCTCCTCTCTGGAATGAGAGTCCTCTGGGGAAATGGCATCATGAGTTGTGGTCCTAGCCCGAAAAGCTACATCCGTGACAAAAAACACAAAAGGGAGTGCCTCCACATCTCGTGGCAGGGCCAGGCCACCAGTCTGGAGATGGTGGGCAAACTCCATCTGCGCAAAGACTCCACCGTCGGACATCCGGCGGTTCTTCCTCACGTCCACATGCAAAAACTCAGTACTGTGCCGACACCATCAACACAATACTATGAAAACCTTTGTAGTTGAAATAGTATGACCCCGAACGGGGTGGCGGCACTATGCGGACGTGTTTGCCATCTATTGCCTCTCCACAGTTATAGAAGTCCAACCGCTGGGCAAATTGGGAAGCCACAGTCTGCCATTCCTGTGGCATGGAAGGAAACTGTGGAGTCAAACAAAAGAAAAAATATTACTTTGGCACAAAAACAATGCATTGACAATACAAAAGACATCCTTGTCCAACATTAGAATAACATTTATTAGTGGAGTGCTAATTTCATGCCAGAACTAAAATAGGCCCACTTATCAGACTCCTCACCCCTCTGATGGGCCATTAAACATTTTAAGGGGGGGGTGTTTCTAGCTGAGTTTGGACCCAGAAAAATAAACCCTCTAGCACTCTGCCAAAATGGAAGGAGAAAAAAAACATTGGGACACATTTTAAGGGGGGGGGCAGAACTAAAATGGAGCAGACAAAAAAAAGTAGGAAACAGACTAGGCTAGGTGTGTTTGGGCCTAGGATAGCATGCTGGACAGGTTAGTGAACAGAAATATGCATGTAGGCCAAAAAAAAAGCATTCAAAACTTATAACATCCATGGGGACAAAGGGGACATTCACAGCATATTACAATCATGGTAATTAGGAAATTATGCAAGAAATACAAGACATTAGCATACATTTAAGACATATATAGATTGTGATGTGAAAGGAGACAACTTACCTTAATATAGACCTTCTGTATCACTTGTATGATGAAAGAACACTTAAAGCAGAAAGCAAACAAGTACAGCAAGGCCTGAAGAGAACGAACTGAAAAACAGAAATCGAGCAGACAGGAACGCACTGCAAAACAGATAAGACCTGACTGCAAGCACTGAAAAACAGATACGAATCCACAAGCACAAACTGAACCCGAGAAAACGAACTGCAAAGCACGGAGACTGAAAAGCGCGAATCGGCTCGAACCAAACTTTTGCAAACACGCGGTAACACAGAATCAGCAAGAGCAGCCCCAAAGGTGGCGCCATGGTATATGACCTTCCCCTATAATGCCGTTGTACATGGTTTACGTGACCGCGTTCTGACACGATTGTTTTTTTAACCCACACGACGGACCATCAGTTAGCTTCATCGGTTAACCGGGCGACAATGGTCCATCAGACCGTTCTCATCGGATGGACTGATCGTGTGTACGAGGCTTAAGAGTCAGAAAAAATCTGAAGGATCTTTAACAAACTTTAACAAACCTTTTCAGACTTCTTGGCCCCATGGCTAGAATAATATAACTAGAACCAGGTGGTGCTACAACTTTCACACTGCCCATACTGTTCTTGGATAATTGGCATTTGTTTAGAAACATTCCACACTGATTAGATTACGGTGCCTGTGCTGCTTGTGATCCTGTTTCTAACCCTTATCGGAGTGGAAGGATAAGCTACAGAATGTCTTCAACATTACAGAACAAGTCCAGCTGAATGTGACTAACTAATCTAGCTATAACAGAACAGGACTATTTAAGGTAAAAATTTCTGCAAAAAAAAATTAAAAATAAAAATGAAGCTCCTGGAACTTCAGCCATCAAATGCAATTATAAGAGTGAAGTGTTAGTTTAAAATGTCCATGGGGCATCTGTCAGTCAACCTTCTGTAATTGTGTAGATTGTGTATTACTTCATGTTTATAATGACTTTTTAATGTTCCCGTCAGTGAAATTTTCATGACTGACAGATGTTCTGTGTAGGTAAGATATAGTTCTACTTTTAATTGTATATGTGCCAGTAATCTGAAATGGTAGCGTTAGAGATCAAAGACTCTTAAACATAAATTGGGCAGCTTGTCAGGTTCAAAAAACTATCATATTAAACAAATTGAGGAAGTCATAGAAAAAAAAATAGATTTTTGTCTTAAAATGTCGAGCTGTTAGCATTTATAAAGAAGTAGGAATGAGAAGACCTAAATTCAAGAAAAGAGATTGTTTCCCAGAATCTTTTAGTTGTCAAGCTGAATGTTTCATCATTCCTCTCAGACTGATGATTATCCATGTCAAACAGTCAAATCAGCAGGCAATTAGTGAATTAGTGAATGCAACAGGAGTGGAGGAATCATAGGAGGAATTTACACATGGATGAGGTGTG
The DNA here is from genome assembly GCF_905171775.1 of Rana temporaria. NCBI lineage: Eukaryota > Metazoa > Chordata > Amphibia > Anura > Ranidae > Rana > Rana temporaria. The sequence continues at coordinate 120,697,868 of NC_053495.1, forward strand.
AGAAAAGCTAATGTGGAATGGTAAAAGTGGTGCCGTTTAGGACTGATTTGGGTTATGAGTATGTGGTCAGGGCCTGGGGTTGTGCTGTGTGAAGGTGTCTACTGTAGGATAATTGCTGTGCCTATGAAGGTGCCTATGATGCAGTTGAATCCCTGGTGCTGAAGGTCCTCTTTACCTCCTCCAGCTTCTAGAGCCTCTGCTGGGACATGTAGTAATTGTTGGAGGGTATATGAATGGAAAGAAACTGGGGCAATGTATGCCCTTATGATCCACCACTCTCCTAGGTGTCCAGGAAGTGGGGAGCATGCATCCCTGGTTTCAGCTTGCCTATCAGGTTTGGTACTGAAATTACCTGAAGACCGAAGGCCCCCATATGACTTTGTTCTTTTGCTTGTGTCTATAAGGCAGGGAAAACAGGAGATAACAACATGAAAAGACCTGCTTCAGAGTCTGAAGAAGCAGAGGTGAGTGGGGAAAAAACTGTCATCTTTTGTAGCAATCCATACACCCCAACACAGAGGGGAAAGATCTCCATTTTCCATTTCATAGACGCTAAAAAATGGATTTTACAGTTAAGTAAACAATCATGTTTACTTTAGCATGCATCAAGAAACACAGAGCAGAATTATTATTCATTACTCTTAGAGCTGTCCCAAAGCAATGCACCTGCGGGGTGGGTGACAGCAACTATCCACAGGCCAAACCGCAGCCTACAAAACACTGCAACCAAAGACCACGTCCTCAGTAGCTATAACATCCACCTAGTTAAATCTCCTAAAAGCATAAACCAAAGACCAGGTTGCTGCATTGCAGACCTGAGCCAATGATGCTTGTTAAAGGGTAGCCCAGGAGGCCCCTTTACTCTTGGTAGAATGAGCTGTCAAAAGAAAAAGGGGATCTTTTCTTTTCAAATCATAAGCTTGACAGATAAGCTGAGAACTCCAATGGGAAAAAGTCAATTTAGTAGCTGCACTTCAGGAAGGACAAACAAAGAGTCTAATCACCTGACTGTGGCTGGTAATTTAGAATACATCCTGATAGCACAAAAAATATCTCTTTGTGACTGAGGTCAATGACAAAAAGAAGGCATAACAATATCCTAGTGGAGATGGAAGGCCGAAATCACCCTAAGGAAAAAAAAATGGCTGAGGACAAAGATCCCCCTTGTTACAGTGCAGTATCAGAAATGGTTCCTTGCAAGAAAGAGCTGCTAGTTTTCTTTTTCTTCCTGTGAGGTAATGACAACCAGAATCACCACTTTCCATGCCAAAATAATGAAGGAAAGGTCCCAAATAGGCTCAAATAGGTATATCTGTTGAACAAAAAGAACCAAATTAAGATTTCATAGGGTCACACATGGTGGTCTGACCCAAGGAACCATATGCATAATTGCTTGCACAAAGGCACACACCAACAAATGTGAAGCAATCAGTCTCTGAAAGAGGACTACCAAGGCTAAAATCTGACCCTTGATTGTACTCAAGGCCAAATTGATATCCACCTCCATTTGGAGAAAAATGCAGATACGTCCCATAACGTATCTACGAGGAAGACATTTACTGGCCTCACATCAGGCCACATAAAAATGTAAAAAAAAATAAAAAAATGAAAGTCCTATGGTAAATCTTCCTTGAAGTATCCTTCCTGGCTCCTATAAATGTGGGAATTGCTCCATTATTATATCTCCCTGTCCTTCAGAATCTCAGCTCCAAAAGCCATGTCATTATAGCCAGGGACCATAAAGAAAGATGGAAAATGTAATGACTAATAAATGTGGATGATGTAAATTTTAATTAAACAGGCACCATCCCCATAGAGATTATCATAGAAGATTCACTATCCTCCTTTCTTTAAAGGGGTTGTAAAGGTAAAAAAAAAAATCCTAAATAGCTTCCTTTGCCTTAGTGCAGTCCTCCTTCACTTACCTCATCCTTCGATTTTTCTTTTAAATGTCCTTATTTCTTCTGAGAAATCCTCACGTCCTGTTCTTCTGTCTGTAACTCCACACAGTAATGCAAGGCTTTCTCCCTGGTGTGAAGGGTTGTGCTTGCCCCCTCCCTTGTACTACAGGAAAGTCAGGATGCCCACTAACACACAGCTTTTTCTCTATCTGCAACGTAGGGAGCGTCCTGACTCTCCTGTAGTCCACCAGGGAGAAAGCCTTGCATTACTGTGTGGAGTTACAGACAGAAGAACAGGAAGTGAGGATTTCTCAGAAGAAATAAGGACATTTAAAAGCAAAAAGGATGAGGTGAGTGAAGGAGGACTGCACAAAGGTAAAGGAAGCTATATATGAAAACAAATTTTACCTTTACAACCCCTTAGAGGGGGGAGAGAAAGGCAAGTAAGTGGGACTTTAAATGTGCCATTTAAACACGATCCAAGTCCTTAATTTGATTCACGCTGCCAGGACCTCCCATAATCCCCTTCTCTTGCAGAGAAGGCTTTTGACAGGGTCAACTGGCAGTTTATGCAGGCCACATTGAAACATATCGGCCTGAGGTCTTCTATGTTGAGCTGGATCATTTCCCTAGATTCTTGTCCCTCGGCTGCAGTTAAAGTTAATGAGAGAAGGTCTGATTTCTTTGCAATTATGAATGCCACTCGTCAGGGATGCCCGCTCTTGCCCCTGATCTTCATCCTTACTCTGGAACCTTTTCTATGCACAGTAAAACTTGATACCAGCATTGCAGGCCTATGGAAGACCTTAAGCATTCACAAAGTTGCCGCCTTAGCGGACTATCTGATTTTCTTTCTGACAGATCCGCTGTCATCGGTGCCAAATCTACTACACTCCTTACGGGAGTACGGCACCGCATCATATTTCCAAACTAATTTATCTAAAGCCTCCTCCCTCAACATTACAGTGGAGCAGGATGTAATCAGACGTTTCGGTCCTTCTTTTCCATTTCATTGGGCGATTGACTCTGTTCATTATCTGGGAATACATATCACGCCAGACCCTGCTACTCTTTACTCTGCAAATTTTGAGCTGCTCCTTGTGAGCATGAACGCTGACCTTCGCTGGAATTCACTCATGTTGACCTGGTTTGGCCGATGCAGAGCTCTTAAGATGATATTACTGCCAACTCGTCTCCAACTCCAACTTCTCCATCTCCCTAAAAGACAGGGGGGAGTGGGCCTCCCGGATGTGCGGGCATACTACAGGGCGACTCACCTCATCAGGATAGTGGACTAGCACTGCCATGCAGAGGCAAAACATGGGGTGGCTATGGAGCTTGAGGACTCCAGTGACACAGCAAAGAGCTGGCCCTGGACTACCTCCCACCTGCCAAAATACCTCAGTGCCCATCCATCTCTAGGTAGCACCTTGATGGTTGCGAGAGACACTTTCCAGAGCTCTTTGTACCCCTCTATGTTTTTTTTCTGCTTGGTGTGTACTGTACAATTCTGGGTACACAAACAAATAAAAGAATTACTACAAAAAAAGTAATCCATCATCCCCTCCAAGCCTGTTAAGCTGGTGTCCCACCGTCAGCACTTTCCAAGTGCGTGTTTGGTCCAAATGTGATGCGATTTCAGCCATATAGTTTGTATGGCTGAAATCGCATCGCACAGACATCATATGTGATCTGAACAGCAATGCATGTGAGAATCCACTGTGGGCTCCGACATCGCACCCACTCGCACCGCAGTTCACACTGCCATATATGAACTGCTGGGGAGTGTCATACAATGTTAACGACACCCCCATTTCAGCTTGCATATCGCACTGCGAACTGACAGTTAGGACATGAATCGGATCGCATAGGTGTGAAAACCTATACGATTCTGGTGCAGACCAAAAAAAGGGTCCTTTGAGAGTTTGGTCCGAATGCGGAGCGATATCAGCCATACTATATGTGATCGGGAGACCTCAGACACACACACTGCAATATAACAATAATAAGATCACTGGAGCTTCTACTTTGCCCAGCTCTGACTAAATACATCTCCCCTAATCACTTGTCTGTGTATATTCTACTGGCTGTTCACTGCAGCATACATTTCCTTGTCACACTGAACTGTGGATCACACCCCATGATGAGAAACATCCAGTCAAAACACAGTAAAGGCAGCCAATCTTGGGGGAGCTGGAAGGAAGAGGAGGGGAGGGAAGGAGGAGGGGGATGTGAATTGTGAACTTTTTACACAGGATGTGCCTGTCACATGCTAGTGCACAAGATATGTAAATAACCTGTCACTCACAGCAAGGGGGCGGAACGGACAAAGGTTTTTCTCTGTTTGTCTGTTTTATCTCACTGAACAGTGAAAGAGGATTGCTCAGAGCTGGATTAACTCTGTGTGGCAAGACTCGGCACATGATAGGAAATCGTATTCTCTACATTGTGACATCAAAAGTTTACATCCACTTTAAGGCTTTGGCAGACACCAATAGTCGCATGGCTGTAAGACAGCACTCACAAAGGAAAAAGATGCCTCCTTAGAAGCATCCTCAAAGACCAGGACATCATCCACCATGCACATAAAGTTCTTACTGAGATAGGCGACTGCCAAGGAAATGCCCCAGTTAGTTAATTCTTCCTCCATAGAGTATCTTTTTAGGAGAGTGAAATCTAGTCAGGGTGAGTTCAGTCTATATACAAACTCCTTAATATGAAGAAGTAAAGGAAATGACCGTAGCACCTGCCATGATCCTAGGGGGTGGAACCTTCAAAGATGAGGAAGTGGCAACTTCAAATCAGTGTGCACATCTCCGTGAGAACATTTACAAAGGCTTTCAAAGTCTGGGTTAAACTTTGTCCCTCCTCCCACCATCTAAGAGATATATGACTTTCTGACTCCACAATATGGGGACTTCTACTAAGGCTAACAATCAAAGTCTCATGAGAATAGATAGTAATAGCAACAGTAGGCTTGTTAGTCCAAGAGATGACCTTTGCTACCTGGGCTCCCCCTCCAGCAGGTGTGTTTACAAGCCCAGGAGTAAAGGTATAATTCTCACAGCTTAGGAACTTGCCTTTGTTGTATATCATTTTCATGTGGTGGTAATTAGGGATGAGCTTTGTATTCGAGTCAAACTCATGTTAGACTCGAACATCGTATGTTCGATCGTTCATCGAAATACGAACAAAACGGGTCGTTCGTGCCAAATTTGAGTTACGTTTCACAGACCATAATTCACTGCGGCATTGCTGGCTGATGATTGGCCAAGCATGCACTATGACCCGCATGCTTGGCCAATCACAGCTTGCAAAAAACGGAGAGCCATAATTGGCCAAAGCCAGGGTGGCTTTGGCCAATTATGGCTCGGGGGGTTTATTACACGCCCTACACTATAAAAGGCCGCCTGCAGGTCGGCCTTGTGTAGTGTGTTGTGGTGGTTGAGAGGACAGAGAGAGTGTAATTTCTTGCAGGTAGATAGAGCAGGCAGGCAGGCAGGCAGGCTAGTCAGTTAATGTTACAGTGTGTAGAGGATATATATACATCCCAGGTGTTGTACATATTTATACATTGTATAGTTTGGCTAGATCAGTTCTTCCTAATTTACTGGCAGGCAGGTGATTGTGATTCTTACGTGGTTTATTGCCTGTGTCCTGTGTAGTTTGCACCTAAAGCTATTTGGTGTGTACTGGCCGTGTGCTCTGTAGTTTGCACCTAAAGATTCAGGAGCAGTGATTTTAATGATGCTTAAATAAATAAAAAAAAATGAAAAATTCCTTTAAATATTGTACCTGCTGGGTGTCTATAGTATGCCTGTGAAAACGTCTTTGAGAACCCGGGTCTTGCCCGAGGGAACATGTATCAATGGAAAAAAAGTTTTAAAAACTGTATTTTTTTCAGGAGTCCTGAAAAAAAAGACCATTTTTAAAACTTTTTTTCCATTGATACATGTTCCCTGGGGCAAGACCCGGGTTCTCAAAGACGTTTTCACAGGCATACTATAGACACCCAGCAGGTACAATATTTAAAGGAATTTTTAATTTTTTAATTTTTTTATTTAAGCATCATTAAAATCACTGCTCCTGAAAAAAAGGACAGTTTTTAAAACTTTTTTTCCATTGACACATGTTCCCTGGGGCAAGACCTGGGTTCTCAAAGACATTTTACAACAATAACTTGCATATTTGGCTTTAAAATTAGCACTTTTGAATTTGAACGTTCGAGTCCCAAAGACGTCAATGGGGTTCTAAATGTTTGCACGAACGTTCGGTCCCTTCATGTTATCATAGCTATTCATGCTGTGGAGAAACCTGACATGACCAGTGTGGGGTGCAGAGCGCACTTGTAGCTCCTGTCCTTTCCAATAAAAATCATAAAAAAGAAAAAAGAAAAAAAGAAAAAAGAAAAAAACAGTGCAGCGCTAGTGAGTGATATTGTGCTCATATAAATTAATAATAAACAAAAAAAGTCATTCTGGAATAAACTGAAAATTTAGCCAGAATAGGAAAAAACATAAAAATGCAGATGGATATATGAAGAAAAAGTCTTAAAAAGCCACGAAACAAAGAAATCATGCCAAGCTCCCTTCTGGAGTGTAGTAAGACAAAGCAGGCAGAATGGAGGATGGAGCTTACCTGATCCTCCCACCCACACACTCAGATGTGAGTGGGACAACACGATCCACCTTGGACAATAGTACTCATACAACACAGCAGTGTTACCAACTCCCTTCCATAATATGATGTACAGATCAATAGGACAGTGCAAACCACAACCAGCATTAACCAATATCCATCCCAAGAGGGCAGAGAGGGAGGGGGTATTATCATCCATGGGGTACCAGCAGGTTACCAGGGGCACTTGCCAGGTCTGCCACAGGAACGACTAGTTTTCCACAGAGGTACAATCTTTAGCCATCATGGTATGTATTGCATTCGAAAGCCTTCAGGGGCTCAATCCCCCAACTGGGGGTTCACTGCCTAAAACATGTATAAGACCTGGCTGATACTTGCAGTTCCATGGTTTTAAAGGATAAAGGTATATACAGGCAGATGGCCCCAAGCAGAATATGCATAGCAAGGGGGCCGGGCTCCTGTCTGTCTAGGACGATAAGATGAGAATTAGTGATTACCACTCTGCAAGCAAGCTTCAAAGAGAATAAGGGCTAGCTAAGACGGCCCAGGGCTCATAGAGATGATATGGACAAGGCTGCCCCAAAAGGCCAATATAATATATTACAAGGACTACCTTTGGCAATATCTCATTGGACAAGATGCAAGTGGGGGTGGTTACGAGTGGGTGCAAATGTTTGAGTAAAAAGTACACAAAGAAAAGAGTTCAGTCTTTTTCACTGCTGCCCTTTGCCTGAGCCTGATGGCTTTCTCTTTTACCATCTTGAGACCTTGCTCTGGATGCTGGCTTGGGTCTAAGCCATGCGTCCCAGACTCTCTTTTGCCATTTTGAGACCAGCCAACGAGGAGTCTATTCAGAGGATGTGATAAGTATGTTTGATATTCTGCTGTTTAGTGTGTGATATTAGCATACAGTAAAACCTTGGATTGCGAGCATAATTTGTTCCGGAAGCATGCTTGTAATCCAAAGCACTTGTATATCAAAGCAAATGTTCCCATAAGAAACAATGGAAACTCAAATGATTCGTTCCACAACAATTAATTTTTTCATTAATTTATTCATTCATTCAAGTTCTTCAGTTTATAGTCTATATAAATAGATTATAGCAATGTGATAAGTTGTGTAACCATAAAATTTCCATCCACAAATGGCAGCCTCCCTAAGGGGATGAGAAGCAAAATCCAGCAATAGCTACAGAGTATAGAAGAAAGGCACCTCTAAGTGTAGCAATATGGGTACATTTAATGAAGGTACAACATTTAGCAACTCACATGGTTGATGATTAAAACATCTAAGTATCCACATAGACCATCCTCCTCACCGCTGGCTCTCACCGCTATCAGTCTTCAATCATGACCGGGAAGACTACCCTGTAGTAGAGCGATCTGAAAGCAAGGCTTGAACCACTCATGGAAGGGCTGACATCAATGGCGGTGAGGAGAATGGTCTATGTAGACAGCTTTACCCTGGATGCCTGCATACTTAGATATGCCTGTTTAATCATCAACCATGTGAGTTTCTAAATGTTTTATCTTCATTAAATGTAACCATATTGCTACACTAAGGCCGGGTACAGATGAGCAAACATGTACGATGAAACCGGTCCGTCGGACCGTTTTCACCGTACATGTCTGCCCAGGGATTTCTGTATGGTGGCTGTACTCACCATCATACAGAAATCCGCGCGTAAACAATATGCAGGGCGTGTCCGCGCCGTCGCCACGACGACGATGACGTGGCAACGTGGGCGGCCCTGCCAGTTCAATGCTTCCACGCATGCGTCAAAGTCATTCGACGCATGCGAGGCTTGATGGCGGGTGCTCGGACATGTACGGTAGGTCTGTACAGACGACCGAGGATTTCAGCGGGCTGTTTTAAAACAAGCCCAGAAATATTTGCCCGCTGGAAAAAGGCCCGGCGGGCAAATGTTTGCTGGAATCCTGCCCGCTCGGGCCTACACACGACCGAACATGTCTGCTGAAACTGGTCCGCGGACCAGTTTATTCTCAGTTGTGACATGACGCTACTCTTATATCAAGACATCGCATGTATATCAAGTCAAAATGTATTACAAAATTTAGCTTGTCTTGCAAAACGCTCTTAAACAAAGCTACTCTCAAACCAAGGTTTTGCTGTATTTATATTTTCTTGGGAAATAATAGTCTTAATAGACTAGCTATTTATAGGCTTAGACAAGTTAATACATATATGCAATAGTTATATAGTTTATATTAGATTGCATAGTATTGCATATTTACTTCATCACCCTACCCGAAAAACAACCTGGCTGTACTACTGAACAGGGTTCTGTATATGCAGAGTCCAGTGCCAACCAGCAACATTACAGGCAGCCTCCCCTCCTTTTTGTTTGGTGTGTCCAGGTACCAATCAGTTAAGCGGTACCAATCCAGGTACCAATCAGTTAAGCGGTATTAGCCATAGGAATGGATATGGATACTAACCAAAATTGAATAAACTACCAAGGATCTTGAATAAACTACCAAGAAACTGGTTTATTTGTAGATAATCCCACAGCAATCACCATCACCTACAGACACTGGCAAAAAGACTGAGGACCTTCCAATATTGTAGAAGTTATATAAGGCCTCGTACACACGACCAAACATGTCTGCTGAAACTGGTCCGCGGACCAGTTTCCGCGGACATGTTCGGTCGTCTGTACGGCCGACCGGACAATTTTCCGGCGGATCGGACAGGTTTCCAGCGGACAAATGTTTCTTAGCATGCTAAGAAACATGTCCGCTGGAAGCCTGTCCGTTGGACATGTTCGGTCGTCTGTACGGCTCACCGGACATGTCCGCTCGGCCGAAAGCCCTCGCATGAGTCGAAGTGATTCGACGCATGCGTGGAAGCATTGACCTTCCAGGTTCACGCACGTCGCCGCAAGATCGTCGCGGCGACGGCGCGGCCACGTCACCGCGTTCGCTGTCCGCGGGAAATTTTGTCTGATGGTGTGTACAGCCATCAGACCAAAATCCGCCAGCGGACATGTCCGATGAAAACGGTACGCGGACCGTTTTCATCGGACATGTCCCGTCGTGTGTACGAGGCCTCAGAGAGGACTTCCTGGCTTTTTGCCAGTGTCCAATTACCTGTAGTTGATGCATAACCCTATGAGTAAGGAATAATAAGGTTTCTCTTTGTCCAGTGATGTATGATAAAGAAAGTGCATTGCCCTTAGACTGAGTACCTTTGGCGTCTCTTTAACATTATGATTTACCATGTTAGGGAGTAGTGTGTCTCTAAATTTGCAAGTTGGAGGAGGAGCTGAACTTAATGTGACTGATACTGGAACCATCCAAGCCATGGCCCAATATATTTTCTCATTTAACCATAATGCAGTAGTAAGTAGGGACAAGCTGCTGGTTTGGTGAATTTTGCTTGTTTGGAGGTTTGGAAAATTTCCAAACTAAATTGGTGTTTGGCCAAGTCAAATTTCCAGGGGCAGCAAGAAGCAAAACATTTGCAAGTTCTTTTCCTAGCTTACCCTCTGGCTGGTTATTAGGAATCTGGCAGCCTTGGGTGTCCTAATAACCTTTCATCCTTGCCCAGTCCATTTAGCTATCAGCTAAGGATTCCTTGCTGACAGCCAAATGAAAACAAAGGGGCCACACTGTGTAGCATTTCCCACCCAAATATTTTGGGTCTGGTAAGGACATTGGGCAAACACAAAAAAACAAAAAAAAAACAAATGCATGCCAGACCCTTTGGGTCTGATAAGGATTTTAGGGCTGAGTTCACACTGACGCGACCTGAAAGTCACACGACTTACAGTGCAAATTTGCCAGGCAACTTGAGTGTGGCTTGATTCAACTTTGAAGCGACTCTGAAGCAACTTCAGGGAATCGTGTTGAATCAATTAAGCTGATGATCTGACTTGAAGGCAACTTTCAATAAAGTCAATGGACACAAGTGGGATAGAAGTCACCTTGAATTAGTACAAGAACCTTTTCTAAAGTCAGAGCGACCTCAGTAGTGCTAATTAAGACAGCTGTCATTGACAAAAATAGGATTTCATATGTCAGGTAACTTGGAGTCTCACAAGTCGGATCCCAAGTCACAACAGTGGGAACCGAGCGTAAGGGGGATAAACAAAAAAAACAGCATGTGCTGATCCAAGCAGGTAGCCTGGCTCGTCAGAAAGAGGGGAAATAAATGTGTACCCTTGAGCCACACCAGGCCATCCCCCCACATGTCCAGCCCCACTTCCCACTTCATTCATATGAAGAAATAATTGATTGAATACCCAGTGGGAAGAAGGATTTATGAGACCCCTAATTAGTGGATTTCCTTATGGTGCACCAAATGTTAGCAAGATCATCTTGTATTTAATTACCTATTATGCCGCATACACACGACCATTTTTCATTACGAGAAAAATGCAATTTTTTAAATTGGTCATTAATAATGATCGTATGTAGGCTCCAGAGCATTTTTCACGACATGAATAATGGCCATTAAAAATTTAGAACATGCACTATTTTTCTCCTTGTTTTTCACGTTGTCGTTTTTCACGTCGTGAAATACGGTCGTGTGTAAGCTTTAACAACGGGGAACAAAATGTGCATGCTCAGAAGCAAGTTATGCATAATCAGCCCAAAGGGTGGCTCCAATCTAATGGAACTTCCCCTTTATAGTGTCGTCGTACGTGTTGTACGTCTCCACGCTTTGCTCGAGCATTTTTCTTCACGATCGTGTGTATGCAAGGCAGGCTTGTCAAAAATCACGTCAAGAACAACTTTGTTTTTTCCATGACATGAAAAATGGTCGTGTGTATGCAGCCTTAGAAAAGACCTATTGCATTTCCTGTTTGTGACAGAGTTCATTGTAATATTTCATTTAAATGAAATACGCTGTAATTCTTCAGCTACATAAACATTCAATTTGTATGCTAGATTGACATTACTTTATGTAATTTTAAGATTAAATATCATACATTCTTTATATAGTAGAATAAATACTGTTGATTTTTAGCATTCCGTCCGCTAATACACACAAAATTCACAAAAACATTGTTTATTTAGAAATAGTTTTTCCTTAGCCAGACATATTCTGGTTTTCTTTACATGTGGTAATACCATTTTCCCTGTTTTGTACTCCCTGATTTACTGCCACTTGCTTTATAAAATTGACAATTTTCTCTAAAGATTTTTCAGTATGAGAAGATTATAGTTTTGTCAATAACAGACGCAGTAGGCCAACTTTCAGATATCATACAATTCTGATTGTCAGAACAGCTTTCAAAACCCTGGTGTAGACAGTTGCTTTTACCTCAAGAGCTAGGACATTATATTAAGAAATTAGAATGTTTGATCACAAACTGAGATATTAACATAGTTTAGTTAAACAAGCAGGATGTAGCACTGTTCTAACAAAAGCATTCAATTCAGCTTTAGTTTTTATTGCCCCATTTCCCTTTCCCTATACTCTAATTTTCTCCTATTTCCCACTAAGGAAATCACAGCCTCATCAATGTCATTTGCCAATGAACTTGGCATGGTAATATTCAGCTTGGAGATCACACCCTCAGTTCACAGCCAGACAATATTGTAATGTTTTGCAGAAACTAATTATCTTCAGAACGTCTGCCCTGAAGACAGGCTGAGAAGAGAGGAAACATGTAATGCAATTATGGGCTAAAAATGAATATAACATTTATTTACTAAAACCATTTTTTTAATGCAAACTTTTCCTGAGGGAAGCAATCCTCGATTTACACAGTTTGTGACACTTTAAAAGAGCAGTGCAATGAGAACATGCTTGAAAAAGATTTATAAGTGCAAGCAAAGGTCATTCAAAGAGTTTTACCCAACAGCTAGGCAGCTGGAGAGGTTACAGAAAACAACAGGAAGTCCTACATTTAATAACTATATAGAACAATGGAAAGAAAATCAGGTAGTAGAATTGCAATTGTAGAGTATGGAAGGACATGAATAATTGAGCAAAACAAATCATCAGGCAAGGTCTCAAGATAATATTAGTATAGATATACCATAAGCAGTATACTGTGTGTGATACACAATGGGCAGGGCCGATTCTAGGGTCACAGGCGCCTGGGTGCAGAAATATTTCTGGCGCCACCACATGGGCGTGGTCATTTTACTAACTCCTCCCCTTTACAAATGTTTCTCTGGCAATGACTCAACCACAGAGATGCTCCTCCACAAAGTCTTCATTAACCTGGGATCCCTAAATGATCTCTTAACAATAAACAAAATACAGGAAGAGAAGCAGAGTACTTTATTGGGAAGTGGAGGGGGCCTCTCTGAAGGACACACAAAGGGATTCTGTTAGGCCTTGTACACACAGCCGAACATGTCCGATGAAAACGGTCCGCGGACCGTTTTCATCGGACATGTCTGCTGGGAGGTTTTGGTCTGATGTCTGTACACACCATCAGACCAAAATCCCCGCAGACAGAGAACGCGGTGACGTAGACGACACCGACGTTCTCTGACACGGAAGGTCAATGCTTTCACGCGTGCGTCGAATCAATTCGACGCATTCGCGGAATTTCGGGCCAGCGGACATGTCCGATGAGTTGTACTAACCATCGGACATGTCCGACGGACAGGTTTCCACCGGACAAGTTTCTTAGCATGCTAAGAAACTTTTGTCCGCTGGAAACCTGTCCGCTAGGCCAGGAATCTGGTCCGCTAGGCCGTACACACGGTCGGACATGTCCGCGGAAACTGGTCCGCGGACCAGTTTCAGCAGACATGTTCGGTCGTGTGTATGAGGCCTTAGATAGACCCCCAGACATACTACAGACATGATACAGGTGATGGTCAAAGACTGCAGACATAGTACAGGAGATGGTCAGAGACTGCAGATTTAGTACAGGAGACGTCAGAGACTGCAAACATAATACAGGAGATGGTCAGAGACTGAAGACATAGTACAGGAGATGGTCAGAGACTGCAGGCATAGTACAGGAGATGATCATAGACTGCAGACATAGTACAGGAGATGGTCAGAGACACATCAGTTCTGGACAGACACACACCTATGCTCAGAACACTGGATGGACATAAACAAGGAGAGAAGGAGGGAGGGGAGAACTCTGCCACTTTGGCGCCCCCAACTTTTCAGGCGCTTGGGTGGAAAGCATCCTGCCTAGGATCGGCCCTGACAGTGGGTCTTAACCAGACTTTCCCTTTCCCTATGCCATGTCTCTTCATCAGTAACCCTTTTGTTCCTAGGGCATAATTGATCAGTCAATTCCCAAGACAAAGAGAGCAGCAAACTGGCAGAGACCTCTCCAAGCTTTGTGCACAGGACTAGACTGGAAAGTCACAGATCTGGATTGTGGAAATTGGGTTGTAAGAGTGCAGTGAGACAAGACCTGGGGAAGAGTATGGAGCAGAAATAAAGAAAGCAGTGAAAATGGATTGTGAAGCCAAATAGAGAGTAGCAGAATCAGATACCTAATTTAGCAGAGAAGTGGACATTAAAATACAGAATGCGATTAATATTATTTAGCAGAAGAGTGGATGTAAAAAGTGAAGTGTCACCTTTACCAGATGGAAAACAAAAGAGGGGTAGAGAAAGGAAGCGACACCTAAGTGCAGTATTAAAAAGGTTCTTTTAATGACACATTGTACAAAACACACTTACAAGAAGGTAAGGAAAGAAGGCTCATTTGTAACATCCTGTAGCCCTAGTCCCGGATTCATGGGCTGCTTAGAAGTGAAGATAGAAGAATGTGTGGCCAATCATGGCTCAAGTGCACGCCCCACACTATGTAAGGATGCTTACACAGTGTAATGAATAAGCACAGCAAAATTACATTTCTAAAGGAAAAAAGACATTTAAAACTGCTCGCAGTTTTCTATATACAGTATACACTACAGCATGTTGCAAATGTTGTATTTGTATGTAAATTTTGTTCCGCAAAAGTCCCATCTTTGTAATAGTATTCCAGATTTATATTCTTGTCAGGGATGTGACACTTAAGATGGTTTAACCACTTCAGCCCCGGAAGAATTTACCCCCTTTCTGACCAGAGCCCTTTTTGCGATTCGGCACTGCATCGCTTTAAATGACAATTGCGCGGTTGTGTGACGTTGCACCCAAACAAAATTGGTGTCCTTTTTTCCCAAAATGTGTCCTTTTTTTGGTGGTATTTGATCACCTCTGCGGTTTTTATTTTTTGCAAACAAAAAAAGAGCGAAAATTTTGAAAAATATATATATTTTTTACTTTTTGCTATAATAAATATCCCCCCATAAATATATTAAAAAAATAATTTCTTTCTCAGTTTAGACAAATATGTATTCTTCTACATATTTTTGTTAAAATCACAATAAGTGTAAATTGATTGGTTTGCGCAAAAGTTAAAGGCCCAGATTCTCATAGATCAGCGTACAACTGGGCGGGCGTAACGTATCTGATTTACGTTACGCCGCCGCAAGTTTTTCAGGCAAGTGCTTTATTCAAAAAGCACTTGCGTGTAAAGTTGCGGTGGTGTAACGTAAATGACCCGGCGGAATTCAAATTTGGCGGGTAGGGGGCGTGTAGCATTAAAATGAAGCGCGTTCCCGCGCCGAACGAACTGCGCATGCGCCATCCGTAAAATATCCCAGAGTGCATTGCTCCAAATGACGTCGCAAGGACGTCATTGGTTTCGACGTGAACGTAAATGGCGTCCAGCCCCATTCACGGACGACTTACGCAAACAACGTAACTTTTCAAATTTCGATGCGGGAACGACGGCCATACTTAACATTGGTTGCGCCTCATATACCCAGGGGCAACTTTACGCTGGGACAAGCCTAACGTAAACGTCGTAACTTTACTGCGTCGACCGCGCGTACGTTCGGGAATTTGCGTATCTAGCTAATTTGCATACTCGACGGGGAAAACGACGGAAGCGCCACCTAGCGGACAAAAAAATTGCATTTAAGATCCGACGGCGTAAGAGACTTACGCCTGTTGGATCTAATGGATATCTATGCGTAACTGATTCTAAGGCCCCATACACACGATAGAATCCATCCGCAGATAAATCCCAGCAAATGGGTTTCTGCGGATAGATCCTATGGTGTGTACACGCCAGCGGATCTGTTTCCGCGGAGAAATCTCCTCTGGGATGGATTCCAGCAGATCGGATATTTGCTGACATGCACAACAAATCCATCTGCTGGAATCCATCCCAACAGATGGATCCGCTCGTCTGTACAGACTCACCGGATCCATCCGTCCAAAGGGATTCCCCGCACGCGTCGTAATGATTTGACGCATGCGTGGAATTCCTTATATGACAGCGTCGCGCCCGTCGCCGCGTCATAATCGCGGCGACGGCGCGACACGTCATCGCCAGAGGATTTCCGCGCGGATTTCAATGCGATGGTGTGTACACTCCATCGCATAGAAATCTGCGGAAATCTTTAAGAGGATTTATCCGTGGAAACGGTCCGCTGGACCGTATCCACGGATATATTCTCTCGTGTGTATGGGGCCTTAGAATCAGTCACATAGATATAACGGCCCAGATTAGGACTTACAATGGAGTACATGGCGCTGCGCCGTCGTAAGCCCTTTGAGAATCTGGGCCATAGCGTCTACAAAATAGGGGTCAGTTTTATACCATTTTTATTATTATTATTTTTTATTAATAATTCAGCGATCAGCGATTTTTATCATGACTGCAAAATTATGGTGGACACATCGGACACTTTTGACACTATTTTGGGACCATTGTCATTTATACAGCGATCAGTGCTATAAAAATGCACTGATTACTGTATAAATAACACTGGCAGGGAAGGGGTTAAACACTAGGGGGTGATGAAGGGCTTAAGTGTGTCCTAGGGAGTGATTCTAACTGTGGGGGGGCTGGGCTACACATGACACAACAGTGATCAATGCTCCAGATGACAGAAAGCAGTAGATCACTGTTCTGTCACTAGGCAGAACAGGGAAATGCCTTGTTTACATAGGCATCTCCCCGTTCTGCAACTCTGTGACACATGCGCCTGCTTGGCGGCAAATTCAAAGCAGCGTACAGGTACGTTGCTTTGCACAGCCATGCCATTCTTCCAACGTATATCAGCGTTATCTGTTCGGCAAGTGGTTTAGTGTTTTTGTGATCCATGACACAGACTCCTTCCTGGTCTTATAATCCACTTATTCACAATGTACTCCACTGAGGGTAAGGGAAGTCAGACAAATCCATAATCAATGTATACAATGGATTATTTTATATAAGAATGGCAGAGATATCATGGCAACACTCGCACAACTCGCACAACTCACATTCGGCGCTCTATAAGTATTTATTCCAATCCAATCCAATCCAACATAATTAATTACTGTATGTGGGGAGGTCCCTGACCAGTAGCTCTGCACTCAGGGCTGTCCTTAAGGCAGGGCACAAGGGGAAGCTGCCCTGGGCCCTGTCATTGTTGGGGGGCCCAAAGCAGCTGCTTCATACTTGCTAACTATTCCAGTTTAAATTCCCTTGAAATTTTACTCATTTGCTGTGTCCTGATATCTAAGGCCCCGTACACACGATAGAATCCATCCGCAGATAAATCCCAGCAAATGGGTTTCTGCGGATAGATCCTATGGTGTGTACACGCCAGCGGATCTGTTTCCGCGGAGAAATCTCCTCTGGGATGGATTCCAGCAGATCGGATATTTGTTGTGCTGCACAACATATCCATCTGCTGGAATCCATTCCAACGGATGGATCCGCTCGTCTGTACAGACTTACCGGATCCATTCGTCCAAAGGGATTCCCCGCACGCGTCGTAATGATTTGACGCATGCGTGGAATTCCTTATATGACAGCGTCGCGCCCGTCGCCGCGTCATAATCGCGGCGACGGCGCGACACGTCATCGGCAGAGGATTTCCGCGCGGATTTCAATGCGATGGTGTGTACACTCCATCCCATCGAAATCAGCGGAAATCTTTGAGAGGATTTATCCGTGGAAACGGTCCGCTGGACCGTATCTGCGGATAAATCCTCTCGTGTGTATGGGGCCTCAGTGTGAAGTGCTGCTACTAATGCTGCCCAGCTCTGTCCTATTGTTGTGTACAGATGACTCACCTGCAAACCCTGTGTTTACATGTAAATAACTGTCATTCATATGTAAATATAAGCGGAATTCATATGTAAATAGTGACGACATTCATATGTAAATAAAGGTGGCATTCATATGTATATCATACCCCTCTGCAGTGAAGAGATGATGTGCTGTAACATCTAGCAAGTGAGCAGTATTACTGTACAGTAATCTCTAGCAGCCAATCAAAAAGAAGTAATAATGTGCTGTAACCTCTAGCAACTAATCAGTGAGCCATAACCTCTAGCAACCATTCAGTAAGCAGTAATGATATGCTGTAACCTCTGGCAACCAATCGCAATCACTGCCTGATCTGATACAGTAAACTGATTTTAGATCAGAGACTGCCAGATGCTCTTTAAAGAGCATAGAACAACTCAAACTCCTTGAAAAAATATATAGGCTCCCAGAAAAAAAAAGCTCCATACCAAGGGTTATGCTGCATGCTGCAGGAAAATCAAGTCTCTTCCACAGTAGCCAAAAGTTTACTTTTGTCACATGATCCCATGCTATGAGTTAAAAAAATACAAATATGAAACACAATACTTGCTGTGATAAAAGACAAAATAGAGTTATTGGCAAAGCAAGGGATTCACTTTCTCAATAGTGTCATCAAAGAAAATGAAAGTGGATGAAAAAGATCAGAGGTGAAGTGTACCGGTTAATGAAAATTTTAGCTGTTTTAAAGCACTTCAGACTGGGATTTATTTTCCTTACTATTACATGCAATACACAACATATAAAATAGCTTGCACTTACTGTCAATTACTTGACTCGGCAGCGTACCATCAGTTTACAAATAAACTGTATTCCCTTTACTGAGTGCAAATAGTCTACATGATGTATCTAGAAATAGACAACTATTGTCATTAGGGGAGTTCCCTGACCCTGGCACCCAGGGCACATGTCATATTCAACCTATAATAAAAATGTATTAAAAAAAAAAACGTAATTACACGGCCATCAAAGTACACTGATAATTAGATGCCTAAAAATGGGGAATGATTGGGACACCAACAAGGCATCTATCTACCACCCCCTATATGATGTGCTGGAAAAATAAAACTCCATTAACAAAATAAATACCATATATACGTAAAAAATTAAAATTACAATCATCAATATTGATGTTAAAATTGCAAAATAAATCACAGAAAAGGTTTATGTAACGTACCTTAGGTGTGAGCCTGACGTGCAGAGGGAGACCCCCCGTACAACCCCAACTCGGAGACCACTGGATTGGGGACAGTGGTGGTAAGTGCACGGTAAGGTAAGGGTGCCTGTTCAGTTCTCACTGCTTGGAGTAGTGTAGTCAAGTGGAAGCCGGAACAGCTGGTACAGGGTGCAGAGGATGCAGGTCAGCAGATGCAGGTTTGCAGAGCAGCGGATGCAGTTCAGCAGACAGAAGCGGAGTCGGACTAGCTGGGTCATACACATCAAGGTAAATATCATAAATGGCAGGCAGAGAATAGTCAGAGTCCAGGCTGGGTCTTGGAAACAGACAATCAGGCAGGTAAAACAAGCCAAAGTCAGGACTGGAGAAGCAAGGTCAGGAACCCGGATCAAACACAGGAACATGGGCGTCCGCTCCATAGGGCAAGGGAGGGCGTTTGCCCCCCCTAGAAATCAGTTCCATTATTCTCGGGGAGGAAAACAGCGGTCAGGAAGCAAGGCGGCGGCACGGCAAATTCAATTAGAGACGCTCTCTCTCTCTTCTAGCTTCAGCTGACGGAGAGGGAGGGGGTGATCGGGGGATATATACAGTACAGACAGCCCACGGCTCTGCTCTCCCTGTCACAGCGCCGCTGCTCCATTTACCAGATAACTCAGCAGCGGTACTGTGGCAGGGAGAGGAGAGCCGCGGGCTGTCTGTACTGTATATCTCCCCCGATCACGCCCTCCCACTCTCCGTCAGCTGGAGCTAGAAGAAAGATAGCGTCTCTAATTGGATTCGCTGTGCCGCCGCCTTGCTTCCTGCTTTCCTCGCCATGATTGGCCACACCAGAGGGCTAATAAGAAGATTTTGGGGACTGGGGGCATCATGGGAAATGTAGTTCCTTAAGAGTGGCGACCCCAGCCTGTCCACAGACATCATGCTAAAGCCCCCAGCATGGGGGGTTTACAAAAGAAAAAAGGAGAATACTGTGCTCATGCTGAGGGAAGCCAGAGAGATCCACGTTGTACCCACACAACCAGAAAGCCACACTGTACCCACACAACCAGAGAGCCACGCTGTGCCTGCACCACCAGAGAGCCACGCTGTACCCACAACAACCAGAGAGCCACGCTCTACCCACACCAACCAGAGACCCACGCTGTACCCGCACCAACCAGAGAGCTACGCTGTACCCACACAACCATAGAGGGAGTCACACTGTACCCGCACCAACCAGAGAGCCACGCTGTACCTACACCAACCAGAGAGCCACGCTGTACTCACACAACCAGAGAGGGAGTCACGCTGTACCCACACCACCAGAGAGCGAGCCCCAAATCAGGTGCTCAGTAGGGATGAGACCGATGTTCGGGTGTTCGCAGAATAGTGAACAATTTGGGGTGTTTGCAGCAAATTCGAAAGCCGAAGAACACCCTTTAAAAGTCTATGGGAGAAATCAAAAGTGGTAAATTTAAAGGCTTATATGCATGGTATTGTCATAAAAAGTGTTTGGGGACCCAAATCCTGCCCCTGGGGACATGTATCAATGCAAAAAAAAAGTTTTAAAAAAGGCAGTTTTTTCAGGAGCAGTGATTTTAATAATGCTTAAAGTGAAACAATAGAAATATTCCTTTAAATATCGTACCTGGGGAGGTGTCTCTAGTATGACTGTAAAGTCCCATGTTTAGAATAGTCCCTGCAGCAAAATTACATTTCTAAAGGAAAATAAGTAATTTTAAATCACTCACGGCTGTAATAATTTGTCGGGTCTCGGCAATACAGAAAAAAATCATTGAAAAAAAACGGCATGGGCCCCCCCCACAGTTAATTTCCATTACCAGGCCCTTTGGGTCTTGTATAAATATTAAGGTGAACCCAAACCAAAATAAAAAAAAATGTGTGTGGCTCCCCCCAAGTTCCATACCAGGCCCTTCAGGTCTGGTATGGATATTAAGGGGAACCCTGCACCAGTTTTTTTTAATTGGTGTAGGGGTCCCCTTTAAAATCCATACCAGACCCTTTAGGTCTGGTATGTATTTTAAGGGGAACCCTGCGCCAAAATAAAAAAATGGCGTAGGGGTCCCCCAAAAAATACATACCAGACCCTTATCCGAGCACGCAACCTGGCAGGCCGCAGGAAAATAGGGGGGACGAGAGAGAGCCCTCCTCTTGAACCATAAAGGGGTCTACCACCAAAGCACAATGTACCGATGTTGATGGGGACAAGGGCCTCATCCCCACAACCCTTTCCCCGGTGGTTGTGGGGGTCTGCGGGTGGGGGGCTTATCGGAACCTGGAAGCCCCCTTTAACAAGGGGACCCCCAGATCCACCCCCATGTGAATTGGTAACAGGGTACAATGTACCCCTACCATTTTACCAAGAAAGTTTAAAATATTGTAAAAAAGACAAGAGCCAGCCTGGAACAAGTCCTTTATTAAAAAAAGAAAAAAAATTCAGCAATTTAAATCCATCTCAAGGAAAATAAAAGCGTGCAACAACAGCTCTGCCCGCATGGGCGGCTCCCACCGAGAAACGCTACTTCCACCATGACAGCAGTTATATAGCTGAGGGCAGGGCTACCCAGTGATGTGTACAGGTGACCCCGTCCCCCTCTGATGCCACAGGTGTTTCCCCGTGGCAGCAGAAGGGTGCGTGGTCACGATATACGTCACCAGGTGGTCCCGCAGCATTTCCCTGTGGCATCAGAGGGGGCGAGGTCACAGTACACATCACTAGGTGGCCCCGCCCTCAGCTATATAACAGCTGTCACGCCGAGAGTAGCTTCATTCGATGGGAGCGGCCCATGGAGGCAGAGCTGTTGTTACAACACACACTTTTTTCCCTCGGGATGGATTTATATCGCTGAAATTTTTTTTTATTTTTTTTTAATAAAGGACTTGTCCCAAGCTGGCTTTTGTATTTTTTTTTTTAAATTACACTTTTTTGGGTGAAATAGTAGCGGTACAATGTACCCGGGATCTGGGGGTCCCCTTGTTAAAGGGGGCTTCCAGATTTCAATAAGCCTCCCGCCTGCAGACTCCTACAACCACTGGGAAAGGGTTGTGGGGATGAGGCCCTTGTCCCTATCAACATGGGGTCAAGGTGCTTTGGGGTGGGGGGTGCAGAGCCCCCCTTCCCCAAAGCACCCATCCCTCCATGTTGAGGGCATGTGACCTGGTACGGTTTAGGAGGGGGTGCTCTCTCGTCCCCCCCCCTCTTGTATGGAATTTGGGTGGACCCACACACAATTTTTTTTTTTAATTTTGGTTCAGATTTCCTGACCCAAAAGGCCGGATAATGGACTGGGGGGGAACCCATGCTGTTTTTTTTTCAATTAATTTTATCTGTATTGCCGGTTCTCCACAATTCATTACAGCCGTGATCAGTTTTAAATTACTTTTTTTTCCTTTTGAATTGTCATTTTGTGCAGGGACTATTCTAAACGTGGGGAAAATGTGCCACTTTACAGGCATACTATAGACACCCCCCAGGTCCAAAATTTAAAGGAATATTTCACTTTTATTGTTTCACTTTAAGCATTAATAAAATCACTGCTCCCGAAAAAACAGAAGTTTTTAAAACTTTGTTTTGCATTGATACATATCCCCTGCGGCCCCCAAATACTTTTTATGACAATACCATGCATATAAGCCTTTAAAATTAGCACTTTTGATTTTTCATGTTCGCAAATTTTTTGCCTCTTCGCATGTTCTGGTGCGAACTGAACCGGGGGGTGTTCGGCTCATCCCTAGTGCTCAATGACCCTATGCATATACATCTAACAGGTTTCACGTCTAAGGATAGGGATGTCAAAAGAACTTAATTGATATTGTTTTCATTCAGGGCCGAAATTTAAAAGGTATCTAAATTATGCTTTAACTTGTTTCCTATTTTCAGTGAGATAAATGTAAAATTTATGATGCCTCAATTTACATTTAGTCCTACCCACATCAAAAGCATCTCAATGTCTTAAAAAGATGATGCCAGTAGTATGACACCAAACATAGTACCGAGGCTTGAGACCTACTGGGCAAGATTTTTTTATCTTCCCTAACTCATAGATTTTGGCTTGACTAGTACAATGAATTTTTATCAGTATGTCTTGAATAGACCTAGGTTTCCTTAAAAACAAATTCTGCTCTCTCATTAATAAGTACCAGTGTTTATTGAAAATCACCAAAACAATCTGATGATGGCAAAACATATTTAGTGAAAATAAGGATAAAACATACTTCCTTCAATATTTTGAAGTTAACTTTTTGAATACAAGTCTAAAATGTACCTCTATTACAAGGCTGTTTTTCAATTTTCAGTACTTTGACTTTGATACTTTGACTGACTATTTGAATTACTCGGTCATGCAACATTGCATTCAAATGAATTTTATATTTTCTTGTTTAAGTAATATTTCATCACCACTGGGGTTTTATTTTTTATTTTATAAAGGAAAAAGGACATAAAATGTTGGAAATAAAACTGTTTCCCTCACATTATTTTGAAATGATAATACCAGGACAGTATGAACACCCCCAAAAGCATACCTTTTGGGAAAGTAGATGCTTTGAAGTGATCCAATTTTTTTTGTAATTTTAGTAAATGAAAAAGCATGCCGGTATTGAGATGGATTAAATCATAGAGCTTGGTAATGGTGCACTAGATACAGCACACACAGCTCATACATAAATGGAGGAGATGGGGAGGGGGATAATGTACAGATCATATACAGTAGAAGGATGGAATTGAAAAGCTTATGCCCCGTACACACGATCGGTTTGTCTGATGAAAACGAACCAATGGATTTTTTCATCAGATATCCGATGAAGCCAACTTTCATCAGTCTTGCCTACACACCATCGGTTAAAAATCCAATCGTGTCCAACGCGGTGACATAAAACACAAGGACATGCAGAGAAAAATTAAGTTCAATGCTTCCGAGCATGCGTGGATTTTTGACCGATGGATTTCACAGACGATCGTTTTTTTCTATCAGTTTTTTCAGGGCTCCCCGAAGAAGGTGTAGGTGGGGGAGAGGTGGATGATCTAGGAGGACTGCTCCTTTTGTTGGTTTTGCTGGCCAGGTATTGATGTAGGCGCGGGCCCGCCATCGGCGTGGATGTCGCTCCGGCGCCATGTTGCTTGGCCTCGAGGGGATAAAACTCGGTCAGTTTCTGGGGACGGTTCCCCGTTTTTTTGGGCTTAGTCATGCCCGTTGTGCAGGAGGTCTGCTCTGCTACTAATCCGCCGTGCAGGGCGGTGTTTTTGCTGCTCGGATGGGCTGCTATAAGCCGTTGTCTGCCTGCTATTGCTGGAGCTCCGCTCTCAAGCGTCCATCGCGGTCCCCGGCTAGCTCCGCCCCCCTTTCTATGGGTTTTTTAACCATACGAAAATTTTAAAACAGGTTCTGGTTTTTTTCACCGATGGGAAAAAAACTGATGGGGCCCACACACGATCGGTTCATCCCATGAAAACAGTACATCGGTCCGTTTTCATCAGACAAACCAATCGTGTGTACAGGGCATAAGAGTTCAGATGTGCGGGATAGATGAGTGAAAGAGCTGATTGGTTAATATACAGGTCACATACAGGGTAACAATGGAGTTGAAATGTGTAGGAAAAAAGGGGTGTGAAATGAAAAAAAAAATGTAATTGAACTCTTCTATGATTTTCTTCAAAATCTTTCTCATCTGAACAATATTAGCATATTCTAAGATATAGGGTATACAGTACTTCTAAATAAAAAATATGAATGGACCCTAGTTGCATAAAATATTGAATTTCCTGCCATGAGCTTCTTATAAAGAAGAGTAAAAAAAACAGGTTTGTACCAGTATTTAACCGCTTACAGACTGCAAGATTTGGTTGCTTAATGACCAGACCATTTTTTTCCGATACGCCACTGCGTCCCTTTAACTAACAATTGTGCCCAAACAAAATTGACTTTTTTTCCCACAAATATAGCTTTATTTTGGTGGTATTTGATCACCTCTGTGGTTTTTATTTTTTTGCGCTATGAACAAAAAAAAAAAAAAAACTTTGGAAAAAAGAGCAATATTTTAAAATTTTTGCTAAATTAAATATCACCCAAAAATTTTTTTCAAAATCAAATTTCTTCATCAGTTTAGGTCGATATATATATTCTTCTACATTTTTTTTTAGAAAAAATCACAATAAGCGTCTATTGATTTATTTGTAAAAAAGTTATAGCATCTACAAACTATGGGAAAGATTTATGGCATTTTTAAGCCATTTTTATTATTATTATTATTTTTACTAGTAATGGTGGTGATCTACGATTTTTAGCAGTATTGCGACATTGTGGTGGACAGATCGGACACTCTTGATTAGAGTTGAGCGAACCCAAACTGTAAAGTTCGGCTTCGGTACAGACTTTGGGTTTTTCCCGAACCCGGACCCGAACCCGAATAATTGGAAAAAGTTTGGGTCCGGGTTCGGAGTTCGGGAAAAAAAAAATGCACGGAGGTCCCCTCAAATTCAATAACCAGACCCTTTAGGTCTGGTATGGATATTAAGGGGAACCCCGCCGTCAATTTAAAAAAAAATGACGTGCGGTTCCCCCTAAATATCCATAACCAGACCCTTCAGGTCTGGTATGGATATTAAGGGGAACCCCGCCATCAATTAAAAAAAAATGACGTGCGGTTCCCCCTAAATATCCATAACCAGACCCGTTATCCGAGCGCGTTGACCTGGCCGGCCGCAGAAAAGAGGGGGGGACAGAGTGCGCCCCCCCCTCTCCTGAACCGCACCAGGCCACATGCCCTCAACATTGGGAGGGTGCTTTGGGGTGCCCCCAAAAGTACCTTGTCCCCATGTTGATGGGGACAAGGGTCTCATCCCCACAACCCTTACCCGGTGGTTGTGGGGGTATGCGGGCGGGAGGCTTATCAGAATCTGGAAGACCCCTTTCACAAAGGGGACCCCCAGATCCTGCCCCCCCTGTGTGAAATGGTAATGGGGTACACTGTACCCCTACTATTTCACGAAGGAAATGTAAATTCTTGTAAAAAAAAAAACACACCGTAGAATAAAGTCCTTTATTAATAAAAAAAAAAAACTCCAGCGGTGATAATCCACTCGTTCCCGGCTTCCTGCTCCAACGTTGTCCTGATCCAGCGACGGGTGCGGGTGATCTCCTGTCCAGCGATGAGAAGATCCATCCATCCAGAGCGCAGCATCGCCGACCTCCTCTCACCGCTGGACACAGCCCAGCGAATGACGCGCTGAAGCTGTGACATTACTTATATAGGGGAGGCAGGGCCACCCGTCACGTGACCCCGCACCCTCTGACGCACCCTCTGCTACGTCACTGGGGAAGCCCAGGAAGAGGGAAGATTTTGTTTCCCCATGAGGGAGATGACTCTAAGTGCTGTGTTCTTGACAGGAGGAAGCCTTCATCATCATGCCTTGTTAGGCCCTGCAGGGGCTTGTTTCTGTTCTCTTTTCTCTTCTCTTGCTTTTCTATTTCTATTCCTCTCTCTTTTTCAGCCGACCCCCAGAGTTCACCTCTCCTGCAAGCTATCTCAAGGAATCCGCTACCCATCAGGCTTATCCCCCTGAATTGTAGTCTGCAAAACGCAAGGGTAAGTGAGGGTACACTTGATGGCTTCCTATCCCCTTTGCTCCATGGCATGTGAGATGGTAAATTCCCCTACCATGGGTGGTTTCCCACAACACGCAGGGATTAAATTCCTTGGTGAAATGCCAAAAAGCTTTCTATACCTACCATTCTCAAAAAATAGATGTAGTTTTATTACAAGAAACACACTTCCCTAGAAGGTACAATCCCTCTTTTCTCCACGCAAATTACCCTTTGTTCTTTTTAGCAAATGCGGATGATAAAACCAAGAGAGTAGCAATCTTACTCACTAAAATGTGCACATTTACATCATAACTGGAACACAGGGATCCAGAGGCTAGATTCATACTGGTTTTGAAAATTCCGATCTCGAATTTTAAAAAATTAGATAATTCGAATTTTGGAATATTGGAAATTTGGAAATTGGAAATTTTTAGAAATTTGGAAATTTAAAAATTTCAGAAATTTGGAAATTCGACATTTCAGAAATTTGGAAATTCAAAAATTCGAAATTTCGAAATTTGAAAATTCAAAAGTCTCAAATTGGAAAAGTCCAAATTCGAAATTTGAATATACGAAAGCTGAAAATGAGAAAGTTGAGAATTCGAAAGTCCGAAAATCGAAATTAGAAAATTGGTTAGGGTTTAGCATTATGGTGTTAGGGTTAGAGGGTTAAGGGTTAGGGTTAAAGGTTAGGGGTTGGGGTTATGGGTTAGGAGTTAGGGTTTAGTGTGTTAGGTTTAGAGGGTTAGGGTTAGAGGGTTATGCACACAATCGGTCAATCCGATGACAACGGTCTGATGGACCGTTTTCATCAGACCAAACCGATCGTGTGTGGGCCCCATCGGTTATTTATCCATCGGTTAAAAAATGTGAAACTTGTTTTAAAATTAACCGATGGATACCTAACCGATAGAAAAAAAACGATCGTTTGTAGGCACGTCCATCGGTTAAAAATCCACGCATGCTCAGAATCAAGTCGACGTATGCTTGGAAGTATTGAACTTTGTTTTTTTCAGCACGTCGTTGTGTTTTACGTCACCGTTTTCTGACACGATCGTTTTTTTAACTGATGGTGTGTAGGCATGACTGACCATCCATCAAACCGTTCTCATCGGATTGACTGATCGTGTGTACAGGGCATTAGGGTGTTTGGGGTTAGGGTTGAGGCTTAGGGGTTAGGGTGTTAGGGTTATAGGGTTAGACGGTTAGGGTTAGGGGTAGGGTTAGGGTTTTCCCTTGAAGAATAATGCTAGGTCTCAGGAATTAGAATAGGGACCTACCTCCACCAAAACGTACCGCCTACCCTAAATAAATCGGGGAATGAACAAGTCAGAATATCGAAATTTTCGAAAATTAGGAAATTCAAAGTTTCGGAAATTTGGAAATTGGAAATTCTATATCTTGGAAATTTGGAGATTAGGTATTTTCTTTTCAAATTTGTCTGTTAGTGAACGTAACAAGTATAAATTCATTCAAAGTTACAAATTATCCAAAATAACGAATCCCGCATCTAAACAAATGGAACATAATGATCTAATAATAATAAATAATAATAAAAACGTTTTATTATTATTATTATTATTACTATTATTATCATTTATTATTATATTGTTCCATTCCATTTATTTAGACGTTCCATTTGTTATTTTGGATAATTCGTAACTTCAGATAAATTTGTATTTGTTACATTCACTAAAAGCCAAATTTGAAAGAAAATTCCAATACCTGTAATTTAATAGTTATTATTAGTTAGTTATTATTTTGAATTTTACTGATTTTCTTTCTTTTTTTTTCCGATTTTGAAAAATTCTAAATTCGAAAATTTGAAAATATGAAATTTGAAAATATGAAATTTGTAAAATTGGATTAAAGAATGAAATGAAATCTAAAACAAACACATTTTTCAGCAGTGCACATGTCTTGTCGACAATATATTCTTGGCTGGAGAAGCCTGATTGGGTGCAATTTGAGAGACATGCAGTACACTCGTATATCGTGGACCTCTTACTCTGGTGTCCCCCAAAAAATCGACCCCCAATCTTGTCCCCCACCCTATCCCACTCTATTTCCTTGTGGGATTTCCTTGTAGGATAGGCTTAGAAAATCCCCTCTCTGACCTGTGATATCCAACCACTGAACCATATTTTCCACAATCCTTGGTTCCCTCCAGGTATGGACATAGGGGCCTTTAAATGGCGGCTAGCTAAGGGAATGTACCACATAGGCTACTTTTTACATCTCTTGGACCAATATCACTTAGTCACTGCATTAAAAGGGCTTGAACTACCACTCTCTGAGAAATTTTGATTCCTTCAAATCTCACACTTTTTGCATACATTATGGTCTAGCAAACCTAAACCCCTGAAATTTACAACTTATGAACAATGATGTGGATGGGCCATGGAGCAAAGTGGGTGAATCTCTGTAATCAACTCATCGCTTGCAATAAACTCTGCTAAACTCCCATACATGGTGGCGGCCTTCTAGAGCACTTGGATTTAGGGGACTGGCATAGTTCCTTTTTCAGAGCCTCCAATGGAATCTATAATACTTCCTTAATAGAAGCAATTACTAAGGTGATCATGAGATGGTATTTGGTTCTGACAAGACTGGCTAACATCTTTCTATTGTCCTTTCCCCTCTATTTCGAGGATGCCACTTGCTGGGCTCAATGATACATATGTGGTGGGAATACCTGAAAATTAGGGAGTTTTGGAACAAGATTGTATCTCATCCATAAAATTACCAGTTGTTCAATTCCCAAATCCCCATCCGTAGCTCTTCCTAATTTTCCTGTCTTGAAAGTACCCAAGCATACACATAAGATAATCTTCTTTAACTTGTTAGGAGCTAAAATTTCCATAGCTCAGGCTTGGAAACAATCCAGAGTCTCTTTGAGTTACAAGTTTATGGTTACCATCTTGGATCCAGGGAAGGCAGACGCTGGACTTAGGCTAACCTATTCCTGTCTTCCCCCTTTCCCTTTTTTCCCTTATTCAGTCTTTGTTGTTTTAAGACCCCTGACAGTTGTTACCTTAATCAACTTAAGGAATGTGGTTCTCAACCTTTTACGTAGACTAATAGTTTCCTAGTCACTTCAATTATGCTTCTCAAATATTAAACACAGTTTTGTTCTCTAGACATTACCAATGTAACTATATACAAGGATTCAATAAGGTTGGTAGTGTTGCCTACTTACCCTGGACACAGTTTGCTCCCAGTTGAGGTGTTGGGGGCAGGGGTCAATACCATCTTCACACAGTGAGTTGACTAGTAGTTTCTTTTTATAGTCAAATTAAGATATTGGTCTTAATAAAAAATCTTCGGCTCTGTTCATGATATTGTTCAAGGCTTGACTGGAAATGACAAGGTCATGTGTTATCATTGGCATTGTTTTCTGCACTATCATTTGTCTTTTTCTTGCAAACTAATACAAGTAA
Source organism: Rana temporaria (assembly GCF_905171775.1). Classification (NCBI taxonomy): domain Eukaryota; kingdom Metazoa; phylum Chordata; class Amphibia; order Anura; family Ranidae; genus Rana; species Rana temporaria. The sequence goes on from NC_053495.1 coordinate 120,727,694, forward strand.
TTTAAAGAGAGACTAGGGAGACCTATAAATGTATGTTGGATGTCAAATTGAGGATTATCAGTTGATAGACACTGCAGTGCATGTTTTTATATTTAATATATGTAATTGGTTAATATTTAGGAAGCCATGTATAAGAATCTGTAAGCTATATGATAATGGTAATACTTATTTATATGATTTTTTGCAGACCATGATGACAAAAGCTTGGAATACTAACCAATGCAAATATGGATTGCTGAAGTGCTTGGTCCTAAAGAATGTGCCAGATGCCACAAAACGTATAGACATGCATAAAAGATAACGTAAAATATGTTGTTGCAAGGCTGTCACTGAGATAAATGTAACTTGTTTTTTACTGAGCATAGGAGGGCTTATCTTGATAGATATCCCTTTTTTCTTATTTAAGAAATAAAAAATGTGGTTTTAGAAAGTCTTGTCTTAAAAATCTTTTTGTTGTTTGTGAATGTGGTAAGAATATAAACCATTTTTTTGGAGGAGAAATGTTTTACCAAAATCACCTGCCACCTGAGAGAATGTGTTTGATTGAGTATATACAAATAGTTAGAAGGCATACAAAGATGTCCCTTATCCCTACCTTGGCCTTTTCAATAACATGTTGATCATGTCGGTCCCTGCCTCCCACCTATTTCTGAAAGTCAATAAACCAAGAGCTTTTATGGCGTGGCTTAAGCCTGCTCCCTCGTTGCTACAGTGCTGCTTTGAATGTACTAACTAGCAGATCTGTAAAGAAGTGGCAACAAGTATCAGAGGTGTTGCTATAGATATCCATAGTGTTCTATGAGCTATATCAGCAAGTGTGTGGAGAATGGAACTATAACTAGTACAATTACTATTTATCCAATCCAGAAAACCCTAGTGTCTCCATGTAACTGTGATAAAGGATGGATAAAGGTCAAGCAATTTGCCCTCTCACCAATGACCAGATCGCTGCGATGTCTTCCGAACAGGAACTTGTGTAGCGTCACTCGTGCAGCGGATCCACTGTCTCTATATGCCGACATGAAGCTTGCCACGCACATCAATTGGCAGCGATCAGAGTGTGGCGCTGGAAGGGATGTCCGACAGTGAGCGACAGAGCTAGGCCCCTCAGGTCCCAGGCTGGAAAGCAATGCTCCACGTGGTAGGTCGTGACCTATCTCTTCCTGTTGCACAGAGAGGTCCGTCCTGTGCACCTTTACTTTAAGAATTACGATTTGGAAGGCTAATTTTTTGCTTAGAAAACAGGTCAAAGGTAATGCAGCATCACGGCTAAACCACCAGGCTTAGGACAGTGTTTTTCCCTGATTATGTGTGGTTGCGTCTTCCTTACCCTTTTTCTCTTTTATAAGTGACCACGTTCCTTCTGTTCTCAGCTGCATAAGACCTGAGAGAAAGGAATCAGCAGCACCCTGAGCTACCCAGTGAAAGGCTGTGCAGGTGGGGGGGTGTCAGGACAAGTCTGATCATTAGAGGAGAGCAGGCTGTGTTCCCAGCATAGTTATAAAACTGACCACAGTGTGTCCTTCTGCTAAGTGTGGTCAGTTTGTAATAGTCCATATGTGTACTTGGGAGCTGCTATGTGTGAACAACACAATTAAAAATCACTAGAGAGTGACCAATAATAGAAATGAAGACAACAAATAAAACAGAAGGGACAGCTACAACCATTAATTGATGCACTCCAACGCTGCATAAAGTAAAAAGTAAAATGAAAAAAACAGTGTGCTTATTTAAACATTGATCTAAATGAATAACAAGCTATGTCAATCACAAATACAGACTAATAAATAAAAATGAGAATTGAAAATACCACAAATAATAAACAAAATGTAAAACCAAATAAATTATAAAACAAAAATATGTACTAAAATACTTGTGAGTCCAAAAACTTTCAAGAGATCTTTATCAATCTTGTTGCTTGACTCTCGGTTCAAATATCACTCAGAAAGAAACAGATTCATCTTGTAATCATTTTTGAACCGAGAGTTTCAGCCTTGCGGGCCTTGTTCACTACCAGACATTGGAGGTTATTTACGAAAGGCAAATCCACTTTGCACTACAAGTGCAAACTACAAGTGCAAAGTGCACTTGGAAGTGCAGTCGCTGTAGATAAGAGGGGGACATGCAAGGAAAATATAAAAACAGCATTTTAGCTTGCACGTGATTGGATGATAAAATCAGCAGAGCTTCCCCTCATTTCAGATCTACCCCTCAGATTTACAGCAACTGCACTTCCAAGTGCACCTTCAGTGCAATTTCAAGTGCACTTTGCACTTGCAGTTTGCACTTGTAGTGAACAGTAGATTTGCCTTTAGTAAATAACCCCCTATGCCTTTAAATTTCTGTATGTGCAGCCAAATCAGTTTAAAAAAAAATATATAGGATATATAGACCCTTTTCCACTCAAATATATCAAATCTACTATTTATTAATAGTAAAAAAAATACTCAAAACTCATAAAACCTATGTTTACACTTCAGTATGGTACAAGTAAATCTATACTACCTGCTGATGGATTAAATCTGATGGAGCGCTGTAATATAGTAGAAAGAGACCAAAGAGAAGGTTTAAATGACTTAGTCGCTAAAATAAACATGGTAAATATGTGCCCCCAGCAAAGCAAATATTTAATTTTGACCTATTCTGCCAATCGCTGCTGCACTGCAGTGAAGCTGCTGGAAGAATCCTCTGATTCTAACATTTTGAGGAGTGCCAGATTCCAGCTCCCCTCTGCGCTCTGTGGTGCCTTCCATTGCCAAAACAGTGGTAATGTAGGAACCGGTGGGTGGAATCACAGGGTGTGGCAAAGGGCCATACATTTCAGATTTCAAAAATTTTAATAGAAGAGGCCTCTGTGTGAGGCTGGGTTGCCCGCATCCAATTGGCATGACAGGAGAGTGTGACCAGCTCTCAATGGAGCCAGTTCAAACATCTGCAGGGCTGCCGCTGAGTGCACAGCAGAAGGGTTCTGTACGACTTTGGCTCTGTTTCAGGTCCGAATTCAGCCAAAAATTCAGACCTAATTCGAACCTGAAATGGTGAACGGTGACGCACCGGACCCCTGCTCTTCCCCACGGCCGCACATAGCGTGAACCCAGCCTAAAACAGCAGAAATTGCCAGTGAAGGCAGCAGGAAAGTTAAATACAGTATTAAACAACATTTCTGGCTTAAATCTGATAACAATATATGCATAATATTAAAGTGGTTGTAAACCCTTTACAACCACTTTAACCTACAGGTAAACCTGGATTAAGGCTTACCTGTAGGTGCTTGAAATATCTCCTAAACCTCCACAGTTTAGGAGATATTTACTATAATCATGGGCGTCACTGTCTACGGGGCATGCACCGTAGACAAGCGGCGCAGGGCCACTGTAGTGTGCCGTTCCTCATTGAGGCCATGCCGTCACTGCTGGCTCAGGAGTGACATCATCGCGGCTCCAGCCAATCAGAGCGCCGGTGCCGCCATATGCGGAAGTAACCTCGGGGAAGATGTTGGCTGCCCGGGCATTGGCAGAGGACAGCTGCGGGGACTTCGATCGGAGGTGAGTATTACATAATGGGTTAGTATGCCATACATACTAACTCATTACGCTTTTGTCTTCCAGGTGGTGTTTTTTTTTTTCCTGGGTTTACATCCTTTTTAAACTTGATAACTCTTAGCTGAGTGGGATCAGGGTCCTTCTTTGTCATACAAATAGGCCTCATTCTGTTTGATAGTTTTAAGAGTTAAAATGCTACATTTTTCACTTTGGACATACTGAACACTTTGGGCCTGATCCACAAACAGCGGCGCAAATTAAGTTAGTCAAAACTTATGTCATTTAAGTTACGGCGCCCTAATTTGGTGTCGTAAGTGCTGTATCCACAGCGCATGTGCGCATTAAAATTGCGCAAGCGTAACTTAAATCCCGAGGCGTAAGGCGGGGTTATTGCAAGTGGGAAGGAAGTGGGCGTGCTTCATTGTAATGAGCCGTGACCCCATGCAAATGAAGGGCCGGCCGTACTGAGCATGCGCGCACGAATCTGCTGCTCACTGGGCATGTGCAGAACTTGGCTTGGCGCAATCAGTGAGATAGGTAAAAGGCCAAGCGTACTTAGTTTGAGGATCGCCCTGTGTATAAAAAGCCCCACACAAACACACTTCCCTTGCAAAAGTATATCCCTATGTTCCCCTTCCTAGAGCAAGTTGCTTCTGCTCTGAACGTTTGTTGGTGTTTGTTGGTGAGTTGTGTGGGATAGAAAAGTTTTGGAGGAGTATTAGATTGTAGTTGGTGTTTGTTTTTGCTAAGTGTATTTTCTGTTTATTTTTTTCTGAGTGTATTTTCTGTTTGTTTTTTTCTGATTGTATTTTGTGTTTGTTTTTTGCGTGTTTGTTTTTGAATTTGTAGTAGCTGTCTGCTTGTGTGTTTTGCTTTTTGTGTGTTTCTTCTGTGAGTGTTTTTGTTTGTTTGTTGTGTGTGTATTTTTGTTTGTTTGTCCTGTGAGTTTATTCTTGTTGCTGAGTGGTGTCTGTGATGGCACCCAAGCGCAGGAAGCTCAATTTTTCTCTGGTAGAGAAGCAAATTCTTGCTCAGGCCATCGTCCTATATGGGCGATATTTACATGGCCCTGATAGCCGGAACACCTCCCCGGCCCAAAGGAAGGCTCAGTGAGGAGGAATGGGCAGTGGCCCGGTGTTTCCAGCCAGAGCAGGTGGTGGGCCTGCGTGGATATCAATCTGATGTTCCTGTGAGGCCAGGTAAGTTTTTGGTTTTTCTATCTGGTGATTAGCATGTGTGGGTGGGGGAAGGGAAGATGTGCCAAGTGTGTGGATCCTCAAACCTGTGATTGTTTTGTGTCCTCCACAGATGACCAGGAGGTTGCTGGGCCATCAGGCCAGGCTGCTGCACCACCCCAATGACAAGAGGCTGCTGATGAGTCCCAAGAAGGGCAGGATTCCCCAGGGGAGGGGAGTGGCCAAACCTCCCCTCATGAGGAGGTTGAGGGGGAGGAGGATGAGGGGGTGGAGGAAGAGGATATGCAGATTGGCAGGGAAGTCCTTTTGGCCTCTGATTTGTTGACCCTTGAGGCTACCCTTGAGGCTACCCTAGAGGCTACCCCTGAGGCTACCCCTGAGGCTGGCAGCAGTCAGGCCACCATCAGGGGTAGCCCCTCCCACTCCTCCCTCAACAGGCCTCCCCCCACAAGGGTCACTCTCTCCCCTCCTCCAGGGCCACAAGCCTCAGCGGCAGGCAGGATGGCGACTCAGGAGACCAGGGGGGTGGCCGAGCGTCTGCCGGCCAATCTACAGAAGGACAATGCCCGGCAGACCCGCCATCTGGGTCAGATTAAAGAGACTCTGACCCAGATGGAGCACAGCCTGGGTGCAATGAAGGAGTCAATCAGTGATGGGGCCACAAACTCATTGGCGGTCATCACATGCTTGTGGGACCTGAAGACCGCCACAACAGGCGTGGCCCAGGAGGTGACTGCCCTGACCCAGGCTGTGCAGGACAATACCCGGGCTGGCCAGGCCAATACGGCTGCCCTCACAATGTGTCTCACAAGGATAGCCGTGGCCTTGGAGGGAAGGCCAGCAGGAGGACAGTCACCAGGGGAGGTTCCTCCTTCCCGTGCTCACCCACCCCCCCATGAAGATACTCCCTCCCCTGCTCACCCACCCCCCCAATGAAGATACTCCCTCCCCTGCTCACACCCCCCCATGAAGATCCTCCGGTTGGCCGTGGCCGTGCCCGTGGGTGGCCCAGGCGTAGCAAATGCCGCCGCTATTAATTTTGCAGGGGTACTTTTTTTATTTATATGATTTTGTTTGGTATACTGTACTTATGATTTGTTTTATGTGTGTGAATGATGTGTGAATGTGGGGGGGGGTGGCATTCCTAATAAAATAAGGGTGTCACCCTCAGTTTTGGTGGAGAAGGGATCCCCAGGACCAGGGAGAAGTGATCCCAGGTCCCTGAATGGTGTATGAATGCACAGTGACATAATTGGAGCCGTGGCGGGGCGTTACTGCTCCCAAGTATCATTGGGGGGGTACTTGGATCTAATCCAATTCGATGTGCATGTGATGTGTCTGTGCTAGGGACCACAGTGGTGTGCATTCATGCATTCTCATTGTGACATAATTAATGTGCGTTTACTGTGCAAAGATACATTCTCATTGTGACATGTTTAATGTGCGTTTACTGTGCAAAGATACATTCTCATTGTGACATGTTTAATGTGCGTTTACTGTGCAAAGATGCCTTCTGCGAGGCGTCTCCTGGCTGCTGTGCTCTCAGCAGACCGGGTAGAGTTGGTTGGGGGGGATTGTCTGGTTCAGGGGTCAGGTCATCACATATGTCAATCTCCAGGCCCCTTCTCACTGCGAAGTTGTGCAGAATACAACATGCCCCGATGATCTGGCACACAAAGTCTGGGGAATACAACAGGGTACCCCCAGACTTATCCAGGCATCGGAAACGTGACTTCAGGAGGCCAAATGTGCGTTCCACCACTCCACGGGTACTTATGTGTGCAGCATTGTATCTTTCCTCTCCTGGGGTTTGGGGGTTCCGGAATGGAGTCATTAGATGGGGACCCAGTGCATATGCAGAGTCACCTGGAAGGGAAAAGACAGGAGGATGTTAGTCATGCATATGCCCCTTCTGATGTCTGCATCATGGGGGGGACAGTCATACCTGACACCCATGTCACTCACCAACCAGCCAGCTGTCCCCATACACGTTCTGTTCCAATTCTCTGGAGATGTTGCTGTGACGGAATATATAGCTGTCATGGCTGGATCCTGGGAATGTGCCATATGAGGCATTTGGCATCCACTATCACCTGAACATTGATTGAATGCCAATGCTTCCTATTTCGGTACATGTGCTCTGTCTCATGGGGGGGTTGTAGTGCCACATGGGTGCAATCAATGGCCCCGATGGTGCGTGGGAATCCAGCAATTTGGAAAAAATCAGTCATTGTGTCCATTCGCTAAACCTCCTGGGAGGGTTTGATGAATTGATTGGCCATGCGTCTCAGGATTGCAGGGACAACCTGGTGCACACATCTGCTAATGGAGGATTGTGACATCCCAGCCACACCTTCACTTGTGCGCTGAAAAGAGCCAGTGGCAAGGAAATGCAGTGTTGCCATTACCTTGATCAGTGGCTGCACTGCATGTGAGCGTTGTGTTGGGCTGGTGAGATCATCCTACAGGATTGTGGTTAATTCCAGGATGGCTTCATGGTTGAATCTGAAGGTGCCATACACCTCAGAAGCAGTCATGCCAAACACATCTAGGCGTCTGTGGTAAACCCTTTCCTGTGCCCTCCTCCTCCTCCGTTCCCTCCTCCTTCTTAGCGCGTCTAAAGTCACTAGTGCAATTATGATCATGGATGGCCCTGGCATGTTGGCAGACAGATTGTAGTCCAGCAAGTGTGTGTGCTCAGCTGTTCCTTAATGGTGTTGCTGTAGCAGACCTTTACACGGCAGGTGTAAAATTAGGGCTGCTTTTATAAAGTGTAAAATTGCTCAGGGAAACTAACAGAAGCGCACAGGGCGTAATCTACGGTGCACACACTTAATTTTGTGGATCGCCCTATCTCCCTCATTTGCATCTTTGCCTATCAAAACAGCGGTGTGTCTAGCGTAATTTGCGCGCGAAGAAGCGCCGGTGTAATTATTTTAGGTAGGACGGAAAAACCTGAATTTCAGGCATAACTCATTTTGAGGATCAGGCGCAAAGATACGCGCGGCGCAAATTTCAATTACGCCGCGTATCTCGAGTTAAGTCGGCGCATCTGCTTTGTGGATCAGGCCCCATATACTTAAGTTTAAAAAATAAACTATTCTAATGTTTTGACAGTAACCATAAGGTGGGTTCAGAAAATAATAGTCAGATTCAGAAAGATCGGCATATCTTTTGGCCGGCGTAGCGCATCCCATTTGCACTACGCCGACGTAACATAGTGAGGCAAGGCCAGTATTCACAAAGCACTTGCTCCGTAAGTTACGTCGGCGTAGCGAAAATGGGCTGGCGTAACCCTGCCTAATTCAAAGTAGGCAGGTAGTGGGCGTGCTACATTTAAATTAACCGTGACCCCATGTAAATGAAGGGCCGTTTGTACGGCGCATGCGCGCGCATGCTCAGAATCACGTCGCAAATACTCCCTATGATACAATGGCTCAATGCGTACGACGTGAACCTAACTTACGCCCAGCCCTATTCACGTAAACGATGTAAAATCCGACGGCACTTCCGACGTCCATACCTTTGCATGGGCTGCGCCATCTTTTTGGTGGTTTATCTTTACGCCGTAAAAACGCCTTACGTAAATGGCGTAGCTTACTGCGACGGGCGTACGTACATTCGTGAATCGGCGTATCTTGCTCATTTACATATTCGACGCGTAAATCAACGTAAGCGCCCCTAGCGGCCAGCGTAAATATGCACCCAAGACACGATGGCGTAGGAGACTTACGTCGGTCGTATCTTGGCAACATTCAGGCGTAGCTCATTTTTAGAATGAGCGCATAAATACGACGGCGCATTTTCAGACTTACGACGACTTATCTACTGATACGTCAGCGTAAGTCTCTCTGAATGTGGCCCTAAGTATATATGTCTTTTGAAAATTAAAATTACACTTTTTGCTGGCACTGTTACAAGGAATATGAACAGTTAAGTACAGCTAGGGTATAGTGGTATACAGCCCAAGACTGCAAAAGGAAAAGCTTTAATAAGATTGTAGTATGAGGATTATTCCAGGATAAATTCTGGATGACATTTTTGGAAGATTCATTCAATAGGTGTGATGCCGCTTTAAGAGCATTGTGCTGTGCTCTTTTCAGATCTTTGCAGAAAGTGCAATATTATGAGTTCTTTTCATGTGGAGCCTTCATAATCTGATTTTCCTCAGACACTAGAGGAGTTTGATATATGGGTATCTCTTTCTGAAATTGGTTTACACGGGTAGGAAAGGGAGATTTTTTTCCACAAAATATAATAATGTTTTGGTATCAGAGGCCTGACACTGAAACATTTAAGTATTATATGCAAACGTGTGCTGTCATCTTTCATCACCCGTCCTGCAGATCCCACTAGAAATAGTATGATTATTTCTGCCTGAGATATAAAAATAAAGATAATACAGCAAGATCATGGCCCCACGTGGTTATGTTTTTTTCAGCATTCGGGATCATAAAGCATTCTGCTAGATTCATCCTGAAATGGAAATATCTTTCAGTCTTGTCTTCAAATTACAGACACAGACATATCCTAGAAGATTAACATTTTCTGTCATTATGTATATTTTTCTTCCTGACTTTTTGTATATTTGAAGTTTTTTTATATATACATTTATGTTTATACTTTATGAGTGTTATTTATCTATCAATCTTCCCTGTCAGGAAATGGATGTGTATTACATACTTTATTTCTCTTCTGGTTCAGTCTTTGAACACATGAGCTACAGAATTTCACAAAAGTGAGTACACCCCTCACATTTTTTTGTAAATATTTTACCATATCTTTGTCAACTCTGCAGAAATGGCACTTTGCTACAATGTAAAGTAGTGAGTGTACAGCTTGTATAACAATGTAAATTTGCTGTCCCCTCAAAATAACACACAGCCATTAATGTCTAAACCGCTGGCAACAAAAGTGAGTACATCCCTAAGTGAAAATGTCCAAATTGTGCCCAAGGTGTCAATATTTTGTGTGGCCTCCATATGCACTGCCTTAACCCTCTTGGGCATGGAGTTCACAGGTTGCCACTGGAGTCCTCTTCCACTCCTCCATGATGACATCACATGACCTTGCGCTCCTCCACCTTCCATTTGAGGATGCCCCACAGATGCCCAATAGAGTTTAGGTCTGGAGACATGCTTGGCCAGTCCATTACCTTTACCCTCAGCTTCTTGATCATGGCAGAGGTGTGTTTGGGGTTGTTATCATGTAGAAATACTGCCCTGTGGCGCAGTCTTCGAAAGGGAGGGGATCATGCTGTGCTTCAGTATGTCACAGTACATGTTGGCATTCATGGTTCCCTCAATGAACTGTAGCTTCCCAGTGTTGGCAGCACTCATGCAGCCCCAGACCTTGACACCTCTATGCTTGACTGTAGGCAAGACACACTTGTCTCTGTATTCCTCACATGATTGCCGCCACATACACTTAACACCATCTGAACCAAGTACGTTTATCTTGGTCTCATCAGACCACAGGACATGGTTCCAGTAATCCAAGTAATTGTCTGCTTGTCTTCAGCAAACTGTTTGCAGGCTTTCTTATGCATCATCTTTGGAAGAGGCTTCCTTCTGGGATGACAGCCATGCAGACCAATTTGATGCAGTATGGGGCTGACCTCCCACCCATTCAAGCTCTGCAGCAATGCTGGCAGCACTCATATGTATACAGTAAGACCTTGGATTTGCAAGCATAATTTGTTTCAGAAACATGCTTGTAATCCAAAGCACCTGCATATCAAAGCAAATTTCCCCATAAGAAATAATGGAAACTCAAATGATTCATTCCACAAACATTTATTCATAAATCCTTCAGTTTATAGTCCATATAAAAAGATTATAGCAATGTGATCAGGTTGTGTAATATTAAAATGTCCATCCACAAATGTAATGCCGCGTACACACAACCGTTTTTCAGGTTCTAAAAAATGAAGTTTTTAAGGGTCTAGAAAAAAAGTTTTTTTTCAACCCAATCATTAAAACGGCCTTGCCTACACACAATCGTGAAAAGAAAAATGCTCTAGCAAAGCGTGTGACGTACAACACGTATAACGGCACTATAAAGGGGAAGTTCCATTCGATGGCGCCACCCTTGGGGCTGCTTTTGCTGATTTTGTGTTAGTAAAAGACGATTCGTGCTTTTCAGTCTGTTACTGCATGATGAATGTGCTTACTCCATTATGAAAAGTAGTTTTATCAGAACGAGCGCTCCCGTCTCATAACTTGCTTCTGAGCATGCACGTTGTTTTCACGTCATTAAAGCCCACACATGACCATTTTTTACAACCTTAAAAACGACAAAGTTAAAAACGTTGTGAAAAAATAGAGCATGTTCGAAATTTTTAATGGACATTTTTTAGATCGTAAAAAATGCTTTGGAGCCCACACACAATCGTTTTTAATGACATTTTAAAAAAAAAAACGTCATTTTTTAGAACCCGAAAAACGGTCGTGTGTACGTGGCATTAGCCTCCGCAAGGGGATTAGAAGCAAAATCCAGCAGGAGCTACAGAGTATAAATGTTGTACCTTCATTAAATGTAACCATATTGCTACACTTAGGCCCCGTACACACCATAGAATCTATCCGCAGATAAATCCCATCGAATGGGTTTCAGCGGATAGATTCTATGGTGTGTACACTCCGGCGGATATTTATCCGCGGATAAATCTCCCCTGGGATGGATTTCCAGCAGATGAATATTTGCTGACATGCTCAACAAATCCATCTGCTGAAGTCCATCCCAACGGATGGATCCGCTCGTCTGTACAGACTCACCGGATCCATCCATCCAAAGGGATTCCCCGTACGCGTCGTAATGATTTGACGCATGCGTGGAATTCCTTATATGACAGCGTCGCGCCCGTCGCCGCGTCATAATCGTGGCGACGGCGCGACACGTCATCGCCAGAGGATTTCGGCGCGGATTTCAATGCGATGGTGTGTACACGCCATCGCATAGAAATCTGCTGAAATCCTCGAGAGGATTTATCCGCGGATACGGTCCGCTGGACCGTATCCGCGGATAAATCCTCTCGTGTGTATGGGGCCTTAGAGGCGCCTCTCTTCTCTTTTATAATCAGTTGTGACGTGACGCTACTTGTATATCAAGACATCGCTTGCACACTGCAACTACTCTGTAATCTTGGCCCTGGTGCCTGGGTCTCCAAAACTCGGGTACCTAGCAACACTGCCAGCTCCTTCCACCTCTTCCTTCTTCAAGCTAATGTTAAAGGCACTACATACTTTGCTAATGTGTGGAGTTGGTGTTTGGTTTGGACATCTAAACGCTTGACATGTATACACATTTGAACCCAGATTCTAAAAATACTTACTTGGGCAAACAAGAGACTCGGAAGTCATTTCTTCCACTTGTTGGTCTTTTCCACCCTCTGACTTACATCAGGGGATGTGATGTCAAGTGTAGGCTCCCTGCTGGGTCCAGCTCTCATATCCCAGTCATCCAAATTCTGGAACTGACCACACGTTCCTCTAAAAAGAAACAATCCATCATTCATTAAGCCACCCCAAGTCACATCTGTTCCTAGCATCCCATTTTCTGAATTAGTTGACCAGCCTTGCACTTGGGACAATGTTTGCTCCTGACTAGTGGACTCCACCATGCTGCACTTTGCTTTTTTTTACATTGAAAAATGCGATGAAAAGGTAAGGTGATGTAATTTTAAAGAGGATGAAAAATCAACGCATGCAGTTGCCCCCCACCCCTCTTGTCTCTCATAGCATAGATCCCCTATGCTATGAGAGATATGTTGATCATTCTAGCAGGTGTGACTCTGTGTGACTGTGATCCCTGGGGCCTCTCCTCTACACATGTCTACACTGGCAAGGCTGCATTAATGGTCACTGATGAGCCAGGCAGCAACCAGAAAGTGTTCTTTACCCCTTAAGTTCCTCCCTAAGCCCATGGCCTTTGGCCCAGCTAGAATAACCCCTGTCGGTGGCTAAATGAGTGTGTTTGAAGTTGTCACTTACAATTTTGTGGGAAAGATGGCCCTGTTGTTTCCCCTGTTGGGACCCGGCCAAGGGAAGCCTTCCTTTGTCCCCTCTGGTGGCTTTTATGTGGCCTTTTTTTCAATTTTTTCCTGTTGAAAGAAGACAAAAAGATAAAATTGGTGTACACCAAAAAAGGGGACTCAAAAAAAATCAACAAGTATGGTTTATATCTGCTTTATATTCAACTTCATCTTTCCACAAAATCTTCAGACATAGATTAGAGAAAACATTGGCCTGGATTCACAAAGCACTTGCGCCAACATATCTCGAGATACGCCGCGTAAGTGCAAATATGCGCTGTTGTATCTGTGCGCCTGACTCAGAAACTAAGATACGCCTGAAAATAGGCTTCATCCGACCGACGTAACTTGCCTACGCCGGCGTAGAAAGGGGGCATATTTACGCTGGTTGTATTTGGCGCTCCCATTGAATTTCTATTCACATATGCAAATGAGGGAGATACGCCGATTCACGAACGTACGTCTGTCCGACGCAGTGCGCGTAAAGTCATACGTCCGGCGCAAAGTTATGCCCCATAAAGGAGGTGTAACTCAGCAGCATCCATGCAAAGGGAACACAAGCCGACGTATTTTACGTAGTTTATGTAGGACGTGAATATGACTAGGCATAGGTTATGTTCCCGCCGTAGGCAGTGATCCAGCGTATCTAAGGGAGTAGTTCTGACGTGATTGTGAGCATGCGCACTGGGATGCGTCTACGGGGAGGAGCATGTGCCGTTCGTTATACGTATCTGTCTTGCGCTCGGCCCATTATTTGCATTGGGTCACGCCTCATTTGCATGGCTCACGCCCACTTCCACATACGCCGGCTTACACCTAGGAAACCCAGCGCAGTTTTGGCAACACTGGCTTTGTGAATCCAGTGCTTGCCTCTCTGCGCTGCATTGGCGTAGCGTAAAGGAGATACTCTACGGCGGCATAAATATGCGCCGCTGTATGTGAATCCGGGCCATTATGTCTATCTTTGAAGACCTGCTTGGAGAAATCATATATACAGACAGCTAATTTTAACATCTATATAATGATTTTAGATAATAATCTGGCTTACTTTTTTTATTGTGCACCATCTCCACCATTTCACCCTTGTTCATGGGGGTGGTCTTATGCTTTCTATAAGCTCCACCACCGCGGGGCCAGATAGAATTCGATGATTCCGCTATGTTGTCTCTCCCGAATGTTCTGCCGTGTATGTCGCATGCAGAATAGAGAATTCGGTCACGCCCCAGGTTTCCCAAAGTACAAACCCACATGCTCCTAACCAATGCAAACCATAAGACAACATTAGCAGAAGTTGCCCAAAGGTTGGCGCTAAAGAGCAGAAAAAACACGTTGTTTCGGGAATATTGGCTGAAAAAGTTCTGCCGTCTGTTTGCAGAACAAGTTCACAGACAACGCCCTTCAGACAAAATTCCACGGATTTGTCCGATGGAAGTCTGATAAGCATAATATTATTACATATAAAAAGGTATTCATAACATATACTTGAAGGAGAATCCCTCTTAATGCAAAAATACCAAACAGCGCTGGTGTTAGATGTCAGGTGACTAACAGCACCATATAGTACAACTAGACAGATAATCAGTCCCAGGTGATTTGAAAAAAAATTTCCAACATAAATAAAATGTCCAATAATGGTGATAGAGGAGATAGAGATCGTGCACCATCCACCGCACTCGCAATCCACCACGTGTTGAAAAAACGGACCCCGCAGGGGTTCAAACTCACACGAGATAAAACCAAAGCAAACCTTTCACAGTGATCGAAGATAAAGCTATGAAGACTGCTGGCATATCCGTCTCATAAGGGAATCACTTCTTATAGGATCGACCTCAGATGTGATAAATAAACACAAAAAATGCCAACATAGCGTAATTCTGTTTAATATACATCCCTTCCATCAGGAACCCCCCTTAAAATTGTACGTACACAAAGTATATTCAAAATAAGCAGAGTAAAATCACTTCACCCGGTCCTTTGCAAAGAAGCAGCGTGTTTGGCCACAGTCCCCAGCTGATATGCAGGTGGAACAACTTCCTTCTCGAATCCCCCAGTGAAGTGTAAAAGACATGTCCAGTTAAGGCGTAAGGCTGTAACCCTTACTAGTTTCGTCGTTCGTGGGACTTCTGCGTACACTCATGGAATGGTACCAAACTTTGTTACTTAAAAATCTCCATAGGCGACGCTTTAAAATTTTTACAGGTTACCAGTTTAGCGTTAAAGAGGAGGTCTAGTGCTAGAATTGTTGCACACGCTCTAATGCATGCGGCGACACCTCACATGTGTTGTTTGAACGAAATTTACATACATGGGCGGGACTTACATGTGTGTTCGCTTCAGAGCGCGAGCTACTGGGGACAGGGGCGTTTTCATTTTTTTAATTCATTAATTTATTTTACTTTATTTTTTACCCTTTTTTTTTTCATTTTTTTTTTGATCGCTATTATTCCTATTACAAGGAATGTAAACATCCCTTGTAATAGGAATAGTGTGTGACAGGTCCTCTTTAAGGAGAGATGCGGGGTCAATAAGACCCCACATCTCTCCTCCAGGCTGGAAAGAATGAGATCGTGAAAAAAAATTCACAGACCTCATTCTTACTAGCCGCAATTGCGGTTTGTTTACTTACGGGTACCCGGGGCGTGATGTCATCACATCGCGCCCAGGCCTCCGACAGTCATAGAGATGACTGGTGACCATCTGGTCACCAGTCATCTCTATGCTGCAATCCGGCGGACAGCGATCATCTCTCCGGGCCCCCCGATGGGACGGGAGAGCCTGGAGAACCACCGGATGGTGGTGGGAGGGGGGATGTCCCCTCCCACCGCCTATAAGAACGATCAAGTGGTGGAACCGCCTCTATGATCATTCTTATGGTGCGCAGGATCGACACCGGAAGAAAATGATATCTGAATGATGCCTCTAGGTGCAGGCATCATTCAGATATCCCCGCACAAAGTACAGGACCTCATATGACGTCCACCCGGGATAACAGATCCCCTTTTTGGACGTCATATGACGGTGTGCGGTTTTAAAGTGGTTAAAGGTTAATATGCAAGTTATTGTCATAAAAAAAATGTTTGGGGACCTGGGTCCTGCCGCAGGGGACATGTATCAATGCAAAAAAAAAGTTTTAAAAACTGACGTTTTTCGGGAGCAGTAATTTTAAAAATGCTTAAAGTGAAACAATAAAAGTCCCCTTAATATTCATACCAGACTATTCATGAATTGTCGGGTCCCGGCAATACAGATCAAAGTCATTGAAAAAACGGCAAACGCGCGGGTCTGGTATGGATTTTTGGGGGGAACCCCACCCCTTTTTTTTTAAATGGCGGAGGGTTCCCCCCAAAAATCCATACCAGACCTGAAGGGTCTGATATGGAATTTGGGGGGGGGGCACGCTTTTGTTTTGGGTTTGGGGTTCTCCTTAACATTCATACCAGACCCAAAGGGCCTGGCAATGAACTGGGGGGAACCCCTGCCCATTTTTTTCAATGACTTTGATCTGTATTGCTGGAACCCGACAATTCATGAATAGTCTGGTATGAATAATAAGTGGAACCCCAAATAAAAAAAAAGCTTGGGGGTCCCCCCAAATTCCATATCAGGCCCTTCAGGTCTGGTATGGATATTAAGGGTTCCCCCCAAAAATCCATACCAGACCCACTTATTTGCTGTTTTTTTCAATGACTTTGATCTGTATTGCCGGGACCCGACAATTCCTGAATAGCCGCGAGTAGTTTTAAATGACTTTTTTCCTTCAGAAATGTCATTTTGTGCAGGGACAATTCTAAACACGGGAAACATGCGCTACTTTAAAATCATACTATAGACACACCCCGGGTACGAAATTTAAAGGACTGTTTCACTTCTATTGTTTCACTTTATGCATTATTAAAATCACTGCTCCCGAAAAAAACTGCATTTAAAAAAAAAAATTGCATTGATACATGTCCCCTGGGGCAGGACCCAGGTCCCCAAACACTTTTTATGACAAAAACTTGCATATTAACTTTTAAAATGAACACTTGATTTTTCATGTTCGTGTCCCATAGACTTTAAACGGTGTCCGCGTGATCAAACGCATTTTTTGCCTGGGATGAGCCGAACCGGGGGGTGTTCGGCTCATCCCTACAGAGAACCTAGATTAAGATGAACTGAGTGGACTGTGTGTGTTGGAATGCAAGAATGCAATTCTAGTAATTCACTGATTGTTTTTTCTTGTTTCCTGAAATTTCTGTACACACTATCGGTTTGTCCAATGAAAACAGACCGATGGACTGTTTTCATCGGACAAACCGATCGTGTGTGGGCCCCATCAGTAAAAAAAAAAAAAAGGGAACATGTTTTAAATTGTTCCTATTGATAAAAAAAAAACATAGAAAAAAACGATTGTCTGTGTGGAAGTCCATCGGTCAAAAATCCATGCATGCTCAGAATCAAGTCGACGCATGTTTGGAAGCATTGAACTTAATTTTTCTCAGCACGTTGTAGTGTTTTATGTCACTGCGTTTTGGCATGGTCGGATTTTTGACTGATGGTGTGTAGGCAAGACTGATGAAAGTCAGCTTAATCGGATAGCCGACGAAAAAATCCATCGGATTAGATTCCATCAGATATCCGATCGTGTGTACGAGGTTTTAGGCATCATTCACATTTGGTGTTTTGGAATCTTGGGCAGAATTGCTGCAATTCTGCCAACAATCTCAAATCGCACTGCAAGCGCAAAATGCATGGTTGGGTGCCATTCATTTTTCAATGACAGAGTGCAGTTTTGCTGCGATTATCGCACAATAAATCACATGGCAATCATGGCTTGTGACCCAAAAGAAGTTCCTGCTCATTTTTGGGTGACAAGCTTTGCACATTGCAGTTTGCCGCAATTTATTGCCTTATAATCACAACAAAACTGCACCTCATTTTAGGTACCATCAAAAATGGTTTGCACCCGAGCATGCTTTTTGTGATTGCAGTGCGATTTGAGATTGTGGGCAGAATTCCAGCAATTCTGCCCAAGGTCCCAAATTGCCAAATGTGAATGGAGCCTTAATCACAGACATTAAGAAACTCTGTAAGTGTAAGGATCTTGCCTTAAAGTGGTTCTAAAGGCTAAATGTTTTTACTTTAATGCATTCTACTTGTCCTCCCATCCCTAAACACTTACCTGACTGAGTAATCAGTCTTGCACTGTCTCTGTCTGCTTTCTTCTACGTCTCACAGGAGACACAGGCAGCAACCTGGGGCCAAAGATTCCTGCTGCTGTCTACCACATAGATATACAAGAGTCTACGATGTAGACAATGGGGGAGTTTTCTTTGCACATTTTGTAGGCATATATACTTCTTCACACCATCCAGCATTATAGATTTATGTCAATCACAATGCACGCTGCCTGCCGAACTGCTAAAGGAAAAAAACTCACCAACTGCCAACACACGTTGGTTCTTGTTGCTTCAATCTCGCTGAATAACAGATTCAGTGAATGACAACTGTTATAAACATAGGGTTGAGGTATTTTATTCTGGAGAATGTACAGAGAGCTGTGGGTAGAATTGTTGCTGCTGGACTTAGCAATATGGATTTACTTCTTACAGAATAACATATCTGTGACTTCTCTGAAAAGATGAAGGGTCTAATTTTTCCAGAAAAATAAAGATACGTGTAAAGGCTGGCCGAAGGCTAGCCTGTATTTGTGGGAGGAGTCTGCTGAGTACTTAAGACTCCTCCCACGCCGGGTCCTGTGTTGGCGCCATTTCAGGTCATCACAGTTCATACTCAAAGACTCTGACTACAAATTAAAACTTAGCACACCATACCAGTTACAGTGTCCCTAATCATCACCACATCAGTTACAGTGTCCCTGATCACTGCCACACCAGTTACAATGCCCCTGATCACTGCCACACCAGTTACAATGGCTCTAATCACTGCCACACCATATACAGTGTTCCTGTTCACCACCACACCATACATATTGTCCCTAATCACCACCACCCCCTTACAGTGTCACTAATCAACGCCGCACCACTTACAATGTCTGTGAGCATTGCCACATCAGTCATATTGTCCCTGATTGCCACCACACCAGTCACACTGTCCCTGATCATAGCCTCACCAGTTTAAGTGTCTCTGATCACATCACCACCACACTAGTCCCAGAGTCCCTGATCACCACCACACCAGTCATATTGTCCCCAATCATCATTATACAAGTTACAATATCCCTGATCATTGCCACAGTGTCCCTGGTCATTTTTAAACCAGTTACAATGTCTCTGATCACCACCACACCAGTCCACCAGTCCCAATGTCCCTGATCACCACCACACCAGTCATATTGTCCCCAATCATCATTATAAAAGTTACAATATCCCTGATCATTTTTACACCAGTTACCATGTCCCTGATCACCTCCACACCATTCATATTGTCCCTAATCACTGCCACTCCCTCACAGTGTCACTAATAACTGCCTCTCCAACCCCTGTTTTTGCAAGCTGGTTGGTAAGTAGGCTTGGTTTTTCCCTGGGCATTCCCCAGGTTTTGTTGTTATCTGCTTTAGCCTTCCAATGCTACTTCTATGGCCAGCTATAGATGGGGCGGTGGACATGTTTGTGTTTCACCTGCGGTGCTTGTATTGGTCCAGCAGTGCACCAACACCTTTGCAGCCATTGTGCTACATGCTGGGTGTTTGGTGTGCTCCTGCACCTTTAAGGAGAGGTGGCTCCCATTCAGTTCACCTGCCCTCATCTATCCATTAGAATGCATGTGCCTCCATTGTGGGGACACTCATTGTTTAGTGTTAGGACCACATATTACAGGGTGCCTTGGCGCGGCTCTGTGGCTCACGCATGCGTTTGCAAATGCGTGCGGACAAAACCCCTGTTTTTAACGCATACTGTTAGACAGGTTAATTGGCTGTTCTGCGAGCTGGTCGGTAAGTAGGCTTGGTTTTTCCCTGGGCATTCCCCAGGTTTTGTTGTTTTGTCCTCTCCACTCATTATGCCTGCGATCACCACCACACCAAACATTTTGTCCCTAATTACCACCCCACCAGTCCTATTGTCCCTAATTACTGCCACCAAAGTCATATTGCCCCTGATTAGGGATGAGCCGAACACCCCCCTGTTCCGTTCGCACCAGAACTTGCTAACACACCAAACGTTTGTGTGAACTTTAGAACCCCGTTAAAGTCTATGGGACTCGAACGTTTGAAATCTAAAGTGCTATTTTTAAAGGCTAATATTATCCTAAAAAGTGTTTGGGGACCTAGGTCCTGTCCCAGGGGACATGTATCAATGCAAAAAAGTTTTAAAACTGACGTTTTTTCAGGAGCAGTGAATTTAATAATGCTTAGAGTGAAACAATAAAAGTGAAATATTCCTTTAAATTTCGTACCTAGGGGGGGGGGTGTAAAGTTAGCATGTGAAATAGCGCATGTTTCCTGTACTTAGGACTGTCCCTGCACAAAGTGTAATTTCTGAAAGAAAAAAAGTCATTTAAAACCGGACTTGCGGCTATAATGAATTGTCGGCTCCCGGGAATTCAGAGAGGATTCATTCAATTTGAAAAAAAAATGACGTGGGGTTCCCCCAAATATTCATTCCAGACCCTTCAGGTCGCTGGATACAGACAACGTTGGAGCGGGGAGCCGGGACCAAGTGGACTACCATCGCTGGATTTTTTCTCTTTTTTTTTATTAATAGAGGAATTTTTTCTATGGTGTGTGTGTGTTTTTTTACAATTATTTACACGTCCTTCGTGAAATGGTAGAGGTACAATGTACCCCATTCCCATTTTACATAGGGGGGGCCAGGATCTGGGGGTCCCCTTTGTTAAAGGGGTCTTCCAGATTCTGATAAGCCCCCCGCCCGCAGACCTCCACAACCACCGGCAAGGGTTGTGGGCATGAGGCCCTTGTCCCCATCAACATGGGGACATCCTCCCCATGTTGAGGGCATGTGGCCTGGTATGGTTCAGGAGAGGGGGGCGCACTCTGTCCCCCCCCTCTTTTCTTCGGCCGGCCAGGTTAACTTGCTCGGATAAGGGGTCTGGTGTGGATTTTTGGGGGAATTCCACGCCATTTTTTTAAAAAGTTTGGGGTGGAGTTCCCCTTAAAATCCACACCAGACCTGAAGGGTCTGGAATGGATATTTGGGGGGAACCCCACGTCATTTATTTTTTTAAATTGACGGCGGGGTTCCCCTTAATATTCATACCAGACCTGAAGGGCCTGGTAATTGAATTTGGGGGGACCCCCACACTATTTTATTTTTTTATGAATGAATCCTCTCTGAATTGCCGGGAGCCGACAATTCATTATAGCCGCAAGTCCCGGTTTTAAATGACTTTATTTCTTTCAGAAATGACACTTCGTGCAGGGACAGTTCTAAGTACTGGAAACATGCGCTTTTTCACATGCTTACTTTACACCCCCCCAGGTACAAAATTTAAAGGAATATTTCACTTTTATTGTTTCACTCTAAGCATTATTAAATTTACTGCTCCCGAAAAAACGTCCGTTTTTAAAACTTTTTTTTGCATTGATACATGTCCCCTGGGGCAGGACCCAGGTCCCCAAACACTTTTTAGGACAATAACTTGCATATTAGCCTTTAAAATTAGTACATTAGATTTCTCCCATAGGCTTTAACAGGGTGTTCCTCTGCTTTTCGAATTCGCCGCGAACACCTCAAATTGTTTGTTGTTCGCCGAACAGGCAATGTTTGAGTCGAACATGAGTTCGACTCGAAGCTCATCCCTACCCCTGATCACCGCCTCATCAGTTACAGTATTTTTTATTACTGCCATACCTGTTACAGTGTCCCTGACCACTGCCTTATCAGTTACAGGGTCCCTGATCACTGCCACACCAGTCATATTGTCCCTGATCACTGCCACACCAGTTCCAGTGTCCCCAATAACCACCACACTATTCATATTGTCCCTAATAACAGCCACACTGGATAAATTGTCTCTAATCACTGCCCCACCAGTCATATTGTCCTGGGTCACTGCCACGCCAGTTGTTGTATGTACTCTCATACAGACCAGGCTTGGTGACCACTGATGTTGTGATAGAAGTCGTGAGAGTGCGGTGAGGTATTAGTGCCTGTGTAGTCTTCCACTGGATGGAACACTGCATAACAGGTGCATCATTAGTGTTGGTCGGATAGCTGGAACAGTAGATGACAGCGGGAACAGCAGACCCTGGGCTGGTAGGCAGCAGGCAGCAGTAGACAGCGGCTGGTAGCACATGCAGGAAGACTGTTGACCCACAAAGAAGGCAGGTGCAGGTACAGGTAGGGCAGATGAACAACTGAATGCAAGGTCAGCCAAGCCAGGTCAGCAACAGATGGTCAGATGCAGGCATAGATGACAGGCAAGGAATCATCAGGGAACAGGCAGAGGTTAGATATGCAGAATGCAGAGCAATGTCCAGAGACAGGCCAAGGTCAGGGCAGGTAGCGTTCAAGCCAGCTCAAACAGTAGTTGGAAAAGTAGGAATGGTTTTAAAATAAACATGAATTTAATTAAAAAAATTTAACAACACCACTAATGCATGAAAGATGTGAAATATTTAAAGGTTTTTTTCAAAGCTTTTTGATCATTAATTCCCACACCTAATGTCACATATCAGATAAGACCAGAACTGTGTGGACTGCAACAGAGGAAACCCAGACATGTTTATGTGAAAATATGATAATTTATTAAAGATAAGTGAAATAATATAAAAATAACAACCTCTAATACCACACTGTGCACAACAACCAATACCAACAGAACCCACAAATAGTAATAGTAAGAGACCAATATGTACATGTAATGGGGAAAACCAGAATCATAACAGGGCCAGACCAGGATCGTCAATGGGAGGTCAGCAGCTGGGGAAAGGGAAAACAAACAGGACAAGGAGAGGACGGATGGATCACAGGGGGGACAGGTACAGGTACAAGGCACCGGGCACAGGGTACAGGATTTCAGATTCAGGTTACAGACAGACAGACAGGATCAGGATCAGGATTAGGTACAGATGCAGAGCTATACAGGGTCAGGGCGCATGGAGAGATACCAAGGCAGTATGATTGTCAGTGCCGGGTATTTGTACACATCTCCTGCAATATTCTCAGGTGATGCCTAATTGCAGGAGATGTCAGCCCCACACTGCCAGGAACCCCCCGCTGGTGGACACCAGTACTGCGGCCCACAGATCACATAATACCACCACCAGTGGAGAGCTCCCCTGGCAGTTCCAGACTGCCAGGAGACACCTGCTGGTGGACCACAGTACTGTACGCCAAATATCAGGCAGTGTCACCAGCAGAAGGAACCTTTCCTGACACCTAATGAGTGAGAGACAGTGTGAGAGAACCCTTCAAACAAGCCACAACAGTACATGCTATCGAAACAGCGACTTTACCGTTAGAGACACACAGCCTTTGTGAACGTATCGGTATAAATTGTATGTTGATAAACTTAAAAATGTGGGCATGTCAGCGATTTAAAAAAGAAGTTTGCTGTGCTTTTCGCTGGGAAATGTGAAGAATTTTATACAGGACAGTCAATAGACGAAAGTGTATAATTCTTGTTATTTGGAAGCTCAACTAGCCAAACGTAAAAGGCGTATCACAAAACTGATTGCCTGAAACACATTGCCTGAAACTAGAAAAAAATACCTACGCTTTGATGTGTAAACTGTGTATGACAAGTAGATCTTGTGGGCGTGAGAGCAATTTATAGAGAGGGAACTAAGATAATTTTTGTTAAGGCTCTGTGCTCTAGCTATGACATCATCCACTCTAACCAGCCCCATAGACACTCTGTTTAATCGATAACATTTCCTGAAATGATCGCTAAACTTAAACAGCTTTTTCACAAAAACTGTAAAAGAAATCAAAATGAAAAGATATAGCCGGATAGCTGAATATTTTGTGAACATTTTAAAGTTTGTTTGACGTCTGTAAGTGAAAGTATGAAGGAGCTGAAACTTTTGGGAGTGGAAGAAGATTTTAAGGATTTGAAGCATGCTCTCATTCACTTCAATGTTAAAAAAAGCTTAATTTTTTAAAAGTAGTAGAAAAAAAGTTGAATAAGTCCCATCATTAGCTGAAAGAGCCGAACATTTTAAAAATGTAATGGTTTTAATAGCTGAAAGTATGCAGAAGTTACGCAGAGCCAAAAAACGTACAGAATAAGAATTATTAAAATTTAAAAAAACGAATAACAATACTGGCAATGCTTGGAGAGCATTCCCACTAAATACATGCGTAAGCTACAGGCCCCGTCAAGGCACCCACATCAAGGTTCCTGCTCCATTTTAAAATCACAGCCTGCACAAGAACTGAAACTGCAGTGTGGTTCCCAGTGCGGAAAGCGGATGCTGCGATTTCCAGTGCATGCGGGTGCCATTAGGATGCATCTCCTGCATTTTTCTGTGCATGTGGTTGTAGCTGCAGGAACAGGTGCTGACCCACAGTTGGAAACAACCGCACAAGTGGGAACAAAGCCAAAGGAAATTCGATGTGTAATTTATGTCCCTACAAAGCCTGAAGGTAACTGTTATATCAGCAGGAGGATCATTGTGGTGCAGCTTATCATGTTGGTGGGGCATCATTCATTGCAATTGACGTTGGGTCTACATCTTTGGGCAACAAGATTGATGTTGGATTTACATTGTGGGCGCCCCTTTTTTTCTCTTTAATGAGTTTCTGACCAGGCCATTTTGTGCAATATGGCACTGGGTTATTTTAACAATTGCGTGGTCGTGCGACGCTGTACCCAAATAAAATGTATGGACTTTTCCCCCCACAAATCGATTCTTCTTTTAGGTGGTATTTGATCACCTATGCATTTTGTATTTTTTGCGCTATGTGTAGAAGTTAATGAAGGCTGTTTTTATTTATTACTTTTTTTGTGAATGACTCATAAAGGGTATTATACCCATACGTCCTCCCTACTGATGCCAAGGATGTGGGGATGAGGCCCTTGCCCTCATCTATATGGGAACAATGTCCCTTGGCTTTGCATGTTGCCTGGTATGGTTTGCAGGGGGTGAGTCACACTCTCTCCCCCTTCCTTTCCTAGCCAGCAACGCTGCATGATTTTTTTTCCAGTAGATAAGGGTCTGGTAGAGATTTGGAGGGGGACATAACCTAATTTTTTAACAAACAAAAGCAGGACGGCCAGGAACTGTTCTCTACTGGAAATCGCTTCTTTTTAAATGTTACTTTTTTACGGCCTTTTTATCACATATAGGTGCACAACTTCATGTTTAGGTTTAAGACATCTCCCAAGAATGTTTTTGAAAGAAATTGAGAATTTTTAATGCTGTTTATCATAAAAAATAGTGCCTCACTTTTGCAGACTGGCCTTGAAAAGAGCCCAATATATATATATATATAAATAACAAGGTTTGACAAATGAAGACTTTAATTGGATTTAGACGCTTTATTCAGTGTTTGTGGATATCAGACTGGTTTTGCAGAACCTCCTGCGAACCAAACCCAGGCCAGTTCACTAATCACTTAAAATCCCCTTTGCATTAATTTGACTATATTAATATTATAGCATTGTGTTTTTTAGTATAAAATACAGTGCTTTCTTTGGATTTTGCTCCTGCATATACACATACTAACTGGGTCACGCTGTTCTGATTTATAAATTAAAGCAAATTCTGTTTGTAAATTCTTAAAGTCAAAATAAGCCAAATGTGTTGTTTTACGCCAAAAATATATATTCAATAAGAAAGTAGTACATTTATGTTTGTTTTTTATTAACTTATTCATCAAAGTAAATTAACAATTTTTAAAATGCTGGTTCTGTGCAATGACATGATACTAGCACACCAACCCTGCTGTTTATGAGTTCAGACCCAGCGCAGTGACAGCCTGACAGGCACATAATGACTCTCTTCTTGCAGGAGGTATAGTACACTGCACTAATCCATCAGCAGTCTTATGGAGATTGATGACGGCAGAGGGTTAGTAAATGTGCATTTTAATGGTTCCACAAATAGACAGCAGCATCTCATGTTTAGAACTGATGCATCCTGCCGAGTCTAGTGCTGTAGAATAAACACAAAAATATCAATATCATGCACTTATTTTGTACTCCTAGGTTTTTTCTCATAACTCACCTCCTCTTGTCTCTTTAGACTACTCTCCTCCTTGAAAGTACACTTTTTTTCAGAGCAATTTGTTTGCTCTCCTATCATAGGTTCACTTCTTACTCTGAGCATGGCAATGAAACCTGTTATGTCAGCTCTTCCCTGAAATATGAATAACTTTTGATAGTTGCACTATCAGATCAAAACTGCAGGCCTAAAATAACTTCCACCACCAGCCACCACTACCATCTTTTGCGAGCATATCCAGCCACTAATAACACTCCTTTCTACTGGTCTGGCACTACTGCCACCATTGTTGGCTTGACACCATTACCATCTTATACCAGGCCCATTGCAGTTGTTTTTTGCAATGGCAATTTTAATTAGGTAACATCCTGTGCTCTGCGCAGATAATGTTTCCAAAGCTGTTTGTGGTTTAAAATAATTTAAACTTTTTGGCCAAGTAACTTGTTGTGTTCTGTATGAAAATGTCTGTAGGGTTAAAGTGTTTAACACCACTGTCACCCCAATTTTTTTTCAGCAGCCGGTTTACCACTGCATAAAACTTCTTTAGCTTTTATGTAGGCTATGTACTACTGTTGCATTGATTTTTTGAACCTACTTTAGTACACTATCGCATTTCAGAATTATTTTGGATACACATTTTCTAAAGTAGTCTGACCTAATAGTGATTATTTAATTAGAAACTACCCATTTTCATTCTTTAACTTTTGTGGTCAAATTGTGGCCAAAAATATTCTTTACATTTTGGCAGCTAATTTGTACATCTTGTTTCTCATTTTACCACAGGATTAATAAAATTTTTTCATTTTTTTTTTTTTTTTAAAGAAAGATGGGGTCTGCCTGCTCTCTCACTCTTCAACAAAAGAAAAAACAGCTGGCCATGTTGGTCAGGGGCCGTAAAAATATCTGGCAGGAGAGAGGGGCATTAGTGTTAAGTGGGCGGTCATTGGTACTTAGGGGGGGGGTGGTGCTATGTAGGGGGATATTCATGCTAAGTTGGGGGAGAGGAGGGGATTGGTGCTAAGTGAGGAACATTGGTGCTGAGTGGGGGGACATTGGTGCTAAAAGGAGGGAGAGGAAGGTTTGGAGCTAAGTGGAGAAAAAGGGGAGCATTGGTGCTAAATATGGGGGGAAGGGGGCATTAGTGCTAAGTGGTGAGGGAGGGATTGAAGGAGGTGGAATAGGAGGCACAATTCTGGAGATATCAAGAACAGGCCATTTTATATATATATATATATATATATATATATGTATATATATATAATGGGCACAGCAGGGGAGGAGGGCGGAGGGCTTTGAGCAGCATGGTTAAGGAGTAGAGGTGGTTCAGTCCCATGACATGATAGTCAATAGGAGGTCAGGAACGTGTATCTACACATATTGTGGGGAAATAGGCAAAAAAATACAATTACAATTGTGAGATTTTGGAGAAAAAAAATCATTTTGGAAAAATGTACTAGAGTCAATTTAGAAAATTAACTAGCTGTGTTTTTAAGATTTAAATGGCTCTTAGGGGAAAAGAAAATAACAGTAAAAATAGTAATTGTATAAGTATTCAAATAGCGATTAAATAAACACAGAAGGAACACAAATACAAAAACAAAAAAACAGGGTATATTTATAAATATTACCTGCAAGTGAATGTATCTCTGTAATTTAAAACACATGCATTGTGAAGATACACCTGCAGTGAATGTTTGACGAATATCACAGTTAGGCCTCGTACACACGACCGAGTAACTCGTTGGGCGAAACACATAATTTTCCTCGTCGAGTTCCTTGTTTATCTTGTCGAGGAACTCGACAAGCTTGTTTTGCGTACACACGTAACAGACAAAATCTCCTCGTTCTCAAACGCGGTGATGTACAACACATACAACGGCAGGGGAAGTTTGATTACACTTGCACAACTCTTGTGGCTGCTTTTGCTAATCTTATGTGTTTGCATGTTAAATAAAAGTTTGGTAAGAGACGATTTGCACTTTTCAGTCTGTTACAGCTTTAAAAATGTGTTATCTCCATTACAAATGCTACTTTTACTCCCGTCTCATACTTTAATCTGAGCAAGCGCGGGTTTCTTAGCATACACACGCTTGAGTTTTTCGTCGGAAGCCAGCCCGACGAGGAACTCGACGAGCCAATTTGAGACTCCCGTCGAGGAAAAAGAGAACTTGCTCTCTTTTTGGCTCGTCGAGTTCCTCGACAGTTTCCTTGATGAAAAACGTACACACGGCCAGTTTCCTCGGCAAAAAAGCTCTCCCACCAAGTTTCTTGATGGATTCTGCCGAGGAAACTGGTCGTGTGTACGAGGCCTTACTGCTTTGTAAATATACCCAAATATACTAAACTCCCCTTAAAAACACACCCTAAAAAAGTACAGCTTGCATAAGCAACTCAATTGAAAGTTTCCAATTTTGCTAAATCTGTAATTGTATGATAAAATTTACTTTACAAAATCATTCCACTCATCACTATTATTAAAATGCAAAAAAGTAGTGCAAAAGGCCTCTTAAAAGTGCACTACTTACAGAGCAGCAGAACCCTACTTTCAAGACAGGATGCTGTGATTAGGGATGAGCTTCGAGTTCAAGTCGTTCATTTGAATTTCGAATGTTATAGGACGTTCGCACCAAATTGGCCAAGCATGCACTATGACCCATATGCTTTGGCCAATCACAGAGCGGAAAAAACGAAGAGCCAAAACGAAGAGCCATAATTGGCCAAAGCCAGGGTGGCTTTGGCCAATTATGTCTCAGGGGGTTTAGTACATGCCCCACATTATATAAAGCCGCCTGCGTGGCGGCCTTGGGTAGTGTGTTGCGGCGGTGGTTAAAGACAGACAGAGAGAGAGAGACAGTGTCATTTATTTTGAGTTAGATAGAGCAGGCAGGCAAGTCAGTTAGCTTCAGTTACAGTGTGTAGAGGATATATATGCATCCCAGGTGTTGTAAATATATTTATACACTGTATTCAGTTTAGCTAGATCCATTCCTGTTATTCTCTTCATAATATACTGACAGGCAGACAGGTGATTGTGCTAGCTGCAGTATTTTCACTTAGTGTACTGTGTCCTTTGCACAGTGTGCACCTAAAGCTTACCTGAATACAATTGCTGGTGTTCTCATACAAATACAGGCAGTATCTGTTTTTAAAACTTTTTTTTGCATTGATACATGTGTCCTGGGGCAGGACCCGGGTCTCCAGGCCCTTTTTAGGAAACGGGGGGTGGTCGGCTCATCCCTGGGCAAGATCAAAGTAGTCATTTGCATTCCTTAAGTGGTTCTAAAGGCAGCCCTCAAAATTTGCATTTGGCAAGTGAATTTATGAGCAGTGTGAGTATGTATCCAGTTCTCCTGCTGCCGTGCGGCCAGTTCAATATGTATTCTACAGCTGCACTGGAGCACACATCTCTGCCTTGCAGAGCGAGCTTTGCAAGGAAGTGGTGTACCAGCCAGCGCCACTCCTCTCCACCATCCACACATCGACCCTTAGGACTGCCCCTCTTCACCTCCCATACATCCCCCGCACTGCACAGGCTAGCAGCAAAGCAGAGTGCTTTGCAAAGAAGTGTACCAGCAATAAAAGATAGATGAAGGATGGATGGTCGCACTCCAAAACCTGTACAGGTTGTCTTTTATTAAATGAACAGCAGATACATCACCAGATCAAAACAACAGGAACAGGGGAACAGCCGACATTTCGCACAAAATCAGTGCTTATTCATGGCTGACCTCCCACACATCCCCCGCACTGCACAGGCTAGCAGCAAAGCAGAGTGCTTTGCAAAGAAGTGTACCAGCCAGCGCCGCCCCTCTTCCACACATCTCCGTCCTGCACAGGCTAGCAGCAGCTTTGTGAAAATAAATGTACCTGGACAGGACACCTGCGCTGCTTGAGACCGCCCCTCTCCACCTCCCACAGGCTAGCACAGGCTAGCAGCTTTGCAACAAGTGTACCAGCCGCCTGGGACCACCCCTCTCCACCTCCCACACATCCAAGGAGTGCACTGATGCCTGACACCCGTGGCTGCTGGACAATCGTATGTGAAAATGTGACAGTCTGTTGTGATGTTCTGGGGGATTGAACAAAAAGTTTGGTGGGAGTAAGGGGGAATTCAGAGAACATATGTGCTGGATTGGAGGGGGGGGGCATAGGTCTGAATCACCCCCCCTCAATCCATTATACCTATGGCCCCAATTATGCCCCCCTCCCCCATTCTATCATACCTTCATACCTATGCCTCCAATTCCGCCCCCCTCCAATCTATCATACCTATGCCTCCAATTCTGCCCCCTCCCCATCTATCATACCATATGATAGATGGGGGGAGTGGAATTGGAGGCATAGCTATGATAGAATGGAGGGAGGGTGGCAGAATTGGAGGCATAGGTATGATAGAATGGGGGAGGGGGGGCAGAATTGGAGGCATAGGTACGCTGTTGAGAGGAGGTTGGAAGACTAGGTGTACTGTAGGAGGCGTTTCAGGTAGAGGTGCAATAGGGGAGGCGTTGCAGGTAGAGGTGTACTGGGGGAGGCGTTGCAGGTAGAGGGGCACGGGGGAGGCATTGCAGGTGGAGGTGCACGGGGGAGGCGTTGCAGGTAGAGGTGCACGGGGCAGGCGTTGCAGGTAGAAGTGTACTGGGGGAGGTGTTGCAAGTAGAGGTGCACGGGAGGGAGGCGTTGCAGGTAGAGGTGCACGGGGGTGGCATTGCAGGTGGAGGTGCACAGGGGAGGCTTTGCAGGTAGAGGTGCACGGGGGGAGGCGTTGCGGGTAGAAGTGTACTGGGGGGAGGCGTTGCAAGTAGAATTGCACGGGAGGGAGGCGTTGCAGGTAGAAGTGTACTGGGGGAGGCGTTGCAGGTAGAGGTGCACGGGGAGGCGTTGCAGGCAGAGGTGCACGGGGGAAGGGCATTGCAGGTAGAGGTGCACGGGTGGAGGCGTTGCAGGTAGAGGTGCACGGGGGGAGGCGTGGCAGGTAGAAGTGTACTGGGGGGAGGCGTTGCAGGTAGAAGTGTACTGGGGGGAGGCGTTGCAGGTAGAAGTGTACTGGGGGAGGCGTTGCAGGTAGAAGTGTACTGGGGGGAGGCGTTGCAGGTAGGGGTGCACGGGGGGAGGCATTGCAGGTAGAGGTGCACGGGGGGGGCGTTGCAGGTAGAGGTGCACGGGGAAGGCGTTGCAGGTAGAGGTGAATGGGGGAGGCGTTGCAGGTAGAGGTGCACAGGGGAAGGCGTTGCAGGTAGAGGTGCACAGGGGGAGGCGTTGCAGGTAGAGGTGAATGGGGGGAGGCGTTGCAGGTAGAGGTGCATGGGGGAAGGCGTTGCAGGTAGAGGTGCACAGGGGGAGGCGTTGCAGGTAGGGGAGGCGTTGCAGGGGCGTGTTTAGGGGCGCAGCAAGGTAGGGTTTGGGTGGGGCAAAAGGTGGCGAGAATCTCTTAAGGAATGGCTAGTAGCTCAGGACTTGAAATTTTGAGGTCTGCTAAAGGTATATTTACAATACTTACCCACTTACCTGCTATGTTAACCTGCTCTGTACAATAGTATTACACAAAGTGGCCCCTTGCCTCATCTTCTGGCGTCCCCCACTGGCACTCTCCACTCTCCACAAGATTAAAACCATGTATAGGAAGGCTGATTGTTCTCAAGTTAATCGTTCGATCAACTTGTATACAAACAGAATGTTGGATTTTTCATGTGATTATTACTAACTATAGCCTCTGACAATAATTACTGTGTGTTCTCTCGTCCGTGATGGCTCCCTGCTCCCCACCCCCCCTCGGGAGAACACAACAGCTCTGCGGAGGAGATTTCTCCATCAATAATGAGTGTGTTGATGGGGTAATCAAGTTTTCTGCAACCTGTGGTTGCAGGAATGAAAATACCTCCATCTGTAACCAGCTTAAGACAAGTGCAGAATATGTAGCTTCTACCATATTACATTTGAAGTAAATGGCTTAAAACCGAGCTCCAGGCTAAAAGCTTGACTAGTGTAGTCCAGATGTACCCTAATAACCTTGACCGTTGAGACCCCATATACTCCAACCTCTCACTTACCCCGATACTTAGCTCTAGAGTAAAGAGACCACACCTTTCGTTTTGGAGTAAACATGGCCACAACAGCCTATTTTATTTAAAACAATATAAGATAAAACTCCAATTTTAATAATCACACATATCAAAATATAATTAACAAATACATTAACCCAACGCTGTTGGTCTTTTCTGGCAGCCCCCCAGTCTCCACCACTTATGAACCAAGCTAACCAATATAAACAATGCACTGCGGGCAAACATTAACCTTAGGCCTCCAGTCCGTGTAGTACGCTCGGAGACAACCCCCGCCCGCAGTGCAACCATTACCGTATTCCAACTAACCCTCCGCTGGAATACACCGAAGGGGCCCATAATACTGATGAGCCCCCCACCCCCATTTTCACACGTTTTCTACTGCCACCATAAAAGACCAACAGAAATTACCGCCCATCCTGGCTGTCGTGACGACCATCCGCCACCGCACCTGCAAAAGAAAAACACACAGACAACAACGGGTCATACATAAGGGAGGGAGGGTGGGAAAAACTGTTTCCTCCGTGCTTGCCTAACCGCAACTGTGCCCCACTGGCCCCGCCTCACCCTTTTATATGGGCACTCCCCCTCCACCATTCTTCCTGCTCCTCCTAGCCCCCACCCCTTCTCCTTAACTCTTTCGTGTCACTAGACACACTGTCATGCCCGGCCCTCCTCTATTGTCTTTGTCCTTTTTGCTCCGGGCCTCCCTTGACTAGTGTAGTCCAGATGTACCCTAATAACCTTGACCGTTGAGACCCCATATACTCCAACCTCTCACTTACCCCGATACTTAGCTCTAGAGTAAAGAGACCACACCTTTCGTTTTGGAGTAAACATGGCCACAACAGCCTATTTTATTTAAAACAATAAAAGATAAAACTCCAATTTTAATAATCACACATATCAAAATATAATTAACAAATACATTAACCCAATGCTGTTGGTCTTTTCTGGCAGCCCCCCAGTCTCCACCACTTATAAACCAAGCTAACCAATATAAACAATGCACTGCGGGCAAACATTAACCTTAGGCCTCCAGTCCGTGTAGTACGCTCGGAGATAACCCCCGCCCGCTGTGCAACCATTACCGTATTCCAACTAACCCTCCGCTGGAATACACCGAAGGGGCCCATAATACTGATGAGCCCCCCACCCCCATTTTCACACGTTTTCTACTGCCATTATAAAAGACCAACAGAAATTACCGCCACAGCCCGCAAGGATGACACCTCCACCTTAAGGGCCCCCACACACCCTCAAAGCTCTATGTATCCCCTCCTGGAGCCCCAATGACCATAGAGCAATCCCAACGTCGGTCAAGTGTACCCCATCCTTCCTCAAGTAGATGCCCACGTTGGACTCCAGCTCCTGATGCCACACAACCAGCCCCCCAAGGCGAGCCACGAACTTGCCCACCACCCGATTAACCCGTACCCTGGCCCTATTGATCCTGGTCACGGACCGTGCCCTGCGCCACTGTGTTCGGGCAACCATATCCGACCATACCAGCACAGTTGAAGGAAAGGCCGATCGCAGCCGTTCCATGTCCGCTTTGACGTCCGTGATCAGAGCCCTGATCTTGCGGACACCCAAATCGTTGCCCCCCGCATGTATCACCAGAACATCGGGGGGCCTATCCAGTCGAGCGTACCTCTCAACTTTTGGGACCACCCTACCCCACATCATGCCCGGTATCCCCAGCCACCTCAATACCGCCTCCCTCCTGGAAATACCCAACTGCCTGCCGTCAGGCTTCACATCTGCTCTCCTGGCCCCCCAGCAGACATACGAGTGGCCGACAATCCAGACGAGGCGTGTAGTCCCTCCATCTGAAATGAAGCAAATAGGCCACAAAACTCAACAATGAAAGAACAACCCCAGCTGATCCAAACGTACAACCCCCCCTGTTCTATCCCCCCCAGTCCCCTAACTGACCACCAACTGCGGCCTCACATACGAACGGAACCTCCGAGATTCCCACCTCCCGATCCTCCGTACCGCTGCCTCATTCATCCCGCACCTGGCAGCTTCAGTAGCCGCCCCGATGCGAAAGGAGTGAGACGCAAACGCGGAACTGTCCAACCCCACTCTCTGCAAGCACCTGCGAAAAACCGCAACAAATTGGTACTTGGACAAGAAAGACCCATCCTCATGTCTAAGCAACGGCCCGCCCCCAGCCGGCCTGACCCCTAAAAATTCCCTGACAGCTGACACCGGACAAACCATGGCCCCCGGCAAGGAAAAAAGAACCACATCCACCCCTCTGCCCCGCTGGTCGGTTTTCGACCTACGCAGACGAATACAAACCCTGTCCTCCGCCATCCGAACATCCTCCCCCAGCAGCCCCCCGGCCGTCAGCCGGGAAGGGCTAACCAGCTCGCTGATGCGAAACGCCCCATAGAACGCTAACGAAAAAGCCGCCGTGAACAGCCGGCATTCGTAACGTCCAGTACACACCACATCCAAGGCCTCACAGATATCCACCAAGTTGGCAAAAGAGACCGGCCTCCTGGTATCCCGCACCTTGTGCCCTTTCTTGTAGCCCTTAACTGCCTGTTTTACCCAAAAATCCTTGGTCCAACCAACACCGCCCACCAATTTAAAAAAGAATGCCAAGCCCGCCAACTTCTTCTCCACGGCTGACACCGACACCCCTTTTTCCATGTTCCTGGCTACAAAATAAATCACCTGCAAGCGATGATCGGGCCCCTGGCCATTGACCCCCGCCTCGGC
This sequence comes from Rana temporaria, assembly GCF_905171775.1. NCBI lineage: Eukaryota > Metazoa > Chordata > Amphibia > Anura > Ranidae > Rana > Rana temporaria. Next base: position 120,762,388 of record NC_053495.1, read on the forward strand.
ACCCAGCTCCAACCATTCCTTCCATACCTTGGCATAGGCCGACCACGTGGCCTTGCTAACGGACCGCTGTATCCACGAGGTGGCTATTCCAACGCCAGCTCCCAAATCCAGCCCGGGCAAGGAACCCCGACCGCCTCCGCAGCCGGGGCCAGCTCTCTGAACTTGTCCCACTGAAAACGAGACAAGGAGTCAGCCAGCTAGCAGCCGAGGAAGCGGCGCCAAAACGGCCCGTGGCCCCGCCCACCGACGGAGGCAGGCGGCGTGGAAGCTGCTCGGTCCCCTCCGCCACGTTTCTAGTCACCCTCTTCGGCGGGGGGGCCGACCACCCCCCCGGTGGGCTCCGCGCCCCCCTGACAGTCCTGGATGAGGGCCCCGGGGAATAGCGGACCGGAGGCCGCGACCTCCGCCCGCGTGGGGTTACCTCACCACTCTCACCGCCGCCCGATCCTCCCGCCTGGTCCGCGATCCATTCGGCCGTGCGCCGCTCCAACCATTCAGGTCCCCGATTCGCCGCCTCTGCCCGCAAACGGGCCAGCACTAGATCCACCGACGCCATCTTGATTGATAGGAGCAGGAGGAAAAAACTGTTTCCTCCGTGCTTGCCTAACCGCAACTGTGCCCCACTGGCCCCGCCTCACCCTTTTATATGGGCACTCCCCCTCCACCATTCTTCCTGCTCCTCCTAGCCCCCACCCCTTCTCCTTAACTCTTTCGTGTCACTAGACACACTGTCATGCCCGGCCCTCCTCTATTGTCTTTGTCCTTTTTGCTTCGGGCCTCCCTAGATAATTAGATCAAACACATGTAAGGGGCTGTTTTACCCGCCAATGGATTTGTTTTTCTTTCCATCCAGATCTTAGAATTACACAGCAGTGTCCCACAGCACAACCAACCAGATAGCTCTACTTTCTTTGCTACTGACTCATATCCCAAATTGCTGACTTGACAGTGAAAGGAGCAGCAGGATATTGATAAAGCCATCTGTCTTCTCACTACTCTCTCTCTCTCTCTCTCTCTCTCATCTCATCAGTGTGTTTCTTGTCAGCACATTTACAACACACTTGAATGGATCCTGATTGGCTCCCTGCCTTGATTCTCTGCATTGTAGTCTGACTGCTGCTGTATAGATGATTGCACAATCTTTAAAAAAATTAGCTATCTTTAAATAACAATTTAAATGTATTATTAATAAAGACATATGAGAAAAGTGAACAAAATAAACTTTTGCAAGCAGAACTTTTTGTTGCTCAGATGCAACTTCAAACATATTTTCCTAACTATTATGATTACTAAATTACAAAGTTAAAGTAGTTGTTAAGCCACTATATATACTTTACAGTATCGTCCTAATGGAAGATTTACTTTACAAAATCATTCCACTCATCCTCATTATTGAAAAAAAAAGAGTAGTGCAAAAGGCCTCTTAAAAGTGAATTACTTACAGAGCAGCAGAACCCTACTTTCAAGACAGGAAGCCCCAGTGTCTGTGCTTTGTAAAAATAAGCTGGTATATACCTGATTTGTGAACACTGATTGGTACTAATGTGTCCCACCGCCTCTCTCCTCTCTTGGCCTGACAGCTGAGGATCCCTGCTGACGTAAGTCAAGATGGGAGGAGGAGAGGAGGAGAGAGACAGTGGGTCATTTGAGTGCCAATCAGCGCTCACACATCAGGTATATAGCAGCTTACGTTTTCAAAGCACAAACACTTGGGCACTTTACATAACTAAACAGAGAGGCTACTGTAAAAAATTAACTGTAAGTTTAGCAGCAGGAGGGGGGAAGGACAGGGACAGATGCAGAGCTGACAGGCAGGGAGGCGAGGGGGAGGAGAACACAGGAGCACAGAGAAGGATAGAGCAGGCTGCAGATGACGGAGGCACGTAAACTAACCACAGTGTCAGGGCTCAGCAGCCATGAGATACTGTGGTCACTTTATATAGGAAAGGGCAGAAACTAGCAGGATCAGCCAGGTACTTTAGGTGATATGGGGGGCGAAGTTTTACAGCACATTTTTTTTTGTCCTTTAGGTTACCAAATGCCAGGGGCCGACTGACAACTTGTGGGGCCCCCGGGCAATAGGAGATTATGGGGCCCCCAGGCAATAGGAGATTATGGGACCTCCGGGCAATAGGAGATTATGGGGCCCCCGGGCAATAGGAGATTATGGAGCTCCCGGGCAATATGAGATTATGAGGACCCCGGGCAATAGGAAACACAGTATACACATACAGTGGGGATCGAAAGTTTGGGCACCTCAGGTAAAAATTTGTATTAATGTGCATAACGAAGCCAAGGAAAGGCAAATCTCCAAAAGGCATCAAATTACAGATTAGACATTCTTATAATATGTTAAAAAAAGGTAGATTTTATTTCTATCATTTACACTTTCAAAATTACAGAAAACAAAAAAATGGCATCTGCAAAAGTTTGGGCACCCTGCAGAGTTAATATCTTGTACTGCCCCCTTTGGCAAGTATCACAGCTTGTAAACGCTTTTTGTAGCCAGCCAATAGTCTTTCAATTCTTGTTTGAGGTATCTTTGCCCATTCTTCCTTACAAAAGTCTTCCAGTTCTTTGAGATTTCTGGGCTGTCTGTCACGCACTACTCTTTTAAGGTCTATCCATAGATTTTCAATTATGTTGAGGTCAGGAGATTGTGGAGGCCATGGCAAAACCTTCAGTTTACGTCTCTTGATGTAATCCCCCGTGGATTTTGAGGTGTGTTTAGGATCATTATCCACTTGTAGAAGCCGTCCTCTCTTTAACTTCAGATTTTTCACATGGCATTAAGTTACTATCCAAAATTTGCTGAAATTTTATTGAATCCATTTTTCCTTCTACTCATGAAATGTTCCCTGTGCCACTGGCTGCAATACAACCCAAAAGCATGATTGATCCACCCCCATGCTTAACAGTTGGACAGAGGTTCTTTTCTATAAATTCTGTGCCCTTTCTTCTCCAAACGTACCTTTGCTCATTCCGGCCAAAAAGTTATATTTTTACCTCATCGGTCCACATAACTTGTTTCTAAAATGCATCAGGCTTGTCTATATGTTCATTTGCAAAGTTCAAGTTTTGTGGTGAGGACGTAGAAGAGGTTTCCTTCTGTTGACTCTTCCATGAAGACCATATTTGTACAAGTATCTCTTTATAGTGTAATAGTGTACCACAACTCCAGTGTCTGCCAGATCTTTCTGGAGGGATCGTGCAGTCAAACGTGGGTTTTGAATTGCTTTTCTCACAATCCTGCGAGCTGTTCTGTCTGATATTTTTCTTGGTCTTCCAGATCTTGCTTTAACTTCCACTGTTCCTGATGACTGCCATTTCTTAATTGTATTCTGAACAGAGGATATTGACATCTGAAAATGCTTTGCTATCTTCTTATAGCCTTCTCCAGCTTTGTGAGCGTCAACTATTTTCAGTTTTAGTTTTCTAGACAACTGCTTAGAAAAACCCATGATGCTGATTGTTGGGGCAAGGTCAGATGAGTCTGGGCATTTAAAACCTTTGAGATTGACATCACCTGGTCTTCCCAGACGATGATTGAGAACAATCCATGACAATGGCAGGTCTCAGCTTTGCAAAGGGGGCAGTGCATGCTATAAATCCTGCATGGTGCCCAAACTTTTGCAGACGCCATTTTTTTGTTTTCTGTAATTTTGAAAGTATAAATGATGGAAATAAAATCTAACTTTTTTTGACATATTATAAGAATGTCTAATCTGTAATTTGATGCCTTTTGGAGATTTTTCCATCTTTCCTTGGCTTCGTTATGCACATTAATACAAATTTTTACCTAGGGTGCCCAAACTTTCGGTCCCCACTGTACAGTATACATACACACAATATACATACACACACTGAGAAGGTACTGGAGAGACGGGACAGCTATAATCTTGGGGGCAGATTCATGTAGAATTACGGCGGAGTAACATATCCCGTTTGCGTTACTCCGCCGCAAGTTTTCAGCGTAAGTGCTTGATTCACAAAGCACTTACCTGTAAACTTGCGGCGGCGTAGTGTAAAGCCGTCCGGCGCAAGCCCGCCTAATTCAAATGGGGCGTGTACCATTTAAATTAGGTGCGTTCCCGCGCTGAACGTACTGCGCATGCTCCGTTTTGAAATTTACCGCCGTGCTTTGCGCGAAATTACGTCACCCGACGTAATGTTTTGAACGGCTACGTGCGTTACGTACTTTCGTATTCCCGGGTGACTTAAGCAAAATAAAAAAATTGAAATTTGACGTGGGAACGACGGCCATACTTTAACATGGGCTGTATAATTTTACACCACCTAAATAGCAACTTTACGATGGGAAAAGCCGACTAGCGACGACGTAAGAGAATGCGACGAACGCGCGTACCTTTGTGGATCGCCGTAAACAGCTAATTTGCATACCCGACACGGAAAACGACGCAAACTCCACCCAGCGCTCGCCGAAGTATTGCATCCTAAGATCCGAAGGCGTACGAAGCCATACGCCTGTCGGATCTTAGCCAAATGCCGTCGTATCTTGGTTTGTGAATTACAAATAAGGATACGACGTGGCAAATTTGAAAGTACGCCGGAGTATCTGCTGATATTGCTGACTTTTTCTGTGAATCTGGCCCTTGGTATTTTTAGACCAAAAGGATGTTGGTAAGGGACATCTCAGGGACAGATATAAAAAAACACAGATTTTTACATACTGTCCCTGGTTTTACTGAGGCTGGCAACCCTGATGGGGCCCCCTAGTGGCATGGGGCCATTGGGCAGTGCCAAGTGCCCAAATGGTTAGTCCGCCCCTGCCAAGCACTTTAACAAAGTATGTCATATACATTTTTTATCCCTTAAAGTTTTCAACCCTTTCCCTAACAAATTATGTTTAGTAAAAGAAAAAAAAAATCTTTGGTTTAAACTACACACTGTTGAACACACACTGTGGAACAGCACAGTAAGCTAGCTCAGTCTGTCGGAGAAAACAGAAGGAGGCAGACATTGGGACAAAAAGAAAAATTTAGTACACTGCTTTGTCTAATAATCCCTGTGGCTAATCAAAGAAATGTGTTTCTTGAAGCCACTCCGATTGGTTCTCAGACTAAGATTAATAAGCGCAGCAAATAAAACAGCGGCATAGCAGGGATCTTGGCAGTGTCAGCACAAAGAAGATAGTCAATATATTGGCTTTGTTCGAGTGCTGAAATTAAAATTCAATCAAGTGCAGTAAATAGCTCAGCTATAGGAAAACTCATTTTTCTATCATTTTATTGAAAATAATAATAGGAGTCTGGCTTATGAGGGTGGAAGTCCTAAAGATTCCTTTTGAAAAGACCGGTCACACCTGCCTGTTCTCTGTCTGGAGGAACCAGTCTGCTCAATACCTACGGTACATCATATTTAAGGCAGCGTTGGGATCATCAGGTAAGCCAGAAAGTGATGTAGAGAACCCTGCTGATTCCTTTTCCAGGTAGCTGCACTGAAGGATTTTCCAGTGAATGATGATGTCACAGGCTTTTAACAAGGTAATTTTAAAGAAATGGAGCAAAATACAGAAAAACAATATAAATGGAGTGTCCATATGGATTGGATGGTAACAAGCAAGATGACATTAATGTTTTTTTTAACTAGCTTTTCAAATAAAAATATTAGCAAAAACATTACCCAATATATAGAAAATATCTTGCTAAACCACTTCAGCCCCGGAAGATTTGGCTGCCCAATGACCGTGCTATTTTTTTACGATACGGCACTGTGTTGCTTTAACTGACAATTGCAATTTTGTGCCCAAACAACATTTACATCCTTTTTTTCCCACACATAACGCTTTCTTTTGGTGGTATTTGATCTTCTCTGTGGTTTTTAGCACTTCTTCCACAGTATATCTGCGTGAGACGGTCGGGAACCGGTTAAAACATACATTCTTTGGTTTTATTGCTGCCTTAAAACTGGACAAACAAAGTACCAAAGACCTAATAAAATTATTCTCAGCTGTCAATCCCTATGACAAAAAAGGCACATCACATTTAAAAAGCCTTTGCTATTTCCATTAAGAAGATGAGAGGATGGTGTAAATCAGTCACTAGCTGCCTCCTCCTCCTTTCTTTATGAAGTGTTGCTTTTATGTTACCTCTGAATCTTCAGAGAACAGGGTAAGTGCAAGATATAAACACATTCTTACTTTTGTGGCTACTAATTTGCCTGCTGGGAATAGATCTTTCAAAGCTGGTTTACTGAAGCTTATACCACAAGATCCCCTTCCTGCCTCCTAAAACCTCCATGAACTGGGTTTGAGTTAAGGCAAAGGTTTCATTAGCTGCACACTGGGGGCCTCTTGCTCAGTGATTGAAATTTTATTGACTGTGACTGGAGCAGATATTACACCTTTATCCAACAACATGTTTAATTATTAATAGGATACAAGTACAAAACAAAGTGAATATTTAACATGCAAAACAACGTTTAAAGTGTCCCTTTTCAAATGTTTCAAAGCTTGCATTTTGTACAGATTTGCACAGTCCTTTGCTGCATATTAATATTATTTTTAAATTTCATATTTTATTAAATATATATAATGTTATATTAATAATGTCATTGTGTTTTAAGTTTAAGAGAACTATATATATATATATATATATATATATATATATATATACACACAGTATCTCACAAAAGTGAGTACATCCCTCAAATTTTTGTAAATGTTGCAGGGGCATTTTTGCCTTTTAATCTTGTGTGAATGATGTATAATGATATTTCCATACTAATGCTATAAATTAGTATGTGGCACCATCTAGTGGCCAAAATGGAAAAAAGGCCTTTAGTTATTCTTTGTTGTTTTTCAAGAGCACAGTGAAAGGTTATGCAAATTACTTACCCATGAACACTTGGGGCTGAAGTGCATGCTGGGAAGGTTATATAAACCCCTGTGGTGGACATTTTAGCTCTCTTGCTCCTGAGGCACATGGCTGGCTAGCAGAGCTCTGTATGTGTTCCACAGAGCTCTGGCCTACATTGTGTTGAACAAACCAGCGATCCTTGGGGAGGTAACTGAGAACTCACAATCGTCTTTGAAGCAGAATAGCAGTGTGAACAAACCATCGACCCTGCGGAGGTAACAGAACTCCTGATCGTCTGTGGAAGAGAACAACGTGAAAGTGTGGTTGCTGCAAACAGACTGAGATTCTGTGGAGCGGAGACATCCATTTGCCTGGACATCGTGTGGTGAGAGGGCTCATGCCCAGAGCATTGCACTGTTTTGTCACACACTTAAACTGACTGCATAGTGTTGCTGAGACTGGTAGTCCCATGGAACAAGTTCAGTTAAATAGAGTCACATGTGCATAGGCCTCAAGCCTGAATTGATTGTTTGGTGACTGCTGCTGGAGGTGTACTTCTAGGAAGGAGTGCACAGATACTTTTCATAGTTTAAACTACAGTTCTACATTGCCTATTAATCAGAGAAGCCCTTTGGATTACAATCTTTGTTTTACAATTGCTAGCAGAAGAAAGAAGACCAGAGACTTTGCTGTATTCTCATCGCAAGGCCTTGCAGTGCTGTTACTATTTACTAGAGACTGTAAGGGAAGGGGGATATTGAGTTCATCATACTGTGATATATTATTCTTGCTAAATACTGTGTGCTGGAAGTGGGAAGGTGCTCAGTGCTGATGTTGTTGCCTGAACATTAGTCCCACTTGGAGACACTTCTGCTGAAGTAATACAGGTGGCTCTTGGGCGGTTGCCATTTATAGCCTCTTTTCTCATTGTTGAATACCAATTGTGATTCCATGTTAATGGTAAAACCTGTTCTAGTAAAGTTACCTTTTGTTTTAATACAATCTGTCGTGAGGCTTGTTAATTCTCCAAGCAGGTGTAACAGTGTATGCCCGGGTGACAGCACAGGTAAAGTGAATATAATCTGTGTCTATGTACCTGTCTTTTATTATTGAGCTTTACACCAGCACTGCACCACAGCTGTGTCAAGGGGAGTGAGACCAAATTATTGGGGGGTGTTAAAAGCAGAGTACAGGGCCAATCAATTACCAGCGGCTCCTTCAGGGGTAGCGCTACATAAATATTTTATTATATCTTTAATGTGACAACACTGAAGAAATGACACTTTTCTGCAATGTAAAGTAGTGAGTGTACAGTTTGTATAACAGTGTAAATTTGCTGTCCCCTCAAAATAACTTAACACACAGCCTTTAATGTCTCAACGGCTGGCAAAGTGAGGTCTGTGACTGTTCTTTCTTACCGCTGTCATGTAATTTTATTACCCGTTGATCCTGCTGTCTGTCATTGTTCAACTTCTTAGAGACCAAGCTGTTCCAAAAATGGCAATTATTTGGTTGAAAAAAATTTGGCTTAAAAAAATGTTAGCCGGAGTTTGGTTTGAATTTGTTAGCCACCTATTTACATTTTATCAGCCTAATTTTATCTGCAATTCCATTGAATATCTCCCTTTGCATAGATTTACACTGCTGCTGACCAATGGTTGGTAAATTGCCCTTCAATAGAGAAGAGGAGTTTGCATAGCCACCATAAGCCAGGTAGTGTGCTACTAGCTGGATCACCAGGTGAACTGTAGGGAAAACATGAAAACAATTGCAGCTACAATTACTAAGGAATAGAAAATCTTTATCTCATGGTCATTTAATATTAAATATTAATCATTTAATCATTAATCATTAGTCATTTAATCATTTAATATTAAAGATAACATAGAAAGATTGTTGTAATCGCTAATATTGCATTTATATTGAACATTCCTCCTTTCTAGGCTAGTCCCTAGTGGAAAACTATGAAGGGGTTATCAAACAGTGACTAGCAAAGTACTGTAATATGCTTTGATAGTTTTATTTATGTGCAGTTAAATAAAACCCTAATTCTATTACCTTCTAATGTAATTTCATGGCTATTATGCCATAAACACTTGTATCATTCCTGTAATGTTTATATACCGTCACTTGTTTTTATGAGCTGTGTAAAATTCCATTTGTTCCATTTCTATGAGCCCGGTTGAGACAATGCTTGGAAACTGAATGCAAAGATGTGTTCTCTAAGAACTGTCTGGCTTATTGCATATTTAAATAATCATCTAATCCGTTTGTATATGCAAAATATTATGGCACTTTAACAAACGCAAAACAGATAAATGACTGATAAAGCTAATACAACCTTAGAATAATTATTTTTAAAGAGGATATTCACATGAGATAAAGTGCTTTCTTATTGAACATTTTATTAGCTCTGTTTGTTCTCAAAATAGAGAAAATTATAAAGATAACTGAAATTGTCCGCATGATTTGCTGGCCTTTCTTTCAAATATAGCTATACAAAAAAAGTATCTGTCAATCCTGGCTCTTTCAGCAGCTTGATTACCACACCATTTGCTGAACATTTACCACAATTTAAGTTTTTCTCAATGTGCTGTAGGCAAAAGTTCAACCCAGCCAATGTCAATATACTGTATGTAAGAAAATGTTTAATGCTGAACTTCTGACAAACAGCTAAAAACACAGACAAAATGTAATGCTTTACCTGCCTGAGGGTTGGCATTTCCATCCTGCAACACCACAAAGACCTGGCATAGCCAGAAGACCTGATTTCTGTCTGTTGCAGATCAGTAAGGCCTCGTACACACGACCGAACATGTCTGCTGAAACTGGTCCACGGTCGACAATTTTACGGCGGATCGGACAGGTTTCCAGCGGACAAATGTTTCTTAGCATGCTAAGAAACATGACCGCTGGAAGCCTGTCCGTCGGACATGTTCGGTCGTCTGTACGACTCACCAGACATGTCCGCTCGGCCGAAAGCCCTCGCATGCGTCAAAGTGATTCGACGCATGTGTGGAAGCATTGACCTTCCAGGGTCGCGCACGTCGCCGCGTCATCGTCGTGGCCACGTCAACGCGTTCGTTGTCCATGGGAAATTTGGTCTGATGGTGTGTACAGCCATCAGACCAAAATCCGCCAGCGGACATGTCCGATGAAAACGGTCCGCGGACCGTTTTCATCGGACATGTCCCGTCGTGTGTACGAGGCCTAACACTTACATGTGTTGTCCATCCCCATCCCTCATTGAACAGGTTGAAGAAAACAGCAGCAGATTTATCTGTTTACCCTCTCCTTCAATCAGCATGCTCTTTATAGTGCAGTACAAATTATTGACTCCTTGTTGCACTTTTATCTACCCTAGACTAATCTTTGCTGTACAAGGTCTACAAGGGGCTGATACTGGGTTATATTCAGGTACATATACTGCTTACATTAAAATGATAAAATACATTTATGGATGTATTTAAGGAGGGAGTTAGAACAGATAACAAGAATAGCAATGACAGACTGCACTCAGAGTTAAATGGGATTTGAGACAGGAAAATATAGTGTATATATAAATATAATGCTCTCCATGGTACAAACTGGTGTGCATTTGAAGGGCTTAAAAATATGCTGGTTACGCTGGGTTGCACCTCCTTTATGGGGAATAACTTTTTACGCCGGATGAACTCACGCGTATCTCGCGTAGAATGCGCCGGGCACACGCACGTTCGTGAATCGACATATTTCCCTCATTTGCCTGTTTGAATGCCTAATCAATGGGAGCAGCACCATGCTCCCAGCCTAAATGTGCTCCCACTCTACGCCGGCATAAGCAAGATACGTCAGCGGGGTGTAGCCTATTTTTAGGCGCATATTAGTTTGTGGGTCTGGCGCACAGATATGACGGCGCACATTTGCACTTACGTCACCGTAACTTGTTATACGTCGGCGTAAGTGCTTTGTGAATCTGGGCCTATATGTTTAAAAGTGGAACACAGGGTCTGGCAATGAAAGGGTTAAAGTAACAAGAAACAATATTTGTATTCTTCAAAAATAATCCATATACATCCATTACCTAATGCCCCTGTAATCTCTTTTACATGAAATCCCTTCTTACTATGTTTTTATACCTCCTTGCTAGTAGCGGTCATGTGCACTGCTCTTTGCACCATTCTCTGTAGTCCCTAGACCAGGGGTGCCCAACCTTTTGAAGAGCAGGGGCCACTTAAGCGACTTGGTAACTGGTCGTGGGCCACAATGAGCGGAGCGGGTGGATGGCAGCCTTCTCTATATAGCCCACTGAACTATTTTTTTTTTCTTTTTTTTAGCGGATCAGATTGGAGGTAAACGGACACAGATTTACATCTGCCACTCCTTAGAGGTGAATATAGGGTCTGATCAGGTTGGATGGACCATGTGAAAGGGGCCTAGGACTGCTTTCACACTGATGCACTGTTGTTAACCCACACCGTAGGTTCACCGGTGGCTTTGCTGCAGGTTAGCTGCACTTTGCCATAGACTTCTATTATATCCTGTAGGTGTGGTGCACTTTCAGAAAGCACACCAAACTCGCAGGTAATAGAAGTCTATGGCTCAGTGCAGGTGACCCACAGGTGCAAAGCTCTGCACCTGTGGATCAGATAAAAGCAGCCCAGTAACCACAGCAGAACAGATATGCCCATATATACACTGTGATTTTAGTAATAAATTGACCTTTAATAACAGTATTCTATTCTATTCCATTCCAGAGCAGGAGGTCGCGGGCCACATCAGAGAGCTCCGCGGGCCACTAGTTGGGCACCCCTGCCCTAGACTATCTCAGAAGCAAGAAAGAGTGGGTATCTACGTTCCTAAGTACAGTGGGACCATGGAGAACTAATGTAGCTATCCTCTAATTGGAAGTCAGAACACATTTGTAAAAATAGGGAATTTGGAGGAGGCTGAGAGCAATAACAGATATATTTTTGTAAATAATAAAATAATCATAAGTCCATTAAGTGTAGCAAAGTGCCCATGTTTCATAGTCTCCATGATGCACACCAGTGGTGTAGTGGATGTGATAAAAATAGTCAAACTAAGATAATGAAATGCCTATTTCAATGCACAGACACATGCTTTATATCACATATGATCATATATATATATATATATATATATAACGTATGCAAATAGGTTATTGATTGCTATAGGAATAATCACATATAATTGTAATGCATAATTTACCCCTTTGCTAATATAATGTTGTATTTCAGAGATGCATCACATGGTTTATCAGAACAGGAACTCAGTCTGCAAAAAACAACTATTTTAGGACAGCGGGAAAGTCCCTAAGAACCACAGAAGCAGACAGATGCCAGACGCCAGGACGTCACAAGAATAATATTACATATTAATGAGAATGTTAAATATTAATGAATATTAATGAGCATGATCGTGTGTTCGGTCATGCGCTCTTGAATGCACTTGTAATCCATATAAAAACACACGGCTTGCAATAAAAAAGCAGAAGTAACGGTCTTCACCCTGAGACACAAGTCTGAGTGTAGATTATTTACTTTAGTTCGTTAGTTTGTACAAACGCTTCTTATCTAATTTGGCTCAGGAAGCAGATATCAGACACTCCGTGCATTTGGCTCGGGTCCAATACAATTGGCGCCCAACGTGGGGCTTCGGGCTTCCTGATTCGGGCCAAGCCGATCGAGAGGGGACTGGGACGGAGACCAATGCGGACGGGTGCAGAGACTGATCACCTCTGAGAACTGTAAGACACTTTTAATTTTGTCTACTGTTCATCCCGCCCGTGGTTGGTTAGTTCCTGTTCCCGTGTCGGCTTGCCCTCGATCAGCAAAGCAGGCAGATAATATAGCTTGCCCGAGGGTCATTTATAAGAACCTGCATTGGTATCTGCAGCCTGTATTTTGTTTCCTGTTGTTTTTGTTTTGTTCTGTCAAGCTTGTGACGGCTGTTGGGAATAAGGGGATTAATTATATAATCACGGATGAGAATTGACGTGGTCAAACTCCTCCTGGGGGGAATAAATAATTGTGCTGTGAAGCACGGATGACCAGGAGGGGGCGTCAGGAGAACGCATAGTTGCGTGGGGATCCCGTGAGGACTAATAATCCTATATTTCACTGCGGTTGTCACATATCTTGGTGTTTTGTTATATGTGCTGGCCTCTGATGTTTGGATGAGACAGGCAGAAAGGAATAGAGTCACAGATGCGATAACTGGCTGTGATAACGTGGTCAAACTTCTCTCAGGGTTATTGTAAGGTATACCTGAGAAGGTGCGCACAGCTCAGGGTATCAGGTACTACTGCACAGGTGTGCACAAAGGTATGCAGGGAAAATCCTGTGACGTTGTTCTGAGGTCTCATCTTTTAATCACATGAGCCAGGGATGTCATGTCCTGAATGTGTCTGTGGGCTACTGTTAGGAATTCATTCAGAGGGTTGGGGGTTGGTGAAAGTGATAACCCCAGGATACAGGGAAGAAATTCTTGGCCTGAAACCTTTGTTGGTAGATTTTCCAGATGTGTTGGTGTTCAGATTAAACGTGCACTACCCAGTCAGAATTGTAGTCGGGGCATCATTACCAGCAATAGAAGGTGAAGCTAGAGAGAGGGGATACTTACCTATTAGGTGCCCACTCCAGCCAGAACAGCCAGAAAAGTGTGAGGAGGGTGAAAAGGACAGAATCAGAAGTTTGGGTTTGCCTCTGGGACACGTAAATGACATTTAAAGGAACGCACTGTATTTAACTGCTGTATTGTTTAAGCTCGTCTGTCTGCAGCAGGCTGACACTTTCGATTTAAAAAAAAAAAAAAAAAAAGGAGAAAGTGTACTTTTAAAAAAGAGGAAGTGACAGCGCAGAAAGATCTCAAAAGAGCACGCAGCCAAAACTTCAAACTTGTGTCCTAGACAGCCTTGTAATACAAAATCCAGAGATCTGAACGTGTATCCCTCCATTAAATAGCAATGGGACAGAAGTTAGAAAAGCCGAGGAAAGGCAGCTTAGCTTACAGCTTGGTTTTAGAGAGGGAGGGAAAAACAGCAGTTAAGAGGATAAATGAACTTGCAAAAGTATGTGACATCAACATGCACATGGGTGGGAGGTTGCAGGCAGAAGAATGGCGGGTGTTGTTAAAACGGAAAAAAGGTCTATTGTCTGATCATGGCTTATTAGCTACAGCTGAAGCCTGGTACAGAGTATCGCAAGCTGTCCAAGTAGAGGGGTGGTCAGAGCAAGAGACAAACCAACATGGATATATTGTATATGTGTATCATAAACCAGAATGTACATTTGAGTCTGGACGGCCACCACCCTATAATGGCGTCCGAGCACAGGACAGGAAACCCTGCCCCTCAGCAACCGCCCCCTCACTTGATCCTCCCACCAGACACCGTCCCAAGGTACCACCTCCTTCAGCACCCATGGCACCTCCCAAGGGCAGTGGCCATCTTGCAACACCCAACACTGGTGACACAGGAAGACTCCCTATGACTGCTTCCTGTGACGGCCATATTGGTACACCCATACCTATATGCCCAGTGTTAGATCAGACCGGAGCATATTACAAGGAAGGTGTTAATCCATTAATGATGTTAGAAGATGATGAGGATGAGGCAGAGGAAAGCATTGATAGTCACTGCCACTCACCTGAGCACCAAGAAGTGTCAGTGACCAAGGGGGGCGTCGCTCCAACTGGTACCACTCCCAGTTCAGCCAGTCATGAAGACCAGGGCCCAGCTCAGATTATAGTGTCTGGAGGCCTGTCGGATGTGAACACCAGGACAACTACACTTCCATACCAGGGCCATGAACCAGTACATCCCCCCCTTCAGTCACCTCACAGGGCGCTGCATGAATTATGTATGGAATCTGACCGAGTGACATCCTCACATCTCCATCCCACTTCCACAGCAGCACGGCCTACATCCGCAGGCCTGTGGGGAGCAGCGCAAACAACCAGGGTTGGTGCTAGGTTCTCACTCCCATTGTATTCCCCTCCTCATTCACAACCGTTCTCTGAGGACACGGCGAATGTCTCAGGAGGACCCACAGGTGATTCACATGACACCATACAGTATGCCCCCCCCCCACAAAACAGGGGACTACCTCTCCAACCACCACAACAGGGAAATTACTGGAGACTTCCACCCAGTGGGTCACAACCTCACATACCAAGGGGGGAAATGCCACCTGCACCACTAGGCGCACCCCTGATGTATGTGACCTTTAGCCCTCAACAAGCATCATCCCTTGTAACCAGTCTACCAGATCCTGAAAAACAGCCCATGCCATTTTACAGAAGAGTTGCCCAGATCCAGAAGGCATACTCCTGTGCCTGGCGGGACCTGGTAAGTCTCTGTGAAATCAAAGCAGGGGATGCTTACTGGCCAGTAATGCTAAGGTGTTTCAAAGTGGACAGTGGCATCCCTGACAATACATATGGTTCGGGATGTGAGTTTGTGACGCAGTTACAACAGTGGGCACGTGACCGCCTGGCAGACCAAGCAACAAACATCCAAGACATTACACAAGATAAGGCTGAATCAGTTGAGAAATTCCATACTAGGATGTTACAGGTGTTCACCGATTTGGGATTCAGCACACAAAACAAGGCACATACGCAGATGCTATCCTCTGCATTTGTAACAGGCCTCAGGGACACAATCCGGAAAGGCCTGCTACTATCTCGACCAGAGTACAGAGTGTTACCTCTTGACACTCTACTACTGGTAGCAAAGGGCATAGAGTCCTCACAGGGTAATAGGAAGGCAGTCCCTCTCATGTTGACTTCTGACACACCATACCCGCCACCACAAACACGAAACCCGCGAGCCTGCTGTTACAACTGTGGGAAGCCCGGACATTTTCGGAGACAATGCCGAAGCCCGTGGAGATCCGATCGAAGACAGCCCGATCATGGGGACCAAAGAAGAGGAGATGCTCAACACCAAGGACAAAACGTCCAGGGGAATCCCAACTCAGCACCCAATGATTGGCCTCCTCCTCCTCTGTTTGGCCATATGGATCCATAGGAATTCGGCAAGCCTGTGTCATACACTCCAACCATGATCGCAACACACAAAGATTCAGGGGGACCTCTAGCCAAGATAACACTCAGCATCGAGGGCCGGCCCACTCAGTTCATTTGCGACACAGGTGCTGCCCGGTCTGTTATTCGAACGAAAGAATTACCCGATATCTCCTTCCTATCTGACAATGACATCACGTACGTCGGAGTGGATGGAACACCCCGAAAAAGTCCTCTAACCCGCCCCCTACAAGTTGGCAACATCCCTGACCTGCTAACAAGATTTGTGGTTTCCGACACCTGTCCCTTGAACTTACTAGGGGCTGACGTCTTATCCAGACTCCAGGCCTCAATCTCCTTCCAACCTGATGGTGGTATCCGAGTAACCTCACCACTGACTGATGAAGACACGTCAGCATTATGCTCCATTCCGCTCTTGCTGTCCCTAAACGTAGAAGACAAGACTGGAATTCCGGAAGAGGTTTTAACCCGAATACCTTCCTGCCTGTGGTCTACAGGCCCAGAAGACATCGGTCATCTAAAAGTCCCGCCTGTCATGGTCAGAATGAAGCCTGGTGCCCCTTTCCCCAGAAAACCCCAATACCCCCTCAAGCCCTCCGTGTCAGCAGCAATCACTCGCCAGATAGAGGCCCTCCTCCAGAATGGGGCTCTTATACCCTGCACAAGCCCCTGCAACACCCCACTCTTCCCAGTCAAGAAGAAAACCCCAAAAGGAGAACCTGTGAAATATCGCATGGTGCAGGACCTGCGAGCAGTGAATGAAGCCACCATACTGGAGACACTCATCGTACCCAACCCACACACCTTGCTGGCAGGAATACCACCCACGGCCAAGTACTTTACTGTGGTGGACCTAGCGAACGCCTACTTCAGTGTCCCCCTAGACCCGCGTTGTCAATTCTTATTCAGTTTCATCCACGAAAGGAAAAGCTACACCTGGACTGCAATGCCGCAAGGTGCCCAGAACTCCCCGTCCCAATTCTCCAAGGCAATGAAATTCATTCTGGACACGTGGATCAAACTCCACCCAGACGTTGTGCTTCTCGAATATGTGGATGACCTCTTGCTTTGCGCAGATACCCAAAATGAGGCTGCTACCCACTCTGAAGACCTTCTTTGTTACCTGGCTGAACAAGGCTGTAAAGCATCAAAACAGAAGATCCAGTGGTGCAAGCAAACAGTGGTCTTCCTTGGACATTGTATCTCACAAGGCGTAAGACATCTTACTCAAGAACGAATAGCTGTGATCAAAGCAATTCCGGTGCCAGTTGGCCACTAGTGTTGCTCACGAATATTCGCATTGCGAATATTCGACTCGAATATAGCATATTCGAGAAATCGCGCTATATTTCGAATTTCGCGGTGAATATTCGCAATTCCGAATATTCGCATTTTTTCAATTTGATTTTTAAAACAGATCACATCCTATCGACGTCTAAAAGCATTGCTGGTATGATTAGAGACCCTGGGCCGAGTAGCTAAGCTGAGGCGATCCTATTATGTTGCCAAATTGAAAAAAAAAAAATTGCGATTTTTCGCTATTGCGAATGCGAAAATGATTGCGAATTTTCGATAACTGTGGTAGGAGAACTCTGATTGTCTCTGATGCAAAAGGGGGGGGCTTTGTGTATGTGTATGTTATGAATATTTGTATGTTTGATATTATTATTTTTTGTAAGAAGGAAAAAATTGCGCATACCTTAAAAAAGGGGAGAATACAGCAGCAACTCAAAAATGTTATACAACATAAATTAATACAAGACAGAAAATGGAGTCGCTCTACAAGAATAAAAAATATGTCTAGTGACAAGACATGTGGGCAAATTATAAAATAAGCAAGCGCAAATAACTTGTGAAATACACAGTGAAACAAATATATAAAGAAATATAGTCCCAATAATAGAAAAATAATCTTTCATAAAAATGTCTTTGATATGTGAAGTGAAAAAAAGTCCAAAGCATGCAGCATGAACGTGTTCAATCTTTAAGGTGTTTGATTGACAAACGGCTGTGACAGATGGATAGAGTAAAGAATCACCACCAATGCAAAACACTTTTTATTTTCTATTGTAAAATATCAAGAATATTCTGAGCCAATCAGAGTGCTCCTTCCGCATTTGCCGAATATTCGCAATTATTTTGTATTGTAAAATATCAAGAATATTCTGAGCCAATCAGAGTGCTCCTTCTGCATTTGCCGAATATTCGCAATTATTTTGTATTGTAAAATATCAAGAATATTCTGAGCCAATCAGAGTGCTCCTTCTGCATTTGCTGAATATTCGCAATTATTTTGTATTGTAAAATATCAAGAATATTCTGAGCCAATCAGAGTGCTCCTTCCGCATTTGCCGAATATTCGCAATTATTTTGTATTGTAAAATATCACGAATATTCTGAGCCAATCAGAGCGCTCCTCCAGCATTTCTCGAAATTGCGCAATAAATATCGCATTCGCATGTTGCGATATTTCGATAAAATATCACGAATATTCTGAGCCAATCAGAGTGCTCCTACCGCAGTTATCAAAAAATCGCAATTATTTTCGCATTCGCAATAGCGAAAAATCGCAATCATTTACTTTCGATAAAATATCACGAATATTCGAATTTAGCGAATATATCTCGAATATTCGAATATATATTCGAGATATATCGCGAAATCGAATATGGCATATTCTGCTCAACACTATTGGCCACAAGTCTCTCCATGCTTTTCTGGGCCTAATATCTTATTGTCGTTCATGGATTCCAGAAGCATCTCTGCTAATGCAACCACTCTATGATGCTCTAAAGACTGATCCTTTCGCTCTGCCACCAGAGGCCCTTACAAACTTTGAAATTCTGAAACAGATCCTGTCGTCGGCCCCTGCCCTTGGCATACCAGACTATGAAAAGAGCTTCAAGCTATTTGTCTCAGAAAGAGAAGGACACGCCACAGGAGTACTGGCCCAATCTTGTGACAACAGACTTAGACCTATCGGGTACTATTCCTGTCGATTGGATCCAGTAGCTAGGGGGGCACCCTCCTGCCTCAGAGCTGTTTTCGCAGCCCAAGCCCTTCTGGACAAAACTGCAGATCTTGTGCTGGGCCACTTCCTCATCCTTCTAGCTCCGCATGACATATCAGCCGTGCTAAACCAAGTACAACCAAAACATATGTCAGCAGCAAGACATCTCAGACTACAATGCACTTTGCTCCTCCCGGACAATATATCCCTCCTCAGATGTAACACCCTCAACCCGTCCACTCTGCTCCCGCTTTTCGAGGGGGGAAACGACCCTTACGATATCTCTCACGACTGTCTTGAAATCATGAAGATGGAAACTACACACCTGCCAACAGTTAGCAGAGTGCCTCTGGACGACCCTGACCTGACTATCTATGTTGATGGATCAAGATATGCAGATCATGAAGGGAGGTACCACACAGGATATGCTGTCACTACCAGAGACACAATCCTCCATGCCTCTGCATTGCCCCCCTCTAAGTCCGCACAAGAAGCAGAACTTCAGGCCCTAATCATGGCATGCAAGCTGGCGGAAGGGAAGAAGGCTAACATTTATACGGACTCAAGATACGCTCTTGGAGTGGCCTGTGACTATGGTGTCCTGTGGAAGAATAGGGGTTTTCTGACAGCAGTGGGTACACCTATAAAACACAGCGCAGCAGTCAGGGACCTGATTGATGCTCTGCTACTTCCTACCCAAGTGGCAGTTCTCAAGGTAAAGGCACATGGCAGACTGAACACTCAAGAAGCACAAGGTAATCACTTGGCGGACACTGCAGCAAAACATGCCGCGAAAGGTGTGCGAGAAGTTGTACGCAGAGTGGACGTCCAAAACATTCCAACACAAGAGACAGTACAAGCCACCATGATCTTGCAGAACCCTCCTGTGGATTGGGCACGCTTGAAGGAAATGCAAGAGGCAGCAAGTGAAGAGGAAAAAGGAACATGGACGAAGAAGGGAGCCATATTGAAGGATGGACTCATGGAAGTGAATAAGAGACCATGTTTACCACGGTCCATGTTCCCAGCTGTGGTGCAGTGGGCTCATGGTGCTTCTCACCTGTCGAAGACCTTGATGAATGCTTTGATCAATAAATACTACCTGGCCCCAGGAATTACCCCACTTACCAACAACTTCTGTAAGTCATGCGTCATTTGTGCCAAGTGCAACCCAGGCAGAACGGAAAAGACACCCATGAAACATCTAGCTAAAGCTCAATATCCCTTTCAACGAATACAGATTGATCATATTCAGATGCCGAAGAGTGGCCGGTATGAATACGCTCTAGTAATCGTTGATATGTTCAGTTCCTGGCCCGAAGCGTTCCCTGTGACCAACATGACAGCGAAGACCACAGCCAAGAAGCTTCTAACGGAAATAGTGTGCAGATATGGTGTCCCAGAGGTCATAGAGAGTGATCAGGGGCCGGCTTTCACGGCCTCGTTAACCAAAGAAATATGGACAGCCCTAGGGGTCACACTTGCTTTCCACACCCCGTATCACCCTCAGAGCAGTGGGAAGGTAGAAAGATTGAATGGCACAATAAAATCCCGAATGTTGAAAATGTCTCAGGAGACAGGGATGAGCTGGCCAGACAGTCTACCCATCGCCCTGTTCAGTGTGAGATACACTCCTAAAGAGAGCCATGGTTTATCACCTTATGAAATACTGTTTGGTTCAGCCCCGAGATTAGGGTGTTATTATCCACAACAGTTACAGTTACAATCCGATGTATTAACTGATTATGTGACTGCTTTGTCTCGTGAATTAACCCGAATCCATGCAAAGGTTTTCTCTTCCATTCCAGATCCTGAGTTAGATACAGGAACACACAAGCTGGTCCCCGGTGATTGGGTTCTGGTGAAGAAATTTGTGCGAAAACACCCTCTTGAACCAAGATATGACGGTCCCTTCCAGGTCCTCCTAATAACAGCTACATCTGTGAAAGTTGCAGGGAAGAATACCTGGATACACGCCTCCCACTGCAAGAAGGTCACCATACCCAAGGAAACGGATAAAGATAAATCATGATCATATATATCCTTTGTCTGTGTGGGTTGACTGGGGCACAGCATGCAGCCATTACTAAGAAAGATGGGAAGGTCATTTTTTGGTATAATTCATCTGATACCCATATAGCCACGTTTGACTTCCACCCGTGTAAGATACTCCCATGTCCTGAGCATGACAGCAGGTCAGAACGGTATGAAAAAGGTGACGGAGAGGGATATATATGTGTCACTAAAGGGTCATGGGAAAAAAATTGTGACAGTTGGGGAGCAGCAGCTTGGAACACAGGGACACCCTGGGGATATAACCCTCTGCCAGCCTATGACAGTAAAGACAGCCAGGGGGAGCCCTTGCTAACCCGTCTTACCCTCACCAAGCCAGGGCCCAGTATGACACTTGTCCTAAACATACGGAATCCGAGCCCATCCGATAAGGGAGAGTATGTGTTGGGGTGGTGGTTCGGAGGTGGTCACTGGGGTCATAGAGGGTCTTTCCGTCTAGAAGATATGTACAACAACAATGAATGGCAGCCAATCAAGAACCTGCCGCCCCCACCAAACCCCTTAAAGCCCCATGTACAGACCCTGGAGGACATGGTTGCAATAGCAGATCCTACCTTCAAGGATACAATGGAGGTTGAGACCGGCCTTTCAGAAATCAATCTCTGGCTAGAATGGATGAGATATAGCGCCAGCAGACATAATAAAACCAACTGCTATGTCTGTGGTAGTGCTAGGCCACATTTGGGTACAGTCCCATTAGTTATACCTAAAAAAGAGGAAGAGTGCTTCCTAAGCCTCTACGCTAACATTTCCACCAACCAATTAACATGTGAAAAATGGAAAAAGGAATATCCCATAGACACCAGTGCTTCAATACCTAAGATAGCTATCACCTTATACCCTGGAAACTACACTTGTTATGCTCACCATGAAGGGAGGGGTAAAAACCTAGGTAACTTCTCCAAAGGTTACTGTGCTTCTTACAGTCATGTCCCGGCCAACTTAATACAGAATCAAAGTCAATCCTTGGGGGATGTGTATTGGATATGTGGAGACATGCAAGTGAGGTCCAGATTGGAAGGACAATGGAGGGGAGAATGTGCCCTTGCAAAGGCCATCATGCCTCTGCACATCCTAACCCTAACGGAAGGTATTCACAACACACAGGGTAAGAGGACAAAAAGGGAAGCCCTTCCGGGAAGTTTTGACCCTCATGTGTATTTAGATGCCATTGGAGTTCCGAGGGGGGTCCCTGATGAATTCAAGGCCCGAGACCAGGTAAAAGCAGGTTTAGAGGCCCTAATCCCCATAATAACTGTTAGCAAAAATGTAGACTGGATAAATTATATATATTACAATCAGCAAAGGTTTGTCAATTACACGAGAGACGCATTCCAGGGAATAGCCGAACAGTTGGAGGCCGACTCTCAAATGACTTTCCAGAACCGGATGGCTCTGGATATGATATTTGCAGAGAAAGGAGGGGTTTGTACTGTGATAGACAAGATGACCAGCACCACTTGCTGTACCTATATTCCAGACAACACCGGCCCGAATGGCCAAGTCACTGTAGCCCTTAAAAAGTTGAAGAATCTGTCAGTTGAACTAAAGAAAAATTCAGGCATCACAGATCCATGGGACCAATACTTCAGTTGGATGAACGGGTGGCAGAGAATTTTAACCCAAATAGGAGTAACCATACTAATCTTTCTATTTCTCCTCGCTCTGATAATTTGTTGCATACTCCCTTGTTTAAAGAAATGTATAGAGAAAGCAGTAGAACAAGGAATCCCTACGTTCGTGAACCAAGACATAGGGCTCGAGGAAGATGAGTACGAAGAACCGCACATTCCACTACAGACATTCCCAGTCTCACATCATGAATAGGCAGGATGACAGGGACAGATAGGGTAGGAGCCTTGAGGCCGCGACCTGGGTCCAGCTGCAGCGAAAGCCATCCTCACCACTAGAGGCTCTGGGGAAAACCTGCTGGACCTTAGACTCCGCGCGCCTTGGGGTGGGGAAACTTAGATTAAAACAGGGACAGATTAAAATAGATTAAAATAGACATTTCAAGGGGGGTGCTGTAGTGGATGTGATAAAAATAGTCAAACTAAGATAATGAAATGCCTATTTCAATGCACAGACACATGCTTTATATCACATATGATCATATATATATATATATATATATATATATATAACGTATGCAAATAGGTTATTGATTGCTATAGGAATAATCACATATAATCGTAATGCATAATTTACCCCTTTGCTAATATAATGTTGTATTTCAGAGATGCATCACATGGTTTATCAGAACAGGAACTCAGTCTGCAAAAAACAACTATTTTAGGACAGCGGGAAAGTCCCTAAGAACCACAGAACCAGACAGATGCCAGACGCCAGGACGTCACAAGAATAATATTACATATTAATGAGAATGTTGAATATTAATGAATATTAATGAGCATGATCGTGTGTTCGGTCATGCGCTCTTGAATGCACTTGTAATCCATATAAAAACACACGGCTTGCAATAAAAAAGCAGAAGTAACGGTCTTCACCCTGAGACACAAGTCTGAGTGTAGATTATTTACTTTAGTTCGTTAGTTTGTACAAACGCTTCTTATCTAATTTGGCTCAGGAAGCAGATATCAGACACTCCGTGCATTTGGCTCGGGTCCAATACAGTGGTATAATCTACTCACCAGATCTAGCTGACCACGTGTTACAAAATAGTCATACAGCGCAGCATGACATTGCTCAAAATCCCAACAATCTCTTGATTCGTACAATCTTCAAAACACTCATGAAAATAAGGTCCCATTAAAAAAAAAAACACACACACACAAAGGGAGAATGAGTTCATAGTGTAGTGTCCTCAATTGAAAGTGCACAAGACTAAAACTTGGTTTTATTTACCTTATTAATACCCCCCCACACACACACACACACACGCCTTATCCCATACTTTGAATCAAAAAACGTTTCACCACACTTCTAGGGATACCTTATGAAATGTGCCATGATTGAGATTTTGCTTTGGTGGGTTCATGTTCACCACATATCTTTTTTCTAGAGTGTTCACTCTATGACTCAGGTAATGTCCCCAGACTCCCCACCCCCTTTGGATTTTTTTTATATTTAATATTTTTGAGTATTTTCTATGAACAAACTATTCTGACTTTGCTATCTTTTATGTTTGTATTTTCTCATCTTTGTATAACTGGAATTGCTAAATAAAACAATCAAAAAGTTCCATTGCATTGTTTAACCACTTGTCCCCACCCTATTACAAAATGACGGCGGCAAAGTGGTTTCAATACCCTGACCAGACGTCATATGACGTCTTCAGGATATTGAGCCGCTGCGCGCTCCCGGGGTCGGTAAACACTGATCTAGGTAAATCTAGGTAAAGAGTCTCTGATGGAGACTCTTTACTATGTGATCAGCCATGTCCAATCACGGCTGATCACAATGTAAACAAGAAGAGCCGCGATCGGTTTTTCCTCACTCGCGTCTGTCAGACGCAAGTAGATTATCAGCGCAGCCCCCCCCAGGATGCCCACACTAGACCACCAGGGATGCCACGAGACCACCAGGGATGCCCACCACCGGGTATGCCACCCTAGACCACCAGGGATGCCAATCAGTGCCCACAATGGATGCCAATCAGTGCCCACAATGGGCATCACTGATTGGCAGGCATTGTTTGGCACTGATTGGCATGCATCAGTACAATATATTACAGTACATCCGTGCCACCTATCAGTGCCCATCCATGCCCATCTGTGCCACCTATCAGTGCCCTATCAGTGCCCACCTGTGCCACCTATCAGTGCCCATCTATGCCGCCTATCTGTGCCCATCCGTGTCGCCTATCTGTGCCACCTATCTGTGCCCATCCGTGATGCCTATCTGTGCCAATCCGTGTCGCCTATCAGTGCTGCATATTAGTGCCCATCATCAGTGCCCATCAATTCCACCTCATCAGTGCCACCTCATTGGTGCCACCTAATCGGTGACCATCAGTGCCGCCTTATCAGTGCCCATAAGTGCAGCCCCATCAGGGCCCATCAGTGAAAGAGAAAATGTACTTATTTACAAAGTTTTGTAACAAAAGCAAAAAAAAAGCATTAGTTTTTCAAAATTTTCCGTCTTTTTTCATTTTTTTTTGCAGAAAAGAAAAATCACAGAGGTGATCAAATACCACCAAAAGAAAGCTCTATTTGTGAGAACAAAATTATAAAAATGTATTTTGGGTACAGTGTAGCGCGACCGCACAATTGTCATTCAAAGAGCAACAGCGCTGAAAGCTGAAAATTGGTCTGGGCAGGAAGGTGTATAAGTGCCCTGTATAGAAGTGGTTAAAGAACTTAACTAAACAATGTTCACGAGTAAATGGGTCACAACAATCATAACATTTCTAAATAAATTCTATTCTTCAGAAAACAGTCTATAAGCTGTAAAAAAGTCATACATGCAATCTGTTCATATGTTATTCCCTTAATAGACAGCAAGCCTCTACATAGCTCCTTTCAATAACAGAACAATGTCTATTTTGCAGTAAATGTAATTTCACAGTTCATTGAAGTTCCAGATGGCTGTACGGTTGTTCCAATGTTTACTCTGCATGCTATTCATTGGCTACTTGGACCTACATTGTCAGACGGACACAACATTGCTCAAGCACTATGCAGTTCCAAGTCTATATATTTAGTCCATAACATTAGAGTCCTTGAAATGTCCTTTATTTTGAACTTTGACCATTTTGGATTAGGGGCAACTTTTACATTTAACTTCTAATCATAATAACCATTTTATGTTATCTATTAAAATAAAATGAAAACAAAAAAGGTAATAAACACGTGAATGCACTATGGTAACACTGGTATAACAGAAAAATTTCCCTTGGTTTGCATTTAAATAATGGCAACTATGATGCACTGTAGTTATCCAGTAATATCAAGTATGCTACCCACTTGAGAAATAGTGCATTATCTGAAATGGGGGGATTTTTAAAAGAGTAATTCAGGCTAGGGTTAAAAGTAACATAAAATGTATCAATGGCACTTTTTTCTTTTTTTTTTTAATAGTGCTGTGGTCAGGCAATCAATACTGAAAAAAAGCCTTTGATGTACTTTCGGGCTGTTTTGCAGGAACATGAGCTTACAGAGAGGGGAAAACGCTGGTACACAATCTGGCAGTCACGTTCCTCCTGCCACAGCGTATTGCCAAATTGTTTCCAGTGGTAATGAAGATGGAGGAGATGATGATGATGATGACGTCATTGACGCAACTTGGGTGCCAGATAGAGCAGAGGAGGAATGTGAGGGTGAGAGAGCAGCGACCCTATTCCAACACATTGTGGAGCGGTTATCTCCTGGCCCACTTCCCACAGCTCAGCTAGCTTTTATCACATGTGCAGCTGATTGCACTTATGCAATTTTCAAACTTTGTTGCAAGCACATCAAGCGTGGCAAATACACCAGCCCTTTGGTACCACATGCTTGACAAAGCATTTAAAAGCCACACAAAAGGGGCATAAATCTTTTCCTCCTCCTTACTCACCTCAGTCTGCCCTGGCTATACCTCATGACCTCTCAACAGTCTCCACTGAAAGGAATTATGGTATAGTGCAGGGTGTCCCAGGTCCTTGCAGCACATCTGCCAGCAGCACACCACCAGCTGTAGACTATAGCTGGCAACTTTCTCTTCCCCATCTGCTGCAAGGAAAAAAAATACAGTCACTGCTACCCACATGCCTAGCGTTTAAATGAAAGCTTTTCAAAGCTGCTGGCTCTACAACTTCTGCCTTTCTGTCTGGTGGATTCTACCCACTTCCATGAATTTGCAGAATGTGCTGTACCACAATGACAGGTTCCCAGTCGCTATTTATTTTCAAGTAAGGCCATTTCATCTCTGTACCATCACGTGAAAGGCAATGTTGTGACTAGGGATGAGCCGAACGTTCAAACGGTCGAACAGACCGCGGGTTCGCGCGAACATTTAGAACCCCATTGAAGTCTATGGGACTCGAACGTTCGAATTAAAAAACGCTCATTTTAAAGACCAATATTCAATTTAATGTTGGAAAACGTCTTTCAGAACCCGGGTCTTGCCCCAGGGAACATGTATCAATGGAAAAAAAGTTTTAAAAACTGACGTTTTTTCCGGAGCAGCGATTTTAATGATGCTTAAAGTGAAAAAAAAATGAAAAATTCCTTTAAATATCACACCTGCTGTGTGTCTATAGTAGTGCCACGTGTTTATAAATGTCCCTGCACAACATGAGATTATTATAAGAAAAAAGTAATTTAATACTGCTTGCGCACGTGCTGTGTGGCAACAATATGTCGATTATTTTAAGGGTGGTGGGGGGCCATTATTTTTTTGTGAAAGAAAAATTGTAGAAAAAAGGGCACCTTACGTGCTATTAAAGAGCAAACTTGCACTTACAGTAAATGCGTTTACGTGCGATTAAATAGCAAACTTGCACTTACAGTAAATGTGCTTAGTTGCAAATAAAGAGGACACGTGCACTTACAGTAAATGCTTTGACGTGCTATTAAAGAGCAAACTTGCACTTGCAGTAAATGCGCTTACGTGCTATTAAAGAACAAACTTGCACTTGCAGTAAATGCGCTTATGTGCTATTAAAGAGCAAACTTGCACTTACAGTAAATGCTTTGACGTGCTATTAAAGAGCAAACTTGCACTTGCAGTAAATGCGCTTACGTGCTATTAAAGAGCAAACTTGCACTTACAGTAAATGCTTTGATGTGCTATTAAAAAAGCAAAATGGCACTCGCAGGAAATGCGTTTACGTGCGATTAAAGAGCAAACTTGCACTTGCAGTAAATGCGCTTACGTGCTATTAAAGAGCAAACTTGAACTTACAGTAAATGCTTTGACGTGCTATTAAAGAGCAAACTTGCACTTGCAGTAAATGCGCTTACGTGCTATTAAAGAGCAAACTTGCACTTACAGTAAATGCTTTGACGTGCTATTAAAGAGCAAACTTGCACTTGCAGTAAATGCGTTTACATCCGATTAAAGAGCAAACTTGCACTTACAGTAAATGCTTTGACGTGCTATTAAAGAGCAAACTTGCACTTGCAGTAAATGCGCTTACGTGCTATTAAAGAGCAAACTTGCACTTACAGTAAATGCTTTGACGTGCTATTAAAGAGCAAACTTGCACTTGCTGTAAATGCGTTTACGTCCGATTAAAGAGCAAACTTTCACTTACAGTAAATGCGCTTAGTTGCAAATAAACAGGACACGTGCACTTACAGTAAATGCTTTGACGTGCTATTAACCACTTAAGGACTGGACCAATATGCTGCTAAATGACCCAAGGGGTTTTTACAATTCGGCACTGCGTCGCTTTAACAGACAATTGCGCTGTCGTGCGACGTGGCTCCCAAACAAAATTGGCGTCCTTTTTTACCCACAAATAGAGCTTTCTTTTGGTGGTATTTGATCACCTCTGCGGTTTTTATTTTTTGCGCTATAAACAAAAATAGAGCGACAATTTTGAAAAAAATTCAATATTTTTTACTTTTTGCTATAATAAATATCCCCCAAAAACATATATAATTTTTTTTTCCTCAGTTTAGGCCAATACGTATTCTTCTACCTATTTTTGGTAAAAAAAATCGCAATAAGCGTTTATCGATTGGTTTGCGCAAAAGTTATAGCGTTTACAAAATAGGGGATAGTTTTATTTTTTATTTTTTTACTACTAATGGCAGCGATCAGTGATTTTTTTCGTGACTGCGACATTATGGCAGACACTTCGGACAATTTTGACACATTTTTGGGACCATTGTCATTTTCATAGCAAAAAATGCATTTAAATTGCATTGTTTATTGTGAAAATGACAGTTGAAGTTTGAGAGTTAACCACAGGGGGCACTGTAAGAGTTGGGGTTCACCTAGTGTGTGTTTACAACTGTAGGGGGGTGTGGCTGTAGGACTGACGTCATGGATCAAGTCTCCCTATTGAGATTGAGATGGGTTAGATCTAGTCGAGTTTCTATGCAGAGAGAGTAGAACCATGGAGTGATCCTACCAGACCATGTAAACTATGGATTTGATAGCAAAGGGGATGTGAAATGTGGAAAGTAGAATATGGTCTATTCTGGCGTATGATTGATGTGGGCTTGAGAAATGCATATAGTCTCATTTAGATGGGTTCATCTCCCGCCATATGTCTGCTAGGCCTTGTTGGAAGATTCATTTGGCAATCTTAGAGCTACCCTTAGTTGGGTGAATGAGTTTCACCTTAGGAGGCTTGGTTTTGGCCATGTTGGAGTCACAGCCATAAATTTGGATGCCTTCCACTAGTGGCCCTAAGATCTGGAGCATCGTCTGGAAAAATAAAGCCTGTACACGGGTAGGTGCGTAATATGAAATAAAGGAGTACAAGTGGTCAACTATAACCCCCTTAACCAGGTGAAATCCTCTCTTTCTATGTTCTAATTGTGGTGAGAATTTGCAATGTTTAGAGATTAAGATAGTAACTCCCCTAGTTGTATCCTTAGTGTTTGCTAGGAAAAACTGGGGATAATGGACATGGAGGAACGAGGGGGTGTACCGCCTTGAAAAGTGGGTCTTCTGCAATAAAACAATGTAAATTATTTTTTGAACAATGGTCCTGAAAGGCTTTTCGTTGATTTATTGGGGAGTTTAATCCTTGCGTGTTGTGGGAAACTATATGGGGGGGTTTGTCATGTCACAGGCAATGGAGCAAGCAGAAAAGACAGCTATTCAATCCATCGTCACTTACCTTAACCTAAAGTGGATTCAGAGTATAGTGGTTCCATTGAGTGGGTACTAGGAAACATGGTGTAGCTTCATGACGGGGTTGCATTTAGGGGCTGGCTAAATAAGAGAAGAGATTAGAAGAAGGAAAGCAGAAGTATAGAAGTATAGAGAGATAAGTACATATAGGCCTAAATACAGGCCCCTGAATGAAAGGAGGATGAGGACTCCCTCTAGTCATTCAAATCGAACACTGATCTATAGCCCTCAACTAGGGCTAGAAGCCCACCATTCGGGTACAGGTAAACCATTTCCGAATGGTGGATGGAGGCATGCTGCAGATGGAACCAGGAGTAGTGGGAAAGCTTAAATCCACCGGGATCAGGGAGGCATGTTGTCTTTAGCTTGCTTGGTCCTGGCCTTATTTCACAATGGTGAGGTAGGGCACGTAGGTGTGGGATGCTTGGAGGACCCGGTTGTATATTTGAAGTGTCCATTGTAGCATCCTGAGAAATGAGTTTGAGGTTCAGTAGCACTCGCTTTCCTTCCAGGAAGCTGGAGAAGGTGTAAGGTTTACCCTTAAAGAGGAAATAAATCCTCTTAAAAAATCTGAAAAAAACCCCAGCAAGAAAAAGGCATAATGAGCTAATATGCATAGCATACTAGCTCATTATGTATTACTTACCTGAGATCGAAGCCCCCACAGCAGTGCTCGTCCCTCTCCTCCATTGCCACCATCTTTCCCAGAGTGTCTTCCTCGTATCGCGGCTCCGTGACTGGCCAGAGCCGCAATGACGTCACTCCCGCGCGGGAGCCGCCACCAACGGCATGATCGCTGAACGCATGAACGCTCAGTGCGCCTGTGCGCCAATATCTACAGCGCATGCGCCGTAGACATCGGTGCATGTCTTTTGGAAATATCTCCTAAACCGTGTAGGTTTAGGAGATATTTCTTGCACCTACAGGTAAGCCTTAATCTAGGCTTACCTGTAGGTCTAAGTGGTGTGTAAGGGTTTAAAACCACTTTAAAGGTAAATTTCAGTGCAAAGGGGAAAGACCATCTGTATTTAATGTCCCTCTGAGTGAGAACTGATAGGAGGCATTTCAGGGACCTCTGCTTTTGGATTGTAAAGGGGGATATGTCAGCAAATATTTGAATTGCATGTCCCTGAAACATCAGTAGGGATTGCTCATTTCATAATTTCTTCCTTGATTGGGCATCTTGCCGGTCCTGATGCGTTGCAGGGAGAGCTGTATGGCCAGGCAGTGCGGAGCTCCTGGCTTATGCGCCCATCTTGGGAGCCTCCTATATATGTATTCTATCACCTTCATGTTTGATGAGGTTTGCTGGGTTCTTTATAAAAAAGCTAAAATTTTATGTCACACTTGGCTATTCTGCATACTTTGGGACCTGGCAATTCGATAGTGATAGGAATACTACTGTATATGACTTAACAATGACAAAATGAATCCCTTATTCTCTACTGAAAGGATGTGACTACTTCAAGCTGATGACTTATCTATATTCTTCAAAATTTAACTGATTACGACTATTTATCTCAAATCTCAAATCAGAATCTGAAGGCATGGTCCTTATTTGAATCTAAACATTCTATTGTCACTCGGGTAGGCTTTACTGACCTTGCTCACTTGGTCACCTTTAAATTATTTTTTCTTCATATTCCTATTCCCCTCCTTTTTTCTTACCTCTACTCAGTGCCCCCCTTCACCCCCCCCCCGCGCGTGACATTAAAGACTCTATAGCCATGGTCTACTCTTTACCGGAGAAATGTCCGACTATAATATCATATTGTAAGAGGTCTAAATATACCAGAAAAAAATGTTCCTTCTCCTGTGAGAACTCGAAAAGGCTAAACCACAGTTTGTGTTTCTACAAGAAACTCATTTTAAAACCAAATACATCCCTAAACTTACAAATATTTACTTTTTGAAAGCCTATCATGCAACAAATCCCCTCCTAAAACTAAGGTATTTTAATTGGCAAAAATGCTAATTTCCTACTAGCACAACAGTTAACTAACCCAGAAGGGAGATTTATTTTTCTTAAAGGAACTATAGCTGGTAAACAAATTACATTTGCCAGTGTTTACATTCTGAACAAAGCTTGCGTTTTCTTTTGCCAACACATCATCAATGATTTGAAATGGTTTGTCTCGGGGTGTATAGTCTAATGCCGCATACACACGATCGGAAATTCCAACCGTGTGTAGGCTGCATCTGACTTTTTCTTTCGGAATTTCCGACAGCAAAAATTTGAGAGTTTGTTCTCAATTTTTCCGACAAGAAAAGTTATTGTCGGAAATTTCGATCGTCTGTATGCAATTCTGACACGCAAATAAACACGCATGCTCAGAAATCAATTCGACGTATACTTGGAATCATTGAACTTAATTTTTCTCGGCTTGTTGTAGTGTTGTATGTCACTGCGTTCTTGGCGGTCGGAATTTTGTGTGACGTGTGTATACAGCCCAAGTTTGAGCCAACATTCCGTCGGAAAAAAAAACACGGTTTTCTTGTCGGAATTTCCGATCGTGTGTATGCGGCGTTAGGTGGAGATTTCAATGTTTCTCTAAATCCTTTATAAGATACAGCCAATGGAAAAACATGTATTGCCTATACAATTCCTAAGAGGATTACTCCGTTCCTTGACCCTAGTTTACTCCTGGAGAACTATACATCCTACAGGGAAAGATTACAGTGCCTTGAAAAAGTGTCCATACCCTTTGAAGTTTTCCACAATTTGTCATGTTACAACCAAAAACGTAAATGTATTTTATTGGGATTTTATGTGATAGACCAACACAAAGTGGCACATAGTTGTGAAGTGGAAAGAAAATTATAAATGGTTTGGCATTGTTTTTTTACAAAAAAAATCTGAACAGTGTGGCATGCATTTGTATTCAGCCCCCCTGAGTCAATGCTTTGTAGAACCACATTTTGCTGCAAATACAGTTGCAAGTCTTTTTGGAAATGTCACTACCAGCTTTGCACATCTAGAGAATGACATTGTTGCCCATTCTTCTTTGCAAAACAGCTCAAGATCTGTCAGATTGGATAGAGAGAGTCTGTGAACAGCAATTTTCAAGTCTATCCACATATTCTCAATTGGATTTAGGTCTGGACTTTGGCTGGGCCATTCTAACACTTGAATATGCTTTGATCTAAACCATTCCATTGTAGCTCTGACTATATGTTTAGGGTTCACAGTCTTTTGAAGACTCTAACAGGTTTTATTCTAACATTGCCCTGTATTTGACTCCATCTAGCTTCCCATCAACCTGTCCCTGCTGAAGAAAAGCATTCCTACAACATGATGCTGCCACCACCATGTTTCATGGTGGGGATGGTGTGTTCAGGGTGATGTGCAGTGTTCGTTTTCCGCCACCCATAGCATTTTGCTTTTAGGCCAAAAAGTAAAATTTTGGTCTCATCTGACCAGAGCACCTTCTTCCACATTATTGCTTTGTCCCCCACATGGCTTCTCCAAGCTGCAAATGGGACTTCTTATGACTTTCTTTCAACGATGGCTTTCCTCCTGCCACTCTTCCATAAAGGCCAGATTTGTGTATTTATTTGTGCACGACTAATAGTTGTCCTGTGGACAGATTCTCCCACCTGAGCTGTGGATCTCTGCAGCTCCTCCGCAGTTACCATGTGCCTCTTGGCTGCTTCTCTGATTAATGCTCTCCTTGCCCAGATTCTCAGTCTAGGTGGACGGCCATGTCTTGGTAGGTTTGCAGTTGTGCCATACTCTATCCATTTTCGCATGATGGATTTAACAGTGCTCTGTGACATGTTTTTTAATAGGCTAACCCTGCTTTAAACTTTGCCACAACTTTATCCCTGGCCTGTCTGGTGTGCTCCTTGGCCTTCATGATGATTTGTTTACTAAGGTTCTCTAACAAACCTCTGAGGGCTTCACAGAACAGATGTATTTAAACTGAGATTAAATTACACACAGGTGGACTCTATTTACTAATGTTGTGGCTTCTGAAGGCAATTGGTTCCACTAGATTTTAGTTGTGGGAATCAGGGTAAAGGGGCTGAATACAAATGCATGCAACACTTTTCAGATATTTACTTGTAAAAAAAATATTCAAACCATTTATCATTTTCCTTCCACTTACCAATGATATGCCAAGTTGTGTTGGTCTATCACATAAAATCCCAATAAAATACATTTTCTTTTTTGGTTGTAACATGTCAAAATGTGGAAAATTTCAAGGGGTATGAAAACTTTTTCAAGGCACTGTATACTTTTTATTCCATACCACATAGCAGATACTATTGTATTGATTTTTTTACACAGAGAGATCTATTGGTAATGAGAAAAGCCCATTTAGGTATTCAAACTTGTTCACACCCTGCTCCTGTTTCTATATTTTTTTTAAACCTACACGAGCCCCTTGATAAAACATTTAATTGGAGGCTAAATCCTTATCTACTAACAGATCCTAATATCCAAATCGAAATCAGGAAAGTTCAATTTTGCATCTATCTCATAAAATAGAGCATTTGGAATCACTCTATAAACAGTCATTGTCAATCTAGTCTGCAATAGCACAACTTGAGATACGCAAAGCTTTACAGCAAATTATTGATTTAAGATCTAAGAAAAAGGTATTTTTTAACCACCTAAATACAGGGTACTTCCCCCCTCCCTGCACAGGCCAATTTAAAACTTGCCAAAGTCTTAAACCCCTTCCTTGAGTTTTATTTTATTGATGAGTCACTTTACTGTTATTTACAATTTCCACCTGGATGTTAAATATGACAATTTTATATCCAAAGAAATATTGTTTACTGTCATCTTAACACTATTTAATTGTCTCTACATAGATGTTCTACATACATATTTCACATGTATTATTCCTACTATTGTTATAGCAGTTGTACTTTTCATATGTTTATTATGTGAACGTTTTTTGTTCCTTCTTTTTAATAACCCACTCCCATCTGCATGTCACACTTAGACATGCAAGTGTGCCTTTGCTATAGCTGCATGTACATCTACATCAATGGGCTGCCTGCATTCAGCTCTGAGATGAGTTTTGAGGTGGATATACATGCATCTGCCAGAGGCTGTGCATGGAGGACGAGCTTAAGCCCCCATAACAAAAAGTATGTTTCTTGCAAAAAAACTGATGTAAACGGATGGCATATGTTTAGATTCTTCTAAATGTAAAATTACTTGGTTTTGTTTCATTTAAAATATGGTCCTAAGTGGACATGGCTGTAGACAAATGTACTGCTGTCCATTTTTCATTGGAGAGTAGACAGATGAAAAGCAGACAAATGGAACACCCATGTAAAAAAGCCTACAGGTCTGCTGCTGTGGTCTTCCTTTTTATATTACACAAGGAATGTAAGTCAACTATTACAAATCACCAATATGCAACATAGATAGAGACTAGCGAGTGCTCTTTAAAAAAGTAAAGCTTGCAATCAATCTTATCACATAATGTGTGAGTCAATTACTAACAACAGATTTATGTCTGTTGTTGGCTTTGCCAAAAGCAATTCACTCCACATCTTCTCTGTATAGCCCCCTCTGTTCATTTATTGGAGAACAAAAGATGGAAAGTAAATCCAGGCAGAGAATTTCCATAATAATAATTTATAAGACTGAAAATATCTTGACTAAACATTATCTACTGCAATGTAGACTTATCACCTTCCATCCTCAATCGTTTGTGTTCATTATACAATAACTCACTGGGATAGATTTCATGGAATGTCTTCTCTTGAATTGTCTTCTGTTTTATCTTACACTAGCTCTGCATATACAAATATGGAATCATAACAATTTGTAAATGGGGCAAGCAATGAAAGTTACTGGAAATGTTGAACCTAAATTATCTCTATAGATCAGTAAATCTAAGGGAGTTGCAGACAGGTCTATTTTTAAGAGCAACCAAGTACACTACATTTTCTCCTTGCTCTTCAGCTGCCCCAGGCATGTGTTCAAGACAAATTTATAAGACCTGTCTGTTTTGTTTCATTTACTTTCAGTAAAGGGAAAATGTGTACCATTGAGCCCATTAGTTTGCCAGACATAGTTCCTGTCTCCTATTTTAAATGCAGAAAAACACCAGAGATTAATCTAGGATGGTGCTGGATCAGGCTAATAATTGCTTGCTGATATATCACTGGATGCTGAAAGCTGAATACGTTTTTTTCCTTGGACCACAGTGTTTCCATTAAGATGCTGGCAACAGTTCTGATTGGAATGTTTTGAATAAATAGAAATACTCAAACTTAGGCTTCAATGAACTATTTGTATGTAGTGCTCTCAGACAAATTACTCAAACAATGTTGTGCTGTGCGTAACTCTTGTGAACTGTACTTTTCCCTCCTGCCACAAACTTTCTCTACACATTATGTTAAGGTGGGATTCATTATCTTCCTTCCTCTGGATGAGCCCCAATCCTGGGATTATCACCTTCATGAGCAACACGACCCAGCCCAGGGCCCAGGGCAGGTTAACAAGAGTTGCGGAAAGTCCAAAATGTCCTGAGATCTTCAGAGAAGTGCTTGGGGATATGCACTCAGGGTTCAGGAGGGAGGAAGGCCCCTGTGGGTGTGCTGGTCTCCATCAGGTTAGCTTCATCTGTGACAGCAGGAGGACCCGAAGGTGGAAAAATCTCTGTGCCAGCTGATAATCGGTATTCCATGCGATTACGTTTTCCTTGCAGACTTTGCATAATATAAGATGCGGAGATCGATCAACTAATGTCTTCCAGTGGAGAAGCCTCCCTTTCAGACTCCATCATTGGCTGGCTGATACTGTCATGTACCTGATAAGAGACTGAGTTGATGAATTATGTTCACGTCGAAAGCATTGGCTTGTTGCGGTTTAATTTGGAGCATGCGTACTGGGATACCCCCACGGACGGCGCATGCGCCGCTCAAAAAAAAGTCATTTACGTTGGGTCAAGACGTATTACCATAAAACACGCCCCCATGTCATCCATTTGAATTGCACGCACTTATGCTGACAAAGTTACACTACGCCGCCGTAACTTACGGCGCAAATTCTTTTTAGGATACAGAAAATACGCTGTAAGTTACGGCGGCATAGTGTATCAGAGATACGCTACGCCGGACGAAAAGATGCGCTGAGGTACGTGGATCTGGCCCATTGTGTTTTTTTTTTCAAAATTGTCGCTCTATTTTTGTTTATAGCGCAAAAAATACTGGGATGGATTCAGATACAATGGCGTATCTGTCCGGCCCGCCACTCTAACTTTGGGCGCGAGTTCTTTATTCAGAAAGAACTTGCGCCCTTAGTTACGGCGGCGTAACGTATGTGTTGCGGCGTAAGGCCGCGTAATTCAAATGTGGAAGGGTGGGGCGTGTTTTATGTTAATGTGTGATGACCTGACATGATTGACATTTTTTACGAACGGCGCATGAGCCGTCCGTGTACATATCCCAGTGTGCATTGCTCTAAATGACATCGCAAGGACGTCATTGGTTTCGACGTGAACGTAAATTACATCCAGCCGTATTCGCGAACGACTTACGCAAACAACGTAAAATTTCAAAACTCGGCGCGGGAACGATGGCCATACTTAACATTAGCTACCCCTCATATAGCAGGTGCAACTATACACCGGAAAAAGCCGAACGCAAACGACGTAAAAAAAAAGCGCCGGGCGGTCGTTCGTTTCTGAATCGGCGTAAATCCTCATTTGCATATTCCTCGCGTAAAAATACAGAAAGCGCCACCTAGCGGCCAGCCTGAAGTTGCAGCCTAAGATCTGACGGTGTAAAACACTTACACCTGGCGGATCTTAGGGATATCTATGCGTAACTGATTCTCTGAATCAGTCGCATAGATACGACCGTCGGAACTCTGAGATACGACGGCATATCAGGAGATACACCGTCGTATCTCTTTCTGAATCCAGCCCAAGAACTGCAGAGATGATTAAATACCATCAAAATAAAGCTCTATTTGTGGGGAAAAAAAGGACATCAATTTTGTTTGGGAGCCACGTTGCACGACCGCGCACTTGTTATTCAAAGTGTGACAGTGCTGAAACCTGAAATTTCGCCTTGGCAGGAAGGGGATATATGTGCCCAGTAAGCAAGTGGTTAACTACATCCGCACTAGCTTGTGTGACTACTTTCAGGAAAATGACAATCCCGAAACAGCACCACTTACCATTTGGAAAGCACACAAGTGTATTATTCGAGGGAAATTCTTAGCACTAAAAGCAAGCTGGAAAAAAGCGCAGCAGGCAACAACACTAGAGTTGATCAACAAAATAAGGAAGCTAGAATTATCCCATAAACAGTCACATTACAAGAAACCTACTTGGAACTTATACAAACTAGGAAGCTACTCCTAGAAATATTTGACCGCAAAACCTGATGCAAATTTACACTAAATCAAAAACTGTTCTATGAACTGGGGAATACATGTGGTAGATTACTGGGCAGAGCTATCCAAACAAAGAGAGCTAGCACCAACATCCACACCATAAAAGATTCCCTATGTAAGTCAAGCTTGGTTACTGCTGACATAGCATCTCAGTTCAAGCGGTATTACACTGAACTTTACAATTTACCCCGCCAACCCAAAGTAACTCCAGGCCACAATCCAAGAAAAGCCCTCATTAAAGATTTCCTAGAGAAGTTTAGCCCCGAACCTGGCCGATGACCGGGAGCTAGACAACCCCAAATCCATGGAAGAGCTCAAGAGATCGATTAAGCAACTTTAAACAGGCAAGAGCCCTGATCCGGATTGCTTTTCGGCATCCTATTTAAAACATTTTCAGACACCCTCATAGCCCCGTTCCTAAAGGCCTTGAACTCCCTCACCTCATCAACCTTACTTTTCCACACATTACTGGAGGCGCACATCATGGTTATATCAAAAGAGACATCAATCAACAATTACAGACCAATCTCCTTACTTAATGTAGATCTTAAATTATTTGCAAAAGTCTTAGCCAACCGTCTCTTACCCCTCCTACCTTCAATAATAGGAAAAGACCAAGTAATATTTGTCCCAAGTAGGAAGTCAGGGACAACACTATTAAAGCAATAAACCTACACCATTGGCTATCCACTCAGAAACACAAAGGTTGCTTTCTATCGCTGGATTCCTGTTCTTCTGTCTGTAACTACACACAGTATTGCAAGGCTTTCTCCCTGGTGTGGAGAAAGCCTCTTGAGGGAGGAGGGGGTGAGTAGGCAAGTCAGGACACTCTCTACTTTGCAGATAGAGAAAGGAGTTGTGTGTTAGTGGGTGCCATGACACTCCTGCTCGCCCCCTCAAGAGGCTTTCTCCACACCAGGGAGAAAATGTTGCATTACTGTGTGTAGTTACAGACAGAAGAACAGGAAGTAAGAATTTCTCAGAAGAAATAAGGACATTTAAAAGCAAAATCGAAGGATGAGGTAAGTGAAGGAGGACTGCACTAAGTTAAAGGAATCTATTTAGGGAAAAAAATGTACCTTAACAACCCCTTTAATTTGCCAAAAAGTGCTGATGAACTGATTCTGCCTTGAAATATTTAGGCACCTAGGGCCAGTTTCACAAAGGGGATATGACGGCGTTTCTCCTGATACGCCGTCGTATCTCTGTTTCTATCTATGCGACTGATTCATAGAATCAGTTACGCATAGATATCCATAAGATCCGACAGGTGTAATTGTTTTACACTGTCGGATCTTAGGATGCAGTACTGCGGCCGCCGCTGGGGGGAGTTTGCGTCGTAAACCAGCGTCGGGTATGCAAATTAGGAGTTACGGCAATCCACGACAGATTTTCGCATTCGCTACGTCGCCGCTAGTCTAGTTTCCCGTCGCAAATTTAGATGTCGCTTTGGGTGCCCTAACTTTAGTCAGCAATCGTATCCCGCGTCGAAATTTAAAATTTAACGTCGTTTGCGTAACACGTCCGGGAATACGTTCGAAAAAATTACATCACAGCGCGCAAAGCACGACGGGAATTGCGAAACGGAGCATGCGCAGTAGGTCCGGCGCGGGAGCGCGCCTAATTTAAATGGCACACGCCCATTTGAATTGGCCCGCCTTGCGCCGGAGGCCGCCGGCGTAGTTTTCATCGCAAGTGCTTTGTGAATCAGGCACTTGCGATGAAAACTTGCGGCGGTGTAACGTATCTACGATACGTTACGCAGCCGCGATTCTACGTGAATCTGGCCCCTATATCCCATTCAAATTGTCTTGCACCTTTAACTTTAATTTCCCTTAGCTTTTAAGTAAAACATGATCCTTGCTGGATACATGGCATTGTGGATTGCACTCCTGATTCGGCCACTGCAATACATAAAAACTGAGAATCTTCCTGAAATTTTTATATCTCTTCCAAGCCCTGCCTATAGTGATGTCTCCCTACTATGTCAGACAAATCCATTCCTTATTCATTGAATTCATTTGGGCCTAAAGGTGGTAAAAAGCGGAAAGGAAAACTGAAAGATTGAAGATTTTCCACTTTTGGCTCTATTTGGTCTTATAGGATAGAGAGGGTGTTGCTGTGAGTGGGTTCAGTACATAGGATATAGTGTTGAGTTATGGTAATGTAATACTCCTAGGATTGGCTAGCCAGTGTTTAAGAAATTTGTCACTTTGCAAATGAGCTTTGGCAAAGAAAAATCCCATGTGGCAATGGTCATAAATGGTAGAAATGAGGGAGAAGAAAGATGG
This sequence comes from Rana temporaria, assembly GCF_905171775.1. Classification (NCBI taxonomy): domain Eukaryota; kingdom Metazoa; phylum Chordata; class Amphibia; order Anura; family Ranidae; genus Rana; species Rana temporaria. The sequence continues at coordinate 120,802,753 of NC_053495.1, forward strand.
CAGATGTGGATCTCTCCATGTACGTGCTAGGGTTATACGTGCTGCTATCAGGATATGTGTTATAGTGGGAAGGAGTGCCACAGGCCAGATGGAGAGATCTGGATCAAAGAGAGTCATGTGCAAAGTCAGTTTTTGTGGAGTGTGGGAGATGTCAGCAATTAAGGTGAAAACGTCCTTCCAGAAAGAGGCTATGATGGGACAACCCCACCAAATATGAAGAATTTCGCCAGTAGTATAACAATTCCTCCAACAGTTCAATGATTGGGATGGAAAAACACGGGAACGTTTATTAGGTTCAGGTGTTCAGTAGAGAGGATTTTAATCTGGGTTTGTGAGCTGCCCATATGAAGGTGTCGATAATGTTTTGGATTTTGGTTAAGTCGGCTGGTAGATTTGGTATTGTAAGCATCCTAAAAAAGTAAAGAACATGGGGAAGATCTTGCTAAAGTCCTAAAGTACTTGACAGAGTGTGGGAAAGGGAGCGCAATGAGTCTGTGAGTGAGATTATAATGTCATCTGCATATAATCCAATTTTTATGAGGGGTATTCCCTACTGAAATTCCGGAAATGAGATGATTGGATCAAATTGCATGGGCCAGAGGTTCAATCCCCTGACGAGTGCCATTGGTGATTGAGGATGCATGTGGTCCATACTTTTGCGTTGGGGGTAGAGTAGAGACCTAATATAGCTTGCAAGAATTTACCTTCAATATCACATTTTTTCAGTAATGCCTCCAGGTAGTCCCAGTGTACCCTATCGAACGCCTTCTCTGCATCAAGGGAGATCAGCAGAGAAGGCGTTCGATGATGTTCGGCCCAGTGTATAAGATTCAAATAAAGTCTAGTTTCGTCTGAGACCTGGCGAAGTTGAATGAAACCTACTTGGTCTGAATGGATAAGTTGGGGCATATGTTGGGCTGGGCGAGTTTCTAGTAATGTGGCGTACAGTTTAAGGTTGGTAATAAGGAGCGAGATGGGATGGTAGTTGGCTGGGTCATGGTGGGATTTGCAGGTTTGGGGATGGTGGTGACAATGGCTTCAAGAGATTCAAATGGGATTTGCCCTGTGGCTAAGAACCCATTGAGGGAGTTACAAAGTTTCTTGTGATATGTTTTGATAATATTTATTACTAAAACCATCTGGACATGCGGACTTGTGTAGGGGTAGGGTGTTTATGGCGTCCTGGAGTTCTTGATGTGAGAAAGGTTGAGCTAGGGCTTCTAGATGTTGCAAAGTTAGTCGTGGGATATGTAGAGGGGATAAAAAGTCTTGAATCTGTGAGTGATTTAATTTAGGCTCAGTGGGTGAGAGACGTAAGTTGTATAGTTTGGAATAAAAGGAGCCAAAGTCGTTAGCTACATCTTTGGGGTTGGTGAGTTGTTGGCTCCGGTCATCTAAAAGAAAGGGAACTTTGGATTCTGCTGCCCTGCACTTAAATTGCTGGGCTAAGATTTTACCTGCTTTGTTTCCTTGTGAATACCATGTGAGTCTTAACTTTTTCAGGTAAAAGTCAAAACCATTATGTAGGTAAGAACTGAGTTCAATCTGGAGTTTGCGAAGCTCAGTGAGAAGGGCTTCTGAGGGAATTTGTTTGTGGCGTGTTTCTAGGTATCTTATGTTTTCTAAGAATGTATTAATGGTGGCATTGCGCTTCTTTTTCTCCTGGGCCCCAACTTCAATAGTATTCCTTGAATGACACATTTATGAGCATTCCAAAGGGTGGCATTGTTATCAATAGAGCCAGAGTTGAGAGTAAAGAAATCACCAATCACAGCTCTGACCTGTTCCCTGATCTCCTTAGTGCAGAGTAGAGAAAAGGGTACAGTTGTCTCATTTTGTGGAATGTGTTAGAGGAAGGCAGAAATAGGGTAATGGATATGGGAGCGTGGTCAAACTACGAGATCACTCCAGTGGAGGAGGAGGAGATGTGTTGTAACAGCACCTTGGAGGTCAGAAACAGGTTGATCCTCAAGTCGCTCTTTTGAGAGTAAGAATAGAAGAAATAGTCCCTCTCTATGCCATGTTGACATCTCCATGGATCAAAATGATCTTCAAAAAGTAAAAGAGATGGAAGGGCTGTAGACCTTTTCCTCTTTGAGTTTGAAGTGTCTAGAGTAGGGTCAACTACATCATTGAGGTCTCAATATGATACAATTTGGTCTTTAGGGTAATGTTGGATCTTTTGTAAGATCGCTTTGTAGAAGGTCTTCTGACAAGTGTTTGATGCATAAAGGTTGACAACTATCGGTGGGCGGTTGTTAAAAGAGGCCAACAGTATTATGCATCTGCCAGAGGGGTCTTGTTTGAAATGTGATAAGGTAAAGGATTCCGAGGAGTAAACGGCAATCATAAGCCTCTCACTTTTTTAAGTCCAAGATTAATAAATGTGGGGGAAGAGTTTGTGGGTACATTGCGGTGGGTTGATGGAGGAAAAGTGTGTTTCTTGGACACATAGTTTATCAGTATGTTAAGCTCCAGTTTCTCACCATAATAGGGATCATTTGAAGGGGCTGTTTAGTCCTTTTGCGTTCAAAGTTGTAATTTTGAGAGACATTGCTAAAGGAATGGTAGACGTGAAAATGGCACAAAAAGATTATAAGGACTTGTGAATATAGGCATGCACTATATGCAGGGCCGGACTTACCATTGGGCTTGACTGGGCTCAAGCCCATGGGCCCCGCCAAATAGGGGGCCCCCTTTAAAATTTTTTTTTTTTTTTTTTTTTTTAGGGGTCCGGAGGTACCAAGGGGCCCAAAGGCCCCCAGGGCCCCGGACGGCAACCCCCCCTTTTTTATTTATTTTGTATAAAAAAAATGATTATATATATATATATATATATATATATATATATATATATATATATATTTTTTTTTTTTTTATTATTATCATTATTATTATTATTATTAAAGGGCCCAGGGGTCTCCAGGGCCCCGGATGGCAACCCTCCCTTTTTGTATTTATTTTTTTATAAAAAAAAATGTGTTATATATATAATTATTATTATTAAAGGGCCCAGGGGTCTCCAGGGCCCCCGGATGGCAACCCACCTTTTTTTTTTTTATAAATTTTTTTACATTTATATATATATATATATATATATATATATATATATATATATTTATTAAAGGGCTCAGAGGTCCCCAGGGCCCCATGTGGCAACCCCCCCCCTTTTTTTTAATAAATGTTTATTTCTTTATTTTTGTTTATATTTTTTGTTTTTTTATTAAAAGGCCCAGAGGTCCCCAGGGGCCCAGAGGCAACCTCCCTTTTTTATGTATTTTTTATAAATGTTTATTTTTGTATTAAAGGGCCCAGAGGGTTATTTTTTCTTTTTATTAAAGGAAGGGCCCAGAGGTCCCCAGGGCCCCGGATGGCTACCCCCTTTTTTATATACCCCCTTTTTTTTTCTTTATTTCTTCTATTGTTTGTAAAGGCCCCCCCCGCTTCTCAATTTCGGCAGCCCCCCGCTTTTCAATTTCAGGCGGTTCTCTGCTCCAGGGGGCCCATGCCTTAAGCTGTGTAAGGGGCCCCAAAATTCCTGATGGCGGCCCTGCGCATACCTCCCAACACGCACGGATTCTGCGGGACTTTCCCACACAGACAGCTTCTTCCCGCAGTCCTGCAAAAGGGTTAATTTTCCTGCACTGCCGAATACCGAGAGCCGGGCTAATGACAGTCTGTGGCCCGGCTGTTGGCACAGGCGAGAGGCACTCCCCCCGCTCAACAACTGCAAACCCCCCCCGCTCAACAACTTTAAAACTTTAATGCCCCCCCCCCGGCTCAACAACTTCAATTCGCCCCCCCCCCCGCTCAACAACTTCGATCCCCCCCAATTCTCGGCTCCAGGGGGCCCCTTCAACACTCAAGCCCAGGGGCCCCCACCACCCTAAGTTCTGCCCTGACTATATGAACAAGAAAATCAAAGGTACAAACAATGTATAAAAAGGAATAGCGTTCACAGAATAACTATGTATGCTGTAGAAGCTGCTATAACAATGCAACAATGCAATTAGATAAATAACTGGAATGCTTTGTGAGAGAAGAAAAACAATCTGAGAGGTGCCATGTGCTTTGCACACTGTTTTAGTGGAGTTGGAAAAGAGTACCAACATGATAGCTGCTCCTCCACGACTTAGGAGTAGTACATCCAGCAAAGGGTATACCTGTCCGTGGTAGGACACTTATTTGTAAGTGCAGGTGGCGACCTAGGGCAAGTCCCTGATGGCCCACGTATTGGAGATTTTAAATGACTACTTGTTAGTGTGAGTCTTAGGTGGTGGGTTAGGGATCATGCCCCAGTTATTAAGCTGTTTATTCCCACCTTTAGAGGTTAGGATAGAGATTTGTTGATTTTGAAAGGTGACCAGTAGTTTGGTGGGAAACCTCCCCCTGTATGCGATCTTGTGCTCCATGAGTATTGTAGTGACTGGCGCAAACAATTTAAGAGCCTGTGAAGTAGCTGCCAAGATATTGTTTATACAGTGATATTTTGGAGAAAGGTTCAGGAAGAGTGTGCATGGAGCTAGCCGTCCTCATGATGTGCTTCATAGCCTTGAACAAATGGACATGGGTTAGGTCCCTGGGAAGGGAGGCTGGGAGGTGCTGCGGCTTATCCTGTGGGCCCGGTCTATGAGCATGTGCTGAGTAGTAATGGATGGTAGGATTTTACAGGAAAAGTTGGTGCAGATAAGGTATTATTTAAGCAATTGTTATAGCTTTTGGCACCCCCTAATTTTTATATTATTCCGCCTGAAGCGGTCCTCCAGGTCAGCAATTTTTAGGTGGAATTGTTGAATAGCCTCAGAGTGTTCATCCTGTATATCCACTACAGAATTGTGAGCTGTGGTGGCTGTTGACAAATGCTGCTCAATTTGTTCAGTGCGGTCTTCCAAGTGATCAATTCTGTCATGTTAATAGAAGCCCTTAATTCTCTCTGCATGTCAGCTTATAATGATAGCAGCATTGCTTTAACAGAGTGCTCTGAGGTAGGGTTGTCAGAGGTTGTAAAGGCAGCTAGAGACTGTGTGGGGAGAGCATCAGCCAAGGGACTACAAGCTCCAGCACCAAAGAGCTTTTTCATAGGAGGAGGCTTGGCAGGTGAGTGTGTCGGGGGACGAGCTGAGTGCTTACCTCTGTCAGAGGGAGAGGGGTCTGTGTGTGGCTGCAGCTCCAATGCCTACTCCATATCTGAGGCTGCATCCTCACTGGGCTCAGGCTGTGTGGGTGGTGGAGGGTTATCACGATCTCAGCCGGCGCCATCTTGGGCTGTGTGCTGTGTAGGCTTCATGTAGAATTCCAGGAGTCATCGTGTTCCCTGTGATTGGGATCCCTTGTGGGACATAATCTTGGGGTGATGTGATGCCGTTTCCCCCTATTCAGAGGGGTAAGAGGCTTGGATGGGCTGCTGGATGGCGATGAAATGCTGTGTGGAGGAGCGGAGGTTTGTCTTCAGGTGGCCATCATCTTCCAAGGCCAGGCCATGCCCCATAATCTGCCCTTTTTTCTTTTTCCTGTCTCCACCATACCAGCAAAAATTTACAAATTATGGATTTTCCGTCACCTCTTGAACACTGCTAAATCTTGCACTCCTCTCATTTGGAAGAGTTCACAATCACCGACAATTGGTCTCTGACTTAAACATGTGGAAGATATAAATAAAATGAAAGACTTAATCCTTATAGCACGGAATAAGCATAAGCACTTTTCTAAAACGTGGAGGTTGTGGAACATGTTTGTCTTCTCTGAGGAAGGGAAGGCTCTTTTTGATAGATAAAGTGCTGAATGAATTGTTTTGTGGGTTCCCTTGCGGAGACATACTACCAGCCTTTCAATATGACTTCCACTCCCCCCCCCCACTTCCTCTTGACCGACTAATCTACCTCATCTATCTTTCTGTTGTTTTTTTCTTCTTTTTCTAAAAATAATTTCAAATTAGTTGGATAGTCACTGTTTACTGAGGTATCCAGTCTTACGACCTCTCAGTCCTAAATGGCCACAGAGTGTGATTTATATCTCGTAAGTGCAGACTAAATGCTTAAGGTTCCTTTTTTTCTTGACTGCTTAGATGTACCTATAGTCTGCATACTGGTATACCACCGTTTCTTTATTTCTATCATGTTAACTTGGAACTGCCTTTCTTAAAAAAAAAAAAAAGAAGAAGCTGATCGTTGTAAGCACCCCTGTGAGAGTTAAACCCTTTGTGTCAACCCACTAACTGCTACATCTGCAGGACAGCTTATTCTGTTGAAAAGCAAAAGATTTACAGTCTGATTACCAATTGATAATAAAGGAAAGAAAGCCAAAAAAGAAGAAAACAAATGCAGTCACCACATCTAAGAATTGATAAGCTGCAGTATAATAAATGCTTGTTTTGGGGTTTAATATGGCTTTAATTTTTAACAAATGCTGGTGTGCACAACTATAGAGCACCTTATAACTACAGAAGGCAGCAAAGCAACATTATTCAGTTGTTCAATGTGCACAGCCAGCTATAACTGCACTATGGGCACTGAACATTAATGTACGTTAACCTAGATAGACTCATGCAGGCACAATCAAGTGTGTCCAAGATCCAATTGCTCCCTAATGGTTTCATCCTGGTGTTTTTCTTTTATGGTATTAGATAAACTCCACAGTTTGTCAGGTAGGCACATAGGATGGAATTAAAATACATATTACAAAGCTATTATTTTTAATTAGCTGGTGTCCAGAGAGAGTATGAGTTTAAATATTTTGTGGAGAAAAATACAATGTGAGCTTCTGGCTGTTTCTTAATTGTGAATATTTCATCAATTCATCAGTTCTCTTTCTATAGACTATAATTGCTCTGGATTTTATTGACAAAATTAGCATGCAGACAAGACTGTTGAACCATGTGAAACTTGTAATTTTGTAATTCATTATTTTCACACACTGAATATGAATTAATTTTCCTCTGGGTTTTTAGAAGTGAAATCACAGAATCAAACAGGTGGCCTCTAGCACTTTTTACAAGTGAAAATTAAAAAAAATTGAAAATCTCCATAACAAATCTTCATTTCTAAATGTGTTTTCATGGTTGTGTTTTTCGTGTTTTTTTTTTCCTTTTTTTTTGCCTCTCAGACTGGGGATTTATAGTGACAAAGGTATCCTGTGAAACTTGACTTGGTGATTCCTGTAAAATGTTCAGTAAATCTGAACTTTGGGTGATTTTCTTTAAAATCTATGTGATTGAATCTTAATAGTCAATTCTGCCCATTTGTTTGTGCTTATAGTCAAGCTGTTGTCAAGAAAAAAAATGGTGGACTTGTGTCAATGCCATAAAAGAAAAAAAAGAAAAGAAAAGAAAAGAACTTTCAGCAGGGAGAGGGTCCCTTTTATATAGCCATCTGGAAAATAGACACATTCTTTAAATTACAGGTTTGCAAATTCTTACCAATGTATAAATATCTCCCAATAAAATTGATAAGTAAATAATTTTATTAATTTACAAGTATAATTATACATATATATGGCTGAATGTTTCACGAAGTATGACCATACATAAATATGTTCATACTTCGTGAAACATTCAGCCATATATATGTATAATTATACTTGTAAATTAATAAAATTATTTACTTATCAATTTTATTGGGAGATATTTATACATTGGTAAGAATTTGCAAACCTGTAATTTAAAGAATTTCCGGTCATAACACCATGCTCATTCCTGCATTCTCTGTGCTGCCTCGGCTTCTATGAAAATGTGTACACCCTACATCCCTCCATATGTGCTTGTCACTGTGTCTTCTCTCCTGCATGGGGTTCTTCCAGACATGTCCCAGGCCACATGCTGAACTCTCCTGGGCCGCGGATTGGACACCCCTGCTGTAGGGTTTATCTTTTTTGTTTTTTTAATTAGCTTTGATTAGAGGCATCAGCAGGTCTCCAATTCACTGTTATTTTTTTCACATCAGACAAAAAAAAAGAATTTTTTCCTGAAAGTGTTAGCAACAACATGGGGGTTATTTACGAAAGGCAAATCCACTTTGCAGTACAAGTGCAAACTACAAGTGCAAAGTACACTTGAAATAGCACTGAAAGTGCACTTGGAAGTGCAGTTGCTGTAAATCTGAGAGATAGATCTGAAATTAGTGGAAGCTCTGCTGATTTTATTATACAATCATGTGCAAGCTAAAATGCTGTTTTTTATTTTCCTTGCATGCCCCCCTCGGATCTACAGCGACTGCACTTCTAAGTGCACTTTTAGTGCAATTTCAAGTGCATTTTGCACTTGTAGATTGCACTTGTAGTGCAAAGTGGATTTGCCTTTCGTAAATAACCCCCCATGTGTTTTAATATGGTCACAAGTGGTACAAGAATTGCTTTGATTGGTAGATAGAAATTGGCCACTGGTGGGACAGTGTTAAATTAGCAGGAACAGGCTCATCCTTATGCCGCGTACAGACAGTCGTTTTTTGTGATGAAAAAAAACGACGTTTTTAATCATGAAATAAAACAACGTTTTTGAAACTTCATTTTCAAAAACGACATTGCCTACAACACCATCATTTTTTCACAATGCTCTAGCAAAGCAAGGTTACGTTCACCACTTTTTTACATTGAAGCTCACTTCATAACTAGCTTCTGGGCATGCGCGGGTTTAAAAACATTGTTTTATACGTTGTTTTTTGCTACACACGGTCAATTTCTGTGAAACAAAAAACGACGTTTTGAAAAACGACACAAAAAATTCAAGCATGTTCAAATTTTTGTTTCGTCGTTTTTTTGAAGACATAAAACTACGTTTTGCCCACACACGATCATTTTAAATGATGTCTTTTAAAACGTCGTTTTTTTTCATCACAAAAACGACCGTCTGTACACGGCATAACACTACAATTCCAAGAAGTAAAACACTGAGGGGTTGATTTGCTAAAGGCATATACACTGGGGTTGATTTACTAAAGGCAAATCCACTTTGCACTACAAGTGCACTGCAAGTGCACTTGGAAGTGCACTTGAAAGTGCAGTTGCTTTTTCATCTGAGGGAAAGCTCTGCTGATTTTATCATCCAATCATGTACAAGCAAAAATGCTGTTTTTTATTTTCCTTTCATGTCCCCCGCAGATCTACAGTGACTGCACTTCCAAGTGCACTTGCAGTGCAAAGTGGATTTGCCTTTAGTAAATAACCGCCAAAGTGCACTCAGCAAATTGCAGTTGCACTCTGCAAGAGCAGTTGCTCCAGAACTTAGTAAATGAGCAGAAGCTCTGCTTAATTCTATCATTCAATCATGTGCAAGCAAAAATGCCATTCTTTTTATTTTCCTTCCACGTGATTGGGTATTCTTTGCAAAGTGAAGCTTTACCTCATTTACTGAGCTCTGGAGTAACTGCACTTTAAAACTGGTTCACACAGGGGCAACACGACTTCCAGCATGACTTTGGGAGGCAACTTGGACACGACTTGAGTATGAATCATCAGGCAACTTACAAGGCAACTTCAAGTTGCCTCCAGGACAGTACAAGGCAACTTCAAGTCGCCTCCAGAACAGGAGACTTTCCAGTGGCCAATCAAACAACAATCAGCTCTGTGTTAGGGAGGGGAGGGAGGGATTTGTCTGAGAAATGTATGTTATCTTCCTGTATTGTTGCTTCAGTTAAGACAGTGATCAGACTTCTGAGGCAACTTCCATTGAAATCAATGGGTACAAGTTGCCTACAAGTTGCCTAGAAGTTGGATTGAAGTAGTACAGGAACCTTTTCTGAAGTCGGAGCGACTTCAGTAGTGTGTATTAAGACGGCTCCATTCACTTCCATTGATTTTCTCAACCACACAACTTGGGACGACTTGGGGCAACTTCAAGTAGGATCCCAGGTCGCCCCTGTGTGAAACGGCTCTTACAAAGTACACAGACTAGTTGCCTTTAGTAAATCAACCATATGGCTACTTTTAGTCTTCCCCATACCACAACCACTTTTTTTTTTTTTACTTTCAATTTTTATTAATTATCAAGTTGACAAATTCCAGCATTGTTAACATATGATATTTCTATATCACATTGTAACATTGTATATTATAGTATTTAAACAATCAATACAGAACACAGGTGAGACATACAAGGTAGTGTCAATATTCTTGTTAACCATTTACCGCTTACCCCTAATGGGAACCAACTGTTAGCGGAGATTGACCATATTGACCATCAAGATCCTAAAACCTACAATGAAGGAGGAAGAAAATCTAGGTTACATGCTGTACTTGGTTCTCATTAAGTATTTAGAGGCTCTTGGGTTATTTAGCCACACTTGCCATTTTTTTAGTTGTAGAGTAATTTTTATATGCTAATAATGGTTCATATTATGCTTTGGTGTTGAGTTTGGTGATGACGTTTGTTAGGTTAGGAGTTTCGTTAGAGTTCCACAAGCTGTATATAGTGAGTCTTGCAGCAATTAGAATATGCACTACAACTGTTCTGTAATTTTGTGGATATACATCAAGATTGACCCCCAGTAGTGCCACATTGGGAGTAAGTTCTAATAAGTTATACGTACATAAAGGTGTTGCGCCATAAATCCTCTCTAAGCGCCTCTCTAAGTGTAGTATTAAAACAGTAACATTTATTGCACAAGATTAAAAACACTTACAAGATAAAAGTGGGAGTCATGCTCATCATACGTATGTAGTCCTGGCAGTTCTATTGCGTCCCACAGGCTCCTCACACGATCCGGGTAGCTGGGAAAGGTTCTGGTGTAATGTTGTGCTGAACAGCTGTACATTCAGGTGGTAGTCAGCTCCATGCTTACAAAAAACAAAAAAAAATGCAGCGCTGTGTAATATTGATCCTTACAAATGCAAAGATAATGCCATTAACAATGAAAATCAATATTGCTAAAAAATGTAACTATGAACATAAAATATATATTTTTTTTGTGTAACAAACAAACTCACAGTGAAAGAAATGTAGTATTATTCCTTAATATCAAGTGTCCAAAAAAGAGAGTTTTTTTCTCTCAATTTTCATCAATCCACAGAGACAAAAGTGCAAATTGGGGTATTATGCGTATTACTATCCAAAGAGTGACTCTAGTGATGATATTCCTGATCAGAAGTGGGTGACTTCACACATCCGCAGCCGTAGAACTACAACGGTCAGTGAACCAAAGGCAATGGGATGAAGGAATTTGCAAAAAAATAGTAGATTATAAATATTAAATAGTTGGACTTACAAAGGTTGAGAGCTGATGCAAAACAGAGGACAGATTGGGCTAAAAAAGGGCAAAAATAAAACTAAGGTTCGATGTCCACTAGTGCGACATATCATGCGACTTGGGACTGGAAATTTGCATGATATCTGTGTGACCCCAAGTTGCAGCAGCTTCAAAGTAGTCCCTGCACTACTTTGGGTCCCACCCCGATGCGACTTACGGGGCCACAGACCTGACATTGTTTCCAGTTGCAGCAAAATCGCAGCAAAAAATTGCTGCAAAAAAATTGCGGCAGAATCTCGCGACCTTCAGGTCGCAATAGTGGAAACCCAGCCCAAGGTGTACGATCTGAATATCAATATAAAAAATGTTTTAATCATATATATATACATATACACACATAAAAGGGGAGGAATATAGGAATATATTAAAAATATATACATATATAAATACATACATGCATACATGCACACATCAAAAACATGGGTGAAAATTAATATGCAAGAATGACATTATGTACACATCATAGAATGTATCTTTGTATACTGCATGACATATGCAGATACGTACCGATGTATACTTGTGAGAGATATGTATTACTGTATGACCACACAAATTCAGATACACACCAATGTATGTATGTGTGAGATGGTTACTTACAACCCCACCCATCAGCAGTCTAGGGACCCATCGATATCCAAATTTGAAGATGATGACCATACAGTTCTACTGTGAAAAATGATGAAATATTATTAAAGAAGCTGGTATCTACGTACATGTATTATAACAGAGTATTTATCTCAATCTTTTCATTAAGCCCCCCTGGCGAGAGAGTACATAAAGAGTATATTCAGAAGGTCTCCTGCTGGCACAGCCATTTAAAAACGCTCCGCAGCAGGAAGATCTCTGGAGATGGCCTCAATCACCCAGACTTGTAGACCTGCAGTAGATCTTTTGTGATCCTTTAGAAAGTGTCTGGTGACACTATGTTTGTCACATTCTTGCTCAATTAATCATCTATGTTTACCAAATCATTGGTGTAATGGATGGATGGTCCTTCCTACATACAGGAGATCACAAGGACATGTCAGGCAATATATGACATACTCACTGGAGCAGTTATGGAATTCTTTAATGTTATATGACTTTCCTTTTGTGGTAAAAGTTTTTTTCCCATGATGAACAAATTTGCACATAAGGCATTGTTTTTTATGGCATTGGAACATGCCTGTCAGTGATATGAGTGGGATATGGGTAGGGGGAGAGTAGATTGGGAATTACAAATTCTGCTGGGTGCTAATTGGCTTTTGATATTTTTAGCCCTGTTTTTAGCCCTGTTTTTAGCCCTATTCCGCATAAGGGACAAGCCCAGAAGGGGGTCTTCCAATTTAATTGGCCAGTGTTTAATAAAAATGTTTTCCATTTTTCTGTAGCAATCATGAAATTGTGTTGTGAACCGAATAGGTCGGGGTTCATCTGATGTGGTGGACTTAGGCAAAGGTTTAATTGTGTACTGTTGGTAGGCATCTTCCAGAAGGATAGATGTATATCTTTTATCCAAGAATTTATAGGTAAGGAGTCGGCCATGGGTCTGGTAGTCCTCATCCTGAGTAAAATTGCCGCGAATCCTATGCAACTGACTCCGGGGGATATTGTTAATCCACCTGTGATTGTGACAGCTTCAAAAATGGATGAATGAATTTCCTGCTGTGGGTTTGTATAATTAGTGGCCTCTATGCGTGAATCGACCACATGGGTGAAAGATAGTCTCAGATTGTTATTGTTGCAATGTGATACAAACTGTGTCAGATTCAGCACAACATCACACCAGAAACTTTCCCACCTACCCAGATTGTGCGTGGGACACAGTAGAACTGCCACGACTTAGGACTACATACTTATGATGAGCATGACTCCCACTTATATCTTGTAAGTGTTTTTAATCTTGTGCAATACATGTTACTGTTTTAATACTACACTTAAAGAGGCGCCTCCCTCATCCTGTTTCTTTTATATGTTTTGCAGAGTTGCTGGACACACTCTGAGGATGGCTGCCTCTTTTTAAATTACCCCCTTACCTTGGTTCAACTTTGATTTTACCTAAAGACTGACTAATCACATGTACATTATTACAAACTAAGGGCATTGCCTCCTGGAGCACCAGATACTCAATTTACCATTCATAAACAATGGATCCCAAATAAGTTAAATAGGTGAAAGTAAATCTTGCGTTCCAAAATTAAGGTAGAATCCCTCCATCATGTGAGTTCACATTTTTTAGGAGCAGTGATTTTAATAATACCTAAAGTGAAACAATAAAAATGAAATACTCCTTTAAATATCATGCCTTGGGGGTGTCTATGGTATGCCTGTAAAGTGGTGCATTTTTCAGTCCTGTAGCAAAATGACATTTCTAAAGGAAAAAAAGTAATTTAAAACTGATCGCGGCTGTAATGAATTGTCGGGTCTCGGCAATATAGATAAAACTCATTGAAAAAAATGGCATGGGTTCCCCCAATCCAGTCCATTACCAGGCACTTCAGGTCTGATATGGATATTAAGGGGAACTCTGCGACAAATAAAAAAAATTATGTAGGGTGTGAAGGATGCTTCAGTTTAAATTCTCCCTGCTTGGTTAATGCTGTGTTAGAAGGTGATTTCAGGTGTGACTCACTCTGCTAACAGGCTGTTGAAATGTTAATTGATCTAGTGTGTTGTGTGAAGAAGCCCTGTGGTTACTGTTACTGTGATTAGAAGGGGCTCAGGTTAATTATTCTGATTGCTTCATTGTGGTAATTATCTCTTCTATATGCGGGGCCAAGCTGTCTAGATAATGTATTCTGTTACACCTAGTAATTAACTCCACTGATGTCATTATCTAAAGAAAATGTGTTTTCAGAGTCGGCTCCGAAATGTCTGCCCATGATCTGTATGGAAGCCCCAGTGTGAGGGGGCGGAGATTTGTCATTGTAACAGTTTTGGAAATTACATATAAGCTGTGTGTTATACCATTAAAGTCTGTCTGGTTCCAGCATTCAGCCTTGGCTCATGTGTGGATGATTCTGTGATGTTCTGTTATGGGAAGAAGGGACTGTTTGACGGGGATATCATACCAATACCGTCACATAGGGGTCCCCCCAAAATCCATACAAGACCCTTATCTGAGCATGCAACCTGGCAAGCCGCAAGAAAAGGGGGGACAAGAGAGTGCCCCCCCTTCTGAACCGTACCAGGCCACATGCCCACATGCCCTCAACATGGGGAGGATGCTTTGGGGTCCCCCCAAAACATCTTGTCCCCATGTTGAGGGGGACAAGGGCCTCATCCCCACAACCCTTGCCCGGTGGTTGTGGGGGTCTGCGGGTGGGGGCTTATCGGAATCTGGAAGCCCCCTACCAATTCACAATAAAGTGTCAAAAATTGTAAAAAAGACAGGAGACACTTTGGGACAAGTCCTTTATAAAAAAAAGTCCTGTGATGTCCATTCATTTTCTATCATGCCGCCCGACAAACTGCAATTTTTTTTTTAAATAAAGGTCTCAAAGTATCTTTTTTTTTACAATTTGTGACACTTTTTTTGTGAATGGGTACCCTTTACTAATTCACATAGGGGCATACCTGCAGACCCCCACAACCACCGGGCAAGGTGTTTTGTGGCCTGGTACGTTCAGGAAGTTGAACCCTCTCTCGTCCCCCCTCTTCCTGCAGCTTGCCAGGTTGCGTGCTCGCATAAGGGTCCGGTATAGATTTTGGGGAGACCCTACGCCTTTTTTTATTCTGGTGCAGGGTTCCCCTTAAAATCCATACAAATTAATGGCAGGATGGTTCCAAACGAAATCCAAAAAATGAAAGGAACCAGAAAGAGATGCTCCCAATGGTGCAGGCCAAACCAGCTTTGGTTTATTTATAAAAAATTTCATACATAATTGATGGGTAAAATAGTGACCACAATAAAACATAAGTAAAAAGCAATGTGGGGTGCAGTAATGCTCGCCCTACGTGTTTCGACTCAAACTTGGGTGATGTTGCAATAACATCTAGGGACACCAGCAGCTGACACTCCAATGTCTTCGGCCCTGGATCCGCCTCCAGCTGGGTATTATGTTCCTTGACATAAGGCTTGTACCCCTTCAGGTGTCAGCTGGGCCCATTCTTCTGGCGAGTCTCTGGAGCAATAGGGCCTTCTTGACAGAGCATCCAAATCTTTGTTCCTGACCCCGGTTGATAATTCAAGACCAGGAACTCAAGTTTTTGTGTGGGGTAGTTCTTCTCGGTGGGTGCCAAGCTCTGGCTCACATAGGCAACAGACCATAGGTGGCCGTCATGCTCTTGATACAGCATCCAGCCTAACCCATCTCGACTTGCATCAACAAGTAGTTCATATGGCTTGGTTGGATCTGCATAGGCCAGGACTGGAGCGGTGGTTGGGCTCCATTTCAGCTGCCTAAAGGCCTATTCACATTGGACCGTCCACTGTCCCTGAATAGACTCTCTGGGTTTTCTGGGCCCTCCAGCTGGTCTAACAGGCTTAGTCAGATATGGATTGTTGTCTTTATCTTCGCTTTTCAGTAGCTCATTGAGTGGGCAAGCTATTTTAGCAAATCCCTCTATGAATCTTCAGTAATAGGAACAGAATCCCAGAAATTAGGGCCTCGGCCATAAGGTGACGGCTTCCAGCTTCTGGGGGTCAGTGGCCACTCCGTCGCCAGACAAGATGTGATGTGACCAAGATAGTTGACTGAGGGTTGATAAAACTGGCACTTCTCCAGAGACAGCTTCAACCCCTCGTCATGGAGTCTCTTGAGGACCTTCTCCAGATGTTCTTCATGCTCCTCTAAGGTCTTCCCGAAGAGAATGATGTAGTCTAGATGCACCAATACTTCTATCAGGTTCATGTCACCCACCACCTTCTCAATGAGCCTTTGGAAAGTGGCTGAGGCAACGGACAAGCCCTGAGGCTTACAGTCAAATTCAAAGAACCCCACTGGGGTAATGAAGGTGGTCTTTCCCCGATGCTCAGGATGCATGGGGATTGGATAATACCTGCTTTTCAGGTCCAGCAGCATGCTGAACCATTTTGCCTCTGACAGGCTCTGCAGGGTGTCTTCTATACGTGGGGTGGTCAACTGGTCAGAAATGGTCATTCTGTTCAGAATTCTGTAGTTGATACACAGCCTCAGGGACCCATTCTTCTTCCATACCACCACTGTCGGAGAAGCGTATAGACTTCGGGATTCTCGGATGATACGTGCTCTCTTCAATTCTTTAAATTGTTCATGCAGGTCTTCCAAAGGAATCCGCCAGACTCTTTCTCTGAACGGATTATCCTCCTGAAGACGGAACCACAATGTGGTTTGCACTCTTTGCACATCCCACATCTAATTCACTCTTCGAGAATGAAGCCTGCCATCTCAGGGACTGAGTCTTGGCACTTTCTTTCTATTCGGGTGAGAGAGGAGTGTTCTTCAGATAGAACTCCTCTAAAGGTATCCCCTCCTTTTCTCCTTCCACCAAATTAGACGGTGAGACTGGGGTAGCTACATTTACATGTCCCAGCAACTTTCGAGCCGGCATCTTCACTGGCGAGGCTGTTATGTTGCAGACACTGACCAGGATCCTCCTGTGACTTATTTGCAATGCTTTGGTTCAAACCTTTTCGGGAATCATCTCCACTCCTATGTCTTCTATCTGTCTGTCCGCTTCAAGGACAATGAAAGGTCCCGGTTGCTTCCAATTTACTTAGACAGATGTCTGTAAACAGGCCACTCTGGTCCAAGTGCCAGATCTTTCCCACTCCTTCAGCTGTAGCCTTCTGTTCTTGGCGTGGATAGGCTTGTCTTAACATGGGGTGCACACTTGTAGTTGAAGTGTCCGACTCTTGCACAAGAGGTGTCAACAGTCTTCTGACAAGATCAGTATTAGTCCAGATGATGAGAGGACTCTTACTGGCTCCTTGTGGGCGAGGACAGACCACTGCCAAAATGCAAAGGTCTCAGCTTTCCCAGTTATGGAAGGATCGAATGTCAGCTTGACTTGTAGACAGCCATCATAGGGGAAGTTCTGACTCCCAATGTCAGGCGTTTGAGGTGCCTGTCATAGAAATATCTGTAGAGGAAGGTCTCTTGAGTTCTAGTATCCAGGAGAGCCTTGGTAAATTCCCTCTACTTGGATGGAGACCACGGGATATGGTCCCACTTGCTTGGCAGGGAATTTGTGGGAAGTGGTAACCTTGGAATGTGTCAGGGGCTTACTACAGCAGGGCAGAGATGTGTGTCTGAGTGCATGCGCGCATGGGTTACACTGTTGGTTCTGCCCAGCTGGGCCTGACCTCCCCAATACATTAAAACTGCACATTGTAGAGTGGCCTTTTATTGTGGCCAGCCTAAGGCACACCTGTGCAATAATCATGCTGCCTAATTAGCATCTTGATATGCCACACCTGTGAGGTAGATGGATTATCTTGGCAAAGGAGAAGTGATTACTATCACAGATTAAGCCCTGGTTCACACTGGTGCATTTTGACATGCAATTTGACATGGCAATTGCATTTACCGGCAATGGCACCGTCCTAATTGGTGCAACGCTGCATATGCGGCGCTGCACTGATTTCAAAAAGTCGTTTCTGTACTACTTTTAGTGATTTCGGCCGAGATTTACATTGACAAATGCACAGATGTCTCTGTAATCGCGGCCAAATTCGGGACTGACAAAATCGGGAGCTGAACTTGCACGGGTTCATTTCCACAGCCAAGTGTGAACCTGGGATTAGACAGATTTGTTTACAATATTTGAGAGAAATAGTCCTTTTGTGTACATTGAAAAAGTCATAGATCTTTGAGTTCAGCTCATGATAAATAGGGTCAAACACAAAAGTGTTGCGTTTATAATTTTGCTTAGTGTACAGTATGTATATATATATATAAGATTCAGGGCCTATTTAGACTCATGTGTCATTATGTTAATGCGCGTTAGAAGTGTTGCTGCTTTGCACTGCCATTTATTTTGAATGGAAACCCAACACACAAATGCAATACACATGCATTGCAAAGCTCTGCACTGTACCCCAACGAGCAATGCATAGTGTGTTGTAGTGCATTGTGTTCCAAATGTGTGGCATATCTAATTTTGATGTTTAAATAATTGGTCTAACACATTCACATGTATATATATTTTACACCCAGGTCATAGGAGATTTTTTTATGCTTTATTTATTTTTTGCTTTTTTGATACAGTAGTTGGCAGTTTTTAGAAGAAAGTCTGTATGTACAGTGCAGAATAAATTCTTGGTGTGCATTTTTTTCTTAGCTGATTGGTACAGTTGGGTTACACACAAGAAAACAGCTCTGTTGCAGCAGCACATGATGCAGAATGGCTGGGTAGTCTGGTACACTCTACTCTCTTGGCTATTTGGCAACTGGACTGACTGCATTATTGCCAAAAACTTTTACAGAGTAGCACTGGAATGTTTTTTCTTAGAGTGGCAAAGGACAATCATTTGTATCAAGTATCAAACTCTGCTGACAAGTACGGAAAAAAAAATTGTAAACTTATTTGTTCTTTTACCTGCAGTTCAAAAAGGACACTGGAAATATTTCCTGCACTGTAACGTAGCCTAAGCTGCACCAAGTTCATAACAAACAGAATCCACTAAAACACCCTTGTATCCAGTTCAACGAAGATGAAATGACAGCCTACCCTGATCACTGAGGATTTTATATGGTTGGGAATCAATCACTTCACTCTTGAATGATTGCTGCAGATGCCATTATCAGAGATAGAAAGGATTGTGAGATTAAGGGAGACACTCTGATTTTACAGCAAACCCATATCTGGCAGAAAAATGGGGCACATCACAGTGGCATCTAATTAAACAAGCATCTGCCTCTAGCAAATCACCCAATTTGTTGTGAAATCTAACCTGCATAGACTGGTACACTCATGCCCACTAACTTTTACTTGTATATAAGTACAACTGACAAACATTAAGGCTCCTGCTGGCTGTCCTGATTAGACATATATTTATAGCCAGCTTTAGGAGTGACCTAATTAATATGTTTGAGCATAGACAAACATAACCATTAGTCTAAGTAGAATTTTACATCTAGAACTCTTTAGATGACAAGGGGACAAGCTGTTAAAAATTTCGACAAATTAGGTGATTTACTGCATTTCCTTGGATTAGAAATTATGAAATGTAGTAGAGTTAGCTGTTCTTTTCAATGTAATATTTAAATTTATGGCAACTAATACATAAAACTGTGCAGGATAAGGTGTGTTTTGGAAATATGTATTATGTGTGTAGTCAGAGTACTTATTTTAGTTGAATACACATCGAAACCTGCACAGTTTTGGAATTCACAGCTATGTTGAGCATATCTGCTGGTTTTGTGAAAAAGTGAGCGTTTGTAAAATTTGCAAGTACATGTATCTAAGCAATGCTAATATATATCTAAAAAAAAACACACACTAAAATAACTTTTTTGGTAGCTGGCACTTTTTTATTTAACTTGTGGACTTTGTTTGTACCATGGGTGTCAGTAGGTGTGGAGTGGGGGTTATTTTGGCCCTTTCTGGAGAAAACTAAAGGTATTTTATTTTAGGTAATCCTCTGCCACAAGGGGAACACCAACCTTTAGTTTTACTTAGCTTGCTGCCTCCTGCAGAATTCTGGAGTTTAGGGGAATAGCCCAATGGCTGAGCATATCATGGAGGATGACTTGAGAATTATTATACTAGTACCACTATAACTTTATTCAAGTGCTGTGGGTAATAATAAAAGCAACAGTATCTTTCCTGGGCAGCCCTTTGGGTAAAGACAGAGGGCCAGATTCACAGAAGAGATATGACGGCGTATCTCCTGATACACCCTCGTATCTCTGAGTGTATCTATGTGACTGATTCATAGAATCAGTTACGCATAGATAGCCCTAAGATCCGACAGGCGTACGGCTTCGTACGCCTTCGGATCTTAGGCTGCAATCCTTTGGCCGCCGCTGGGTGGAGTTTGCGTTGTTTTCCTGTGTCGGGTATGCAAATGAGCTTTTACGGCGATCCACGGCGGTTTTTGCGTTCGTTACGTCGTCGCTAGTAATTTTTTCCTGTCGCAAAGTTAAGCCTGCTTTAACATTGCTTAACTTTAGATGAGCCATGTTAAAGTATGGCCGTCGTTCCCGGGTCGAATTTCAAATTTTTTTTTTTTTGCGCAAGACATCCGGGAATACGAAAGTACGTTACGCACGTCGCTGTTCAAAAAAATGACGTCACTTTGCGCAAAGCACAGTGGGAATTTTAAAACGGAGCATGCGCAGTACGTCCGGCGCACCTAATTTAAATGTTACACGCCCCATTTGAATTAGATTCATATCTTGCTGTTATGGTAAAGGATTCCAGCTGCCTGACATCTCATGATCTCATATTGTTTACGTGGTTGTATTGTGGTAGTGTCCAGTTGACATTTCCCCCTTGGGACAATATCCTATGGACACCCATGGCCAATATTCAGAATTAAGACAGTTGGAAAGGCCTATGTGAAAAGAACTGGCACTATCTAACTCTTGAGTGTTCTCCTGGTTGTAAAGCTCTATGCACTAGGGTAGGATTGCAGAGCACGTATGAAGATACACTGCAGTTAAACTTACATCTAAAGCAGTGTAGTGCTGGTATTAGGCCATAAAAGATTAAACATCCTCAACAATGCTTGTGTATATAAAAATCTAAAAATTTTAATTAAACAATGGTCACCAACAAAGGTAAAAATGAAACAGTGCTAAATGTCAGGATTGTATTCTTTACAGTTATAAAGGGTGCTTGCTGCATGGACAACTAAGATTTAAACAGGAATTTAATCAACAATAATTAAGAAATAAAAGGCATAGATGAAAGTTAATTAAAACAACATTGTACTGATTATGTAGCTGATGGTGTGTGTCAGAGATATAGATATGCTGCATAACGGAGTATAACATTTTTATTTCATATTAAGGTAACTTAAGATTTAAAAGTAAATGTTTTAATTAGCATACATCTTCTTAAACGAAAATCAATATCTATCTATCTATCTATCTATCTATCTATCTATCTATCTATCTATCTATCTATCTATCTATCTATCTATCTATCTATCTATCTATCTATCTATCTATCTATCTATCTTTCTAAAGCAATAAAAAATTATTATGTTACACATAAGATATTTATTCTCACAAGGAAACTTTGTCCTCATGAATTTCAAAGTAACTGTATTATTTTCGGAGAGAAACTTCACTTTTTTCAGAAGTTTGTTCAAAGAAACATAGGAATCAATAGTAAGGGACTTTCTTCCGAAGACAAAAGTAACCTCATCTTGGCGGCGGCTGCAGATTCTGCCAACGCGGGATGGCTCAGACCAAGCTTCGCTTTGAAGTCAAGGTTACCTTCTAGAGCCGAACACTGTGCAAATTCCTGGTAGAATGATGATTCATTTCCATGGCTCTGATGTTCTAGAGGGTTATTTTGCCATGAAAGAAAGAAGATTCAGTGACGCCGTGCTGTGTATGAGGGGGTAGCAGCTGTGCTTACTTCCAACACACATTAAACTGAATTATACAACAAAAAAAAAAACACTGTACCCTCCACCATTGTGAGTATGAAGGTGCAAAGGTGGTTTTGGTTTGGAGAAGAGATTTAGGAAATTTTACACATCACAGCTGCTGCCCACCAGATTCCATATTACAGAGACATTTATGAACATAAAGTGATGTGTTTGTTGTTTATATAGTGTTAATATTTATCTATCTGTAGCTTATAATTATCTGTATCTCATAATTATAAGTAATTAGATATGATCTAACTGAAATATAAAACATAGAAATATGGCGATTGCCACAGCAGTTAGAAGATGACCAGAATCAGGGCTCGAGTCCTGCGGGAACGCATGGGAACGACGTTCTTGTACTTCTTCCACAGCAGGAACGCCGTTCCTATTGTCTTCAAGGCGCACCCATCCCCCCCTCCCTTGGTCTGCCTATTTCTCCTCCTCCAGCGGCCGCTGTAACAAAGTCTCGGCTCTAGTGATAGGGGGAACACTGATCCAATGGCAAATTGAATCAGTGTGATGTGAATTATAGGAGCCAGGATTTTGTTACAGTGGCCACTGGAGGATGAGGAGGCGCACTGAGGGAGGGGGGGACGGGGTAGTGCTGGGAAATTCAAATCCCAGAACCAGACGCATGCCAGGCTTCATTGCTAGACACAGATCAGGCTGCATTGCTGCGCACTGATCGGGCTGCATTTTATAGACACTGGTAAGACTGCATTAATGGGCACTGGTAAGGCCGCACTCGATGGGCACAAGTAAGGCTGCATTTGATGGGCACTGGCTAGGCTGCATTTGATGGGCACTGATCAGGCTGCATTTGATGTGCACTGATCGGGCTGCATTGATGGGCACTGATAAAGCTGCATTTGATGGGCACTGATCAGGCTGAATTGATGGGCACTGATCAGACTGCATTCGATGGGCACTGGTTAGGCTGCATTGCTGGGCATTGGCAAGACTGAATTGATAGCCACTGGCAAGGCTACATTGATGGACACTGATCAAGCTGCATTTGATGGGCACTGGTAAGGCTGCATTTGATTGGCACTGATCAGGCTGCATTGATGGACACTGATCAGGTCACATTTGATGGGCACTCGCAAGACTGCATTGATGGGCACTTAAAAGGCTGCATTGATGGGCACTGATCAGGCTGCATTGATGGGAACTGATCAAGCTGCATTTGATGGCCACTGGTAAGGCTGCTTTACTGGACACTGGCAATGCTGCATTGATGGGCACTGGCAAGGCTGCATTACTGGGCACTGATCAGGCTGTATTTAATGGGCACTGATCAGGTTGCATTTGATGTACACTGAGGAGTGAGCGGCCCGGGAGCCTGGGCCCCACTTTGCACAATCAATACTGGAAGCCTGAGGAGAGGGGCCCCGGGCCAGCATGCTCAGCAATCACGGCCTCACTCCTCTGCACAGACCAACACAAGCGTGGTGTTTTTTTTTTGTTAGTAGCATACAGATTAAATTATTTTGTTGTTACATCTGTGCTATATTTATTTGTTTAATGCATGTGAATTTTAGATGTGTCCTCATTAACTGGCACTTTACAATAAATGTTGCAGTTTATTTGTTAAAACAAAGTAGTACATAAAACATATATATATATATATATATATAAAAAAATATATATATATCGTATTTATCGCGGTATAACGCGCTCCCGCGTATACTGCGCACCCCTAAAGTTGCCCCCGAATCCTGTGGAAAAAAAGTTTTTTTTTGTACTTACAGTTTTGGCGTCTTGCGCGGCGTCCATCGGCGGCCTCGTCGGGTCCCGTGTCCGTCTGCGGCTTCGGGTGTCCTCTTTGTCGGGTCTGGCGTCCTTCTGAGGCTTCGGCTGTCCTCTTCGTTGGGTCCGGCGTCCGTCTGCGGCTTCGGGTGTCCTCTTCGTCGGGTCCGGCGTCCTTCTGCGGTGTCCTCGCGTCCTCCCCGCTCGTTTCCCGCGCCGAGTTTGAATACTGCGCCGACATATACAGAGCGCAGTACACTCGTGTATTGTCGGCAATGCTCGGCTACCTGCGCTGATGTCCTGTACGTCCAAGACGTCAGCGCGGGAGGAGCTGAGACTGCCAGACAATACATGAGTGTACTGCGCTCGGTATATGTCGGCGCAGTATTCAAACTCGGCGCGGGAAAGTGGGTATCAGCGAATAGCGTGCACCCACGATTTTGCCCTGATTTTCAGGGCAAAAAAGTGTGCGGTATACGCCGATAAATACGGTATATACATATATATATATATATATACATACACACTTTTTTATTTTTAAGGCGGGGGTGGGGAATCTTGGGTGAGTTCCCACTAGAGCAGCTGCTGTCCTTTTAAAGGGTCACTGGCACAAAGTCGAGTTAGCGCGCCTGCGCTCCTGCCGCCTGCTCCCGCGCACCTGCCGCCTGCTCCCACGCACCTGGCATGTGTTTCCGCGCACATACACACGCCGAGCATCTGCCTTGCCACAGGGTATCCCTGACACAATGGATTTCAGTTACTAAGGGAAAAGTAGACTATAAATTTGTAAGGGAATTTTCTCCAGGGCTTAGTAATTGAGGTGAAGTTCTGCTGCCTTCAATTAAACAATCATGTGTATGCAAAGCTGCACCAGCCAGCCAGGGCACCCTCAAAAATTCTTATAACACCCCATAAAAGCATCATCAGAAATTAGGATCCATAACATGTATCAGAATGTCACCTATATTTACATATATGCAACTGTCTGGGTGGAAACAGACCTAATTACAAGGAACTTATTTCTCTCTGTGGAGGGATACAGAACCTCCTAGACACATTTTCCAATGCTTTGCTTCTACTGGAGTCCTGTCAGGACTGTTCACTCTGACAGAGATGCATCGGAGAGGAGCTGTGTGTGTGTGGGCAGGAAGAGGAACAAGCTGCACGAGTGTGAGGGGACAGCAGGACAGAGAGGGGAGGAGAGAAGCTGGCTTCCCATTACCAGATTAACTATGTAAGTTCAGTATTCATCTCACAGGACACGCCCCCCTTTCAAAAATCAGCTTTTTCTGTAACGAATCACAGCACAGTGATTGGACACAAGAGGCAGGATTTATGATTTCTCCAATCACAAGCAGGGGGCGGGATTGTGCTCCTCCAGGCATTCCCTGCCAGAACAACTACTGTCAGTTAGTAAAGCGGTGATGTGGTGGCCTTTTTTGGGGGCATCAGATCGGCCTGGGGGGGTGCCTGTGTCAGTTTCATTTCCAGGACACTGTATTGTTCTGGAATAAAGGTACCTGGGACAGACCTGCAAAATGCGGGACTGTCCCGGGCAATCCGGGATATGTGGTCACCCTAGTGTATATATATATATATATATACATATATATATGTGTGTTCATGTATATAATTGAGCATATGTACAGTATATATCTGAGTGTTTGCATATAGCAGTGAGCAGAGGAGGGAACAGGGGTTAGGAGACGGAGAGGAGTTGAGGTGCAATGGTTAGCAGAGGGGAGGGGGGTTGAAGTGCAATGGTTAGAAGAGAGGTGATTTGGGATGTTCAGGTCAGCAAGGAGCGGTTGGTGTGTAGAGATGAGAAGAGAGGGGGTAGGATGCAGACATGAGAAGAAAAAGGGGTTAGAATGCAAAGGTGAGTGTGGAGGTAAGAATAAAGGGGGGATTGGGGAACAGAGGTTAGCAGGGGGCTATGGGTTTGGGGTGCAGAGTTTAGATGGGTTTTTAGGATGTAATGGTAAGCAGGTGGCGGCGCAGAGGGTGTTTGGGGAGCAGAGGTTAGAATAGGGGGTGGGGTTGTGGTGCATAGGCTAGTTGGGGATATGGTGTAGGAGTGCAGCTGTTAACAGAAAGGGGGGGTTGAGGTGCAACTTCTCCCCCAGAAATCTTACCTCCAAATGTAGTACAGGGAAGAGGGCAGTGTATACAGACAGGAGGCAGTGTGTACAAGGAGGGGTGGTAGTTAGGGATGAGCCAAACACCCCCTGGTTCGGTTCGCAGAACATGTGAACAGGCAAAAAAATCATTCGAACACAAGAATACCATTAAAGTCTATGGGACACGAACATGAAAAATCAAAAGTGCTAATTTTAAAGGCTAATATGCAAGTTATTGTCATAAAAAGTGTATGGGGGTCCCAGGTCCTGCCTCAGGGGACATGTATCAATGCAAAATAAAGTTTTAAAACAGCCGTTTTTTCGGGAGCAGTGATTTTAACAATGCTTAAAGTGAAACAATAAAAGTGAAATATTCCTTTAAATTGTATACCTGGGGGGTTTCTATAGTATGCCTTCAAAGTAGCGCATGTTTCCCATGCTTAGAAAAGTCCCTGCACAAAATGATATTTCACTTTTCTTGTTTCACTTTAAGCATTATTAAAATCGCTGCTCTCGAAAAAACTGACTTTTTAAAACTTTTTTTTGCATTGATACATGTCCCCTGGGGCAGGACCCAGGTCCCCAAACACTTTTTATGACAATAACTTGCATATTAAAGTGGAGTTCCACCCATAAATATAACATTACATCAGTAGTTTTAAAAAAATGTCCTTTACGAAAAAAAATATTTTTTTAGATGCCTTCAAAGTGCTGTTGCTAGGCAGAATAGTTAATCTTCCCACTTCCTGCACCTAGGTGCTTAATGCTTCCTTACCTACACTGCACAGACTCCTGGGAATGTAGTGGGTGTAACTTTCCAGGAGTCTGTGCACTCCCCAGTCTCAAAGAATCATGTGACTTGGACAGCACAGGTGCTGAACCCTGATCTGACACTGCTTGTGCAGCACTGAGCATGTGCGAGATCTGCAAGGCTGAAATGCAGGAAGTCATACAGTCTGGCTTCATGATGCCCACACTTAAGATGGCCCCAGTCAATTTCTATTTTATAAAGTGTCTAAATGCTGTAACAACCTAACAAAACGGACCTTAGTTTACAGACTAACTTTACTAGACTACATTAAGCTTGTGTATTACAGGGGTATTTATATTTAAAAAGTGAAATTGTGGCCGGAACTCCGCTTTAACCTTTTAAATTAGCACTTTTGATTTCTCCCATAGACTTTTAAAGGGTATTCCGCAGCTTTTCGAATTTGCTGTGAGCACCCCAAATTGTTTGCTGTTCAGCGAACAGGCGAACAGGCAATGTTCGAGTCTAACTCATGTTCGACTCGAACAGATACAGTAGCCCATCCCTACTGGTAGTTAGGGATGAGCCGAACATACCCGGGTTCGGTTCGCATCAGAACGTTCGAACAGACCGCGGGTTCGCGCGAACATTTAGAACCCCATTGAAGTCTATGGGACTCGAACGTTCGAATTCAAAAACGATCATTTTAAAGACCAATATTCAATTTAATGTTGGTAAACGTCTTTCAGAACCCGGGTCTTGCCCCAGGGAACATGTATCAATCGAAAAAAATATTTTAAAAACGGACGTTTTTGCGGAGCAGCGATTTTAATGATGTTTAAAGTGAAAAAAAAAATGAAAAATTCCTTCAAATATCACACCTGCTGTGTGTCTCTAGTAGTGGCACATGTTTAGAAATGTCCCTGCACAACATTAAATTATTATAAGAACAAAGTAATTTAATACTGGTTGCGCACGTGCTGTGTGGGAACAATATCTCGATTATTTTAGGGGTGGTGGGGGGGTGGCATTATCTTTTTGGGAAAGCAAAATTGTAGAAAAAAGGGCACCCCTCAAACATACTGTAATTGTAGCGCAACAAAGAGCCACGTGCAAAGTATTGCATCAAAAATTGTTATTAGGCGCCCTTGTTACACAGGGGCATAAAAATGTGTCCGTAGGCGCAACATAACACTGCAACCCCTCCCAATATCTGTAATTGGAGCGCAACAAGGAGCCACGTGCAAAGTATTGCATCAAAAATTGTTATTAGGCGCCCTTGTTACACAGGGGCATAAAAATGTGTCCGTAGGCGCAACATAACACTGCAACCCCTCCCAATATCTGTAATTGGAGCGCAACAAGGAGCCACGTGCAAAGTATTGCATCAAAAATTGTTATTAGGTGCCCCTGTTACACAGGGGCATAAAAATGTGTCCATAGGCGCAACATAACACTGCAACCCCTCCCAATATCTGTAATTGGAGCGCAACAAGGAGCCACGTGCAAAGTATTGCATCAAAAATTGTTATTAGGTGCCCCTGTTACACAGGGGCATAAAAATGTGTCCATAGGCGCAACATAACACTGCAACCCCTCCCAATATCTGTAATTGGAGCGCAACAAGGAGCCACGTGCAAAGTATTGCATCAAAAATTGTTATTAGGTGCCCCTGTTACACAGGGGCATAAAAATGTGTCCGTAGGCGCAACATAACACTGCAACCCCTCCCAATATCTGTAATTGGAGCGCAACAAGGAGCCACGTGCAAAGTATTGCATCAAAAATTGTTATTAGGTGCCCCTGTTACACAGGGGCATAAAAATGTGTCCATAGGCGCAACATAACACTGCAACCCCTCCCAATATCTGTAATTGGAGCGCAACAAGGAGCCACGTGCAAAGTATTGCATCAAAAATTGTTATTAGACACCCCTGTTACACAGGGGCACAAAAATTAGGCCTTAGGCCACGTGCAAAGTATTGCA
The DNA here is from genome assembly GCF_905171775.1 of Rana temporaria. Classification (NCBI taxonomy): domain Eukaryota; kingdom Metazoa; phylum Chordata; class Amphibia; order Anura; family Ranidae; genus Rana; species Rana temporaria. The sequence goes on from NC_053495.1 coordinate 120,831,101, forward strand.
TCAAAAATTGTTATTAGACGCCCCTGTTACACAGGGGCACAAAAATTAGGCCTTAGGCCACGTGCAAAGTATTGCATCAAAAATTGTTATTAGACGCCCCTGTTACACAGGGGCACAAAAATTAGGCCTTAGGCCACGTGCAAAGTATTGCATCAAAAATTGTTATTAGACGCCCCTGTTACACAGGGGCACAAAAATTAGGCCTTAGGCCACGTGCAAAGTATTGCATCAAAAATTGTTATTAGACGCCCCTGTTACACAGGGGCACAAAAATTAGGCCTTAGGCCACGTGCAAAGTATTGCATCAAAAATTTTTATTAGACGCCCCTGTTACACAGGGGCACAAAAATTAGGCCTTAGGCCACGTGCAAAGTATTGCATCAAAAATTGTTATTAGACGCCCCTGTTACACAGGGGCACAAAAATTAGGCCTTAGGCCACGTGCAAAGTATTGCATCAAAAATTGTTATTAGACGCCCCTGTTACACAGGGGCACAAAAATTAGGCCTTAGGCCACGTGCAAAGTATTGCATCAAAAATTGTTATTAGACGCCCTGTTACACAGGGGCACAAAAATTAGGCCTTAGGCCACGTGCAAAGTATTGCATCAAAAATTGTTATTAGACGCCCCTGTTACACAGGGGCACAAAAATTAGGCCTTAGGCCACGTGCAAAGTATTGCATCAAAAATTGTTATTAGACGCCCCTGTTACACAGGGGCACAAAAATTAGGCCTTAGGCCACGTGCAAAGTATTGCATCAAAAATTGTTATTAGACGCCCCTGTTACACAGGGGCACAAAAATTAGGCCTTAGGCCACGTGCAAAGTATTGCATCAAAAATTGTTATTAGGCGCCCCTGTTAAACAGGGGCAGAAAAATTAGGCCTTAGGCACTGGTGGCGGAGCACAGAAAAACAAAATTTCTTACTAGCTAACAGCATGAAAAGTGAGGAGGAGAAGGATATTCCATCAGCAGCACAACAGGACAGTCACTCAGCATCAGCAGTCTCAAAGGGATCTGATATTTCAACACAAAATTCTTATTCAGTAACATCAGCATCAGGTGCTTGGTAGCCGGTGTTGATCCAAGCCTGATTCATTTTGATGAAGGTCAGTCGATCAACAGAGTCGGTGGAGAGGCGTACCCTGTGATCGGTCACAAAGCCTCCGGCAGCACTGAATGTACGTTCTGAAAGAACACTGGATGCAGGGCAAGCCAGTAGCTCAATTGCGTACTGTGCAAGCTCTGGCCAGTGATCCATCCTCAAGACCCAGTAAGCCAGAGGATTTTCCGTGGGGAAGGTGTCCAAGTCGGATCTTGCCGCTAGGTATTCCCGGACCATGTAAACCAGACGCTGGCGATGGTTGCTGGAACCGGTCAGACCTTGGGGCTGCGGATTAAAAAATTGTCTGAACGCATCGGTCAGACGGCCACCTTCTCCACCGCTCCTTCTCTGACTCACCGAAGCCTCAGCAAGACGTTGTCCAGGGCCAGGTTTTGGTAATCCCCCCGGTTCTGGGAACGCATTGCACAGACCCTTCTGCAAGGCCTCCCGCAGTAGTTTCATCTTCTGCTCCCTCTGCGATGGCAACATAAGATCCGTTACCTTACTCTTGTAACGTGGATCAAGGAGAGTTGCCAGCCAGTAATGATCCCTCTCCTTGATAGCACGTACACGAGGATCCTTACGCAGGCTTTGCAGAATCAGGGAGGCCATGCAGCGTAGGTTTGCAGAGGCATTCGGGGCACAGTCCTCTGGGTCACTGAGGACGACAGGATCCTCAGCCACCTCATCCCAGCCACGTAAAAGTCCACGTGTTCCTTGGGACTGTAAATGATCCCTTGAAGACTGCTGCTGTTGATGCTGAGTGCTAGGCTCCACCTCCATGCTGCTGATACAATCCTCCTCCTCCTCCTCTTCCTCATCCTCCTCCTCCTCTTCCTGTGTTCCAGGTGGGCAAGCAGGAACAGTGTCTGGATAAAGGGGGCCTTGAGAGGTAAGGAAGTCCTCCTCTTCCTCCCTCTGTTCTGCCTCAAGGGCCCTGTCCATTATTCCACGTAGGGTGTGCTCCAACATGTGAATAAGCGGGACAGTCTCACTGATGCATGCACTGTCACTGCTCACCATCCTCGTGGCCTCCTCAAATGGTGACAGGACAGTGCATGCATCCCTGATCAAGGCCCACTGGCGTGGTGAAAAAAACCCAAGCTCCCCTGAGCCAGTTCTGCTGCCATATTGGCACAGGTACTCATTGATGGCCCTCTGCTGCGTGTGCAGCCGCTGCAGCATGGCCAACGTAGAGTTCCATCTGGTGGGCATGTCACAGATTAGGCGGTTCTTGGGCAGGTTGTATTCCCTCTGGAGGTCTGTCAGCCGAGCAGTGGCATTATATGACCTCCGGAAATGCACACAGACTTTCCTGGCCTGCCTCAGGACATCCTGTAAGCCAGGGTACCTGCCCAAGAACCGCTGCACCACCAAATTGAGAACATGCGCAAAACAGGGCACATGGGTGAGTTTTCCACGTCGCAGGGCAGAGAGGAGGTTGGTGCCATTATCGCTGACCACCATTCCAGGCTTCAGCTGGCGTGGCGTCAACCACCTCTGAGCCTGCCCCTGCAGAGCTGAAAGAACCTCTTCCCCAGTGTGGCTCCTGTCTCCCAAGCACACCAGCTCTAGGACCGCATGGCATCTCTTGGCCTGCATTCCTGCGTAGCCCGTCGTACGCCTACGGAGCACGGCTGGTTCTGAGCCAACATCACCACAGGAAGAGGCCACAGAGGAAGAAGAAGAGGAGGGGGTGGAGGAGAGAGGTGTGTCACAAGCAATTGTAGTGTTTTGGAGGCGTGGTGGTGGAACAACCTCCAAAACTACTGTGCCTTGACCTGCGCCCTTCCCAGCTGCCAGCAGAGTCACCCAATGGGCCGTAAAAGACAGGTAACGTCCCTGTCCATGCCTGCTGGACCATGAGTCAGCGGTAAGATGAACCTTACCACTGACCGCCCTGTCCAGCGAGGTATGGACATTGCCTTCCACATGCCGGTAGAGAGCCGGAATCGCCTTCCGTGAAAAAAAGTGGCGTTTGGGTACTTGCCACTGAGGTACTGCACATTCCACAAACTCACGGAAGGGGGCAGAATCTACCAACTGAAAAGGTAGCAGTTGAAGTGCTAGCAATTTTGCTAAGCTAGCATTCAACCGCTGGGCATGTGGATGGCTGGGAGCGTACTTCTTTCGGCGCTGCAGCAGCTGGGGCAGGGAAATTTCAGTAGATTGGCCGGATGTACTACCACTACTACGTTGTGACACACCTATTTCTACACCTTCGGTGCAGGCTGCAGAGAGGACTAGGGGTCTAGTGGGGTTTGAGGTCACAGAAGGGCAAGGGGAGGACCGCTTTGGTCTTTGGTGTGGGTCTTTCTGGTATGCCTGCCAACGAGCTGCATGGCAGGTCGACATATGTCTGGAAAAGCATGTGGTGCCCAAGCGGGTGATATTTTGGCCACGCGAGATACGCTTGAGACATATGTTGCAAACAGCAAAGGTAGCATCTGATGGACAGGTTTCAAAAAAGGCCCACACCAAAGAACTTTTGCTGTACCGTTGAGACACAGCAGCGCCACGTAATGCAGTTGGTGTACTGCCCTTAAGCTGACCCCTGGAGGGCTTCCTGCCTCTTTGAAGATGTGCCTGTGCCTCGTCCTCTTCCTCCTCCTCCTCTCTCCTACCAGGCACCCAGGTAGAGTCAATGACCTCATCATCCCCTCCCTCCTCATCATCACTGGCGACAACCTGGCAGTATGCTCCAGCTGGGGGAACATCACTCCCAGATTGTTGTCCCTCTCGGCCACCCCCTCTCCCTGGGCTCACATCAATGCCTTCCTCTATCAGTGTTCCGTCATCGGAGTCTTCAAAACGCTGTGCATCTTCAGCTAGCATGTACCCAACACTGTGTTGAAACAGTTCGGGGGACTCCTCAGGAGGACACGGTGGGACTAGGGAAGGATTGTGTGATCCCATTGTGCAGAGGGTAGAGGACGCCTTGGCAGCTGCTTTGCCAGACAAACTATAATCAGTCTGTGTGAGAGAGGATGAGGAGGATGAGGACGGCTTGGTCATCCACTCAACTAATTTCTCAGCATGTTGAGGCTCAACACGGCCAGCTCCCGAAAAGAAGGACGAGCGGCCACGGCCACGTGCTGAAGAGGATGCACCACATCCATCACCAGCGTTACCTCTAGATGCAGAGCCTGCTTGCCCTCGTGACTCTCTGCCTCTCTTTGTCCTTCCAGCCATAGTTATGCGTTCAGGTGTTATGTAACAAAATAGTCGCTGTCACACCGACTGCGTTCAGATGGTATTAAACAGCAACCACACAGTAAGAGCGACTTGGCTCAAGTGTAAAGTAACAAAGTAGTCGCTGTCACACCGACTGCGTTCAGATGGTATTAAACAGCAATCACACAGTAAGAGCGACTTGGTTCAAGTGTAAAGTAACAAAATAGTCGCTGTCACACCAACTGCGTTCAGATGGTATTAAACAGCAACCACACAGTAAGAGCGACTTGGCTCAAGTGTAAAGTAACAAAATAGTCGCTGTCACACCAACTGCGTTCAGATGGTATTAAACAGCAACCACACAGTAAGAGCGACTTGGCTCAAGTGTAAAGTAACAAAATAGTCGCTGTCACACCGACTGCGTTCAGATGGTATTAAACAGCAATCACACAGTAAGAGCGACTTGGTTCAAGTGTAAAGTAACAAAATAGTCGCTGTCACACCAACTGCTTTCAGATGGTATTAAACAGCAACCACACAGTAAGAGCGACTTGGCTCAAGTGTAAAGTAACAAAATAGCCGCAGTGACACCAACTGCCTTTAGCTGCTATTAAACAGCACGCACGCAGTAATAGCGACTGCGGTCAAATGCGATTTAACAACACGCACGCAGTGACACCAACTGCCTTTAGTTGCTATTAAACAGCACGCACGCAGTAATAGCGACTGCGGTCAAATGCGATTTAACAGCACGCACGCAGTGACACCAACTGCCTTTAGTTGCTATTAAACAGCACGCACGCAGTAATAGCGACTGCGGTCAAATGCGATTTAACAGCACGCACGCAGTGACACCAACTGCCTTTAGTTGCTATTAAACAGCACGCACGCAGTAATAGCGACTGCGGTCAAATGCGATTTAACAGCACACACGCAGTGACACCAACTGCCTTTAGTTGCTATTAAACAGCACGCACGCAGTAATAGCGACTGCGGTCAAATGCGATTTAACAGCACGCACGCAGAGACACCAACTGCCTTTAGTTGCTATTAAACAGCACGCACGCAGTAATAGCGACTGCGGTCAAATGCGATTTAACAGCACGCACGCAGTGACACCAACTGCCTTTAGTTGCTATTAAACAGCACGCACGCAGTAATAGCGACTGCGGTCAAATGCGATTTAACAGCACGCACGCAGTGACACCAACTGCCTTTAGTTGCTATTAAACAGCACGCACGCAGTAATAGCGACTGCGGTCAAATGCGATTTAACAGCACGCACGCAGTGACACCAACTGCCTTTAGTTGCTATTAAACAGCACGCACGCAGTAATAGTGACTGCGGTCAAATGCGATTTAACAGCACGCACGCAGTGACACCAACTGCCTTTAGTTGCTATTAAACAGCACGCACGCAGTAATAGCGACTGCGGTCAAATGCGATTTAACAGCACGCACGCAGTGACACCAACTGCCTTTAGTTGCTATTAAACAGCACGCACGCAGTAATAGCGACTGCGGTCAAATGCGATTTAACAGCACGCACGCAGTGACACCAACTGCCTTTAGTTGCTATTAAACAGCACGCACGCAGTAATAGCGACTGCGGTCAAATGCGATTTAACAGCACGCACGCAGTGACACCAACTGCCTTTAGTTGCTATTAAACAGCACGCACGCAGTAATAGCGACTGCGGTCAAATGCGATTTAACAGCACGCACGCAGTGACACCAACTGCCTTTAGTTGCTATTAAACAGCACGCACGCAGTAATAGCGACTGCGGTCAAATGCGATTTAACAGCACGCACGCAGTGACACCAACTGCCTTTAGTTGCTATTAAACAGCACGCACGCAGTAATAGCGACTGCGTTTCTGTGCAATTCAATAGCCCAGTTGCATTAACAGCGACTGCGCTTCTGTGCAAATAAATTGCACACGTGCAGTAACAGGTAATGCGTCTGTGTGTGCAATTAACTAGCACACGTTAAATAACACAGAATAATTATATTTAAAGTAAATCCCTAATGCAGGCAATACAACACGTTAGAGCGCTGCATGTAGAACAATCTCCTGCCTGATAGATAAACTAGCTGAGCTGTACAGTTTATAAATATATTGACAACGCCTAAGGATGTGAATATATTCTCTACAAACTGTACTTTTAACTATACTGACTACACTTCCTACTCTATCTATCTATCTATCTATCTATCTATCTATCTATCTATCTGGTTAAGACACTGTGTCTCTATCTCTCTATCTCTCTCTGTCTGACTGACTGATCTTCTCTAGAACCGCCAACACACTACACTAGGCAGCCGTGCAGGCTGCCTTTTATAGTGGGGGGCGTGTACTAATCCCCCTGAGCCATAATTGGCCAAAGCCACCCTGGCTTTGGCCAATTATGGCTCTTCGTTTTTTGAGCGCTGTGATTGGCCAAGCATGCGGGACATACAGCATGCTTGGCCAATCATCAGCGCTCAACGCCCCAGTGAATTATGGGACGTTTTGCGTCACTCGAATTTGGCGCGAACGACCCGTTTTGTTTGAGTTTCGACGAACGATCGAACGACCGATGTTCGAGTCGAACATACGTTCGAATCGAACGCGGAGCTCATCCCTACTGGTAGTGTAAAAATGGAGTAGGAGCAGTTATTTTTGTCATACCCAATATTTATCATAATTTAACCACACCCACTGTTGCCACAGTTCGCTATGCAGGCCCCACAGGTTGCTGTCTCCCTAATATGTCCCTCATTCTCCAGTCCAAAAATTAGGAGGAATGTAGAAAGTGTGAGTTCAGGGACATGCACCCGCCTCCACATGGATGTCAAATCGAGAGCAGTGGCAGTGTCCATGCAGCTGCTGCTTCACAATTGAAATTTATTGGACTGCCTGCATGGGAATGCACAGAACACTCCAGCACCCCCCTAGATCTGGCCTTGTGGGAAAGTGCCATTAGAAACATAGCTGTGAGTACTATGATTTGAAGCTTGAACAACATTTTTGAAATATTGAAAGAAAACTAAGCATTTAATATAATGAGTATAAAATATTTCACTGCATTACTGAATACAATATTGCTCTATAAATAAATTATAACTGGTGTAGCCCTAATGGATGACAAACAAATACGCAATTAAACTATTTGCAGAGTTTTCCCCGCAGTATATATCTTAAATTGTCATTCAGTGATTTACTCAGAAGACGTCATTCTGGGGAAAGATATTAAGAATAAATGCTGCAGCTAAGAGACTTTACTTTCATCTAGACAGAAATGAAGCGAGAACAGAGTCATATGGAAAGATTGAGAATAGCCCAGAGGCTGTAAACAGAGAGATGGGTTATTCATATTATTCATACCCTGTAAGAGAGAGGGCGGTTGTACTTTACCTTTTTTTAACACTGACATCAGCTTTCTGGTTGTATGTTAAAGCTTGAACTCCAAGCAAAAAGCTGCATAAATAGTTGCCAACATATATGTAAACTGTTTTATATGCCAGAGGATTTATAATGTTATTCAGACAGTATTGTGCTTCAAAAATCCCTGCCACGCAGCACAGACGGGCCTTACACTGCGCGTGTCCCTCTGCCAATAGTAGAGAAGCTAACCAATAGCCTGGTTCCAGGCTCACCCCAGAATGACTGGCCAATGAAGTAGTGGAATATTTTATGATTTTAGAATAAGGTACTTATTTTTACTTGATGAGAATGGCTGAATGTACTGTGATAATGTACCCTATTGTACTTTAATGCAGATCTTCCAAGGAAATGATAACAACATATTCATAGTTAGGATTGCAGATCTTGGAAACCTTAAAGTGATACTAAACACACAGGCCCACATTCTCAAAGGGCTTACGACGGGGCAGCGCCATGTACGCCCTCGCAAGTCCTAATCTGGGCCGTCATATCTATGCGACTGATTCTTAGAATCAGTTACGCACAGATATCCATTAGATCTGACAGGCGTAAGTCTCTTACGCCGTCGGATCTTAAATGCAATTTTTTTTTGCTAGGTGGCGCTTCCGTCGTTTTCCCCGTCGAGTATGCAAATTAGCTAGATACGCGAATTCCCGAACGTACACGCGGCTGACGCAGTAAAGTTACGACGTTTACGTTAGGCTTGTCCCGGCGTAAAGTTGCCCCTGGGTATATGAGGCGCAACCAATGTTAAGTATGGCCTTCGTTCCTGCATCGAAATTTGAAAAGTTACGTCGTTTGCGTAAGTCGTCCGTGAATGGGGCTGGACGCCATTTACGTTCACGTCGAAACCAATGACATCCTTGCGATGTCATTTGGAGCAATGCACCCTGGGATATTTTACAGACGGCGCATGCGCAGTTCGTTCGGCGCGGGGACGCGCTTCATTTAAATGCTACACGCCCCCTACCCGCCGAATTTGAATTCTGCCGGGTGATTTACGTTACGCCGCCGCAACTTTACACGCAAGTGCTTTGTGAATAAAGCACTTGCCTGAAAAACTTGCGACGGCGTAATGTAAATCAGATAAGTTACGCCCGCCCAGTTTTACGCCGATCTACGAGAATCTGGGCCACACTATTTAAATTACATTGTCCCTTCTATTTCTGTATGTGGATGATGGAACTGTAATTATTTTAATTTTGCTCAGGAACCTTTAATGCTTTTCATAGAATACCACATCCAAATATTGTCCACAGAGCTCCTACATTGCCGGTGAAGATATTAAAATGCAAAGCTTTGCCTCCAGGACATTACCGCGGTTGCTCTTAAAGGTGACACATCATGGATATTGAGATATTTCACTGGGTGTGCACTAGAGGTATTGTAAGCCGGCCTGGGGTTCCCCTTTAGCCACAGCATCCCACACACACCAAAAGTTATTGGGGAGTCTATTAATCTGTACATATTGTTACCTATTGCTTTCGTTGTTTGCATAGTGTTCCTGACTGTTTTCTTTAAACTGTTTCAACCAAGTCCTGGGTACTTACACAGGTCCTGGCTGTTAACCTGAATTTTGCTTTTCTTCAAGTAAACTACAAGAAAAACTGTGTTGTGTATTCCTGCTGAGTTATTCCATTAAACACATTGCTAGGTGTTCCTTGAGGGGCTGGGGCAGTTCATTGGGGTTGAAAGGCAGAGTAACGGACTGAATAAACAAAAGCAGCTCCCTCTGGGGTTTGCTACACAACCTTTAATGATAGTTTTTTATGATGTGAGTTTAGTGACACTTTTAACTTATCTGTGCTGGTAAAGAAAACATATTTTGTAGTATGCAAAAATGTATGCCATGGTTTGCATTTCTTTACAGCTGCTTTAGATTTTTCACAACAGCCAATTGTTCCATTTGGAGATCCTCTTGCTGTTTCTTTCTATAACAAAATAACAGGAGATGACAGGACAGACTTATATATCCTTTTACCAGAACACTATACAGTAGCACCGGAAAAAACAACCCAAATGGCAAGAGATAGCAAGAGATAGCATGACCACTGGTTGAGCAATGCAGGCTGTACAAACTTCTGCACTAGAGGACAGAATGCGTAAGGGACATTGAAGGAAGCCAACAGCTCCCTCTTCTCTTTTCAAGGTGCTGTTGGAAATTGAAGTCACAATTTGCCTATTAACAGTTATACTTAATCTAACCACAATTAGGCAATCCTGATGTACATTACAGTATATATAAAAAGAAAAATAAGAATGCTTCTATTACTGCAGTGACACAATTCACCTTTGGGAGCATGCTTCACACTACATCCATATTTAGGTTGTATCTAGTAACATGCTGCAGCAATCACCCCCACCCCACAAACCCCCATATATCTCCCCAATTCTCCTCCTGTGACAGCGAGTGAGGGTTCTTTTCCTCGCACTCGCTGTGACAATTTAAAAACAGTGCGGCTGTGCGCAGTGGCATATCCAGGGTATGGCAGATATGGCAACTGCCATGGGCGCTATATGAAGGGGGGCTCCTTAGATGGCCCTGGTAATGCTCACTGTAAGCCTGGGGTGAGATCCTGGCTGGTGGAGACTGCTTTAGGTTGTTCACCACTGTCCCCTGGCTCACTGCCCAAACTGGTTGTTAGCTACGGCCCGCCTCGCGTCTAGCAACCAGTGACCTCACAAGGAGGAGAGAGGCAGAGACCAGCATTCATTGCGAGCAAGGAGATTTAACTTCCTCCTCCTCGCGCCCACTGCTTAGCTCCACCCACCTCCCTGCATCTTCTCAAGTGCACAAGAAGCATGTAAGGCACAGGCACTGACTGCAGTGCACAAGGGGAGAGAGGCGTTTAGGCAGTGGTGTCCCCCTAGGATATTTGCAAAATAGGCTGCCGTGCCAGAGAGAGGAAAGGAGTCGGGAGGTGCGATGTGCCTCTCCAGCTTCACAGTCCAGAAACTGCAGCTCTTTACTCCCAGTGGCTCTGTGTGTATAGGAGCGCCCTGCAGCTTTCTCCTTCCTCTTTTGTCATTGACTTTAGATTAGAACCAGCAGTCTCATATTATAGGAAGGCTGCTGGCAAGCCACAGGACAAGCAAGAGTTAACAGCTCCACCTCCTGCTGCTTACTGAGCCAATGGGCGCTGCTGTAACCCGCCCCCTTCGATTGAGAAAAGAGTACTGGAGCTATGCTGGAGCCTGGAGAAAGAGCTGAGCTGCCGTGGGGACTGGGGAGGGGCCCAAGAGGGAATAGAAATGAGGAAGAGAAGCAGAAGAAGGCATTCAGGTAATCTAGAGAATGTGCACAGGAAGAGACATTTACTGCAAGAGCTCCTCTCTTTGTACTTTCTGATGTATTCTATATGCCTCCTCTCTCCCCCCCCCCCCCTGCCACCCCCTCACTCTCTCTCTCCCCCCCTCTCCAGTTCTCTCTCTCTTCCCCCTTCCATCTTCTCCTTTTTCCCCTCTTGCCATAACCAGTATAAACACTTTGTAAATATTACAATAAAATATACAATAGTGTGCTTCCTTCTTCACCTTAGTGTTTCAATTTAACTGTAACTGCATAATTTAAAGCGGTTGTATACTGCTGGACATTTTTTTTTTTACCCTGCAAGGAAAAAGTATAATGTGCTAGTATGTATTGCCTACTAATAGATTATGGTAAACGTACCTTTAAAACAAAACCCTCCCGCACCCAGAAGTCAGCGCAGCAGATGCTCTCATTTTTACTCATCTTGCTTCTGGGTTCGCAGGCTCTGTGACTGGCCGGAGCCATGATGAAGTCACTCCCGTGCATGCACATGGGAGCCACCATTTATGGCATAGGTTTCTAAAGGAACAGCACCGGTGGCCGTTCATTGAGAGCGCATGTGCCAGTGATGTCACTGGCTCCATGTAATCTAAATATCTCCTTAACTGTACATGTTTAGGAGATATTTACTTTACCTATAGGTAAGCCTTATTATAGACCTACCTATATGTAAAAGGCAGTAAAGGAAGTTTACTTCCACTTTAAGTGATGGTGGAGCCCTCCCTCTGAATACCATATACTGTATATGTGGTGTCCTGTAAACCAAATATACAACGTTATATCTTTCAAACAAATAACAATATCAAAATATAAAATTGCAGAATATTAGTGATATTGACACCCCCTTAAAAGATTTTTGATAACAAGTTGAAATATATAAGTGATGGTAACACCCCCTAAATGAATAAAAAAAACTCCACTTACAATAGGGGGTGTCATCATCACTAGTATACTACAATTTCATATTTTGAAAATTTGATCTGTAGTTTTGTTAGCTTTTTTGTTAAGATTATCTGAAAGATGGATTTCAAATATTTTGATAGGGGCGCAGTTTCAGTGCTTGCCATAGGTGCCATTTTCACTAGATACGCCTCTGACGGTGCTCTGCTCACTCAGCCGTGTCATTCGTTCACAGAATTCTATGACTGAATGAACTACAACTACTGTATTTCATTGCGACAGATGGCTTGTAGGTCTCAATGAAGTGTGAAGGTGCCAATAAGCGCTCTTGTAGTTCATTGATCTTCCTGCTATTCAGTAACTGTCTGTTCTTATGAGAGGTACAAGCAGACAGCTATACTGAGAGTCTGCAGGAGCCTGGCACTGCACCCATGATCTTCTGATTTCCAGGCTCCTGTGGGACAAAATTAAGGATTCTTGGAGCTGCTCATTGACACCAATCATCTTTAAATCTGTTTTGAAATTGGAATGTGATTGGGTATACAGGAAGCTGGAAAAAAGATGTTATATGGACTGGGCTTCAAGAAATATAATTCAATTTCCGAGGTTTTCTCTGCATCCTAATTGTGGTGGATTACACACAATTCCATTTAAATTCCATTTGAGTAACTTTCCTACTTTACCAAAGTTGCTGTTTTTCTTGAATATCATTAGTGACTCGCTCACTGATTGATTTCATTTGTTGCTTGAAATTGCTGTTTAATATATGTGTAAAGTAGGTCTAATGATACTGTACAATTTCTCATTAAACTGAATAGAATTTTGAGCTGAAGATTTATGATAACTGTGTCCTACCACACAACATAATACACAATCTTTCATCTAGAAACTTTGTTGTTCATTGGAAAATAAAACAATCAGCACTATGTTCTGCTCAGTGATTAGGTATATATATATATATATATATATATATATTTATTTATTATAAGGCCACTTGACAACAGATATCAATTTCCATTTTTTATTTAAACCCTGTCTGATTGGGAGGAGCTGGCTGCATGTAACAGACTCTATCTTGACACCAACACCAATCAGAAACCACAGAACCTATTTATGGTTTAGTATTTCATATATACAGTACAGTATATTGTGATGATTATTTTATTTTTTTAGTTAATTGGTAGCACCAACTAGTGAGTCCACTCCACTCCACTTTTATTGAAAACAAAGAAAAAGTAGTTTCCCTCACAGGGGTTCTCACCATCAATGTGATAACCAAACTGTACTCAGCCTAGGCCTCCTGCCTTGGTTCTCCAGACTGTCAAACACTCAGTCCCTGTGCTTGTGCACAAAAAGCTGTACTTCTGCCAGCTTTGACTGTTTGTCCTGCAGCTCCCTGCCGCTACATCCTCATAGGCTCAGCCTTTCACTGTCTCAGTGTGACCAGTATAGAGCAACGTGCTCCACACAGTTCCCTAGGGTGGAGCCACTCACCTCTAATTCTGGCTCTAACATAAGCCCAGCAACACAAGTATCATTAGGGTGCTTGTTTCCTGCAAAACCTGGCCCAAACTGCCAAAATAAACAGTGGCTGGCACAGGCTCGCCTTTCTACATACCCCCCCCCCCCCCCCGATTTGTACTGGAGGGAGAAACACATTACTCTTCACACTGGCACATCAATGCCTGCTACCACCCCCAGGGGTCCAAAGCTATCTGTCCTTCCTTCTAAAAGGGCACTCCAACCACATATTCTTCTGGGTGTGCCAAGCATTTCTTCCTGATCCTTGGGGTCCTACTGATTTTGCTTCTACCTTCTGGCCTCATAAGCCTACATTTCTTTTCACCTCCCCCAGATCTACTCTCCCAGGACTGTAGGGGACCTACTTCTATGACAGTTGTCAGGGACCGACCTCTCTTACTACTTGACAAGCACTATCTGTTTTTCAGGTGTGCTAATAACTATGTGGTTACACTTAGCAACCAATTTCTCAGAAATCCACAATTCAATATTGTCAACCTCCTGTCAGGATAATTACTTACCAAGGCCGAGATGCCAAGGGCGGCTCACCTTTGCGACTCGATGCGATCCACCCGCTGGAGTTTGAGACAGAGGGAAGGACGCACCAAGAGGCACCGGGTCCAGTAGCAGGAGGGAATCCAAGGTGGACCGGGAACTGGATAGCCAAAGCTCACTGGAGGCTGTTCAGAAGCACACAGGAAATAGTCCAAACAGAAGGTGCTCAAACAGGGACAAGGCTGAAGAATAATCCAGAGAACAAGCCAAGGTCAAGGGGTTGAGAAGTCAGATAGTCCAAAGTTCAAGCCGGGGTCACAGGGTTGAGGAGAGCAGCAATCCAGAGAGCAAGCCAAAGGTCAGGTAAAACAGGATATCCACAGATAAGGTTTCCAGTAACAAATACTCCAAACACTGACAACGAACCAGCAATTTGCAAGGAGGAAGGGGCTGGCTTAAATAGGCCTCTCAGGCCACTGATTGGTCCAAAGTAGCACAAGTTCAGAACCAGGCTCCGACGGACAGCAAGAAGAATATCACTGAGCAGTTCAATTCCACCCAGAGCCAACTGGGGCGCGACCACGCCTCGCTGTCTGTTTGGCACAGTAGCGATCATGACACCTCCTCAGGAACTCTTGTCCCATTGCTAGCACAGTGTCTGAGAAGAGACCATATACAAGCAAGTTGTTGCTCCCTATAGAACTTTCCCAAAGTTTCCCCTGTTGTCCAAAACTCCATCAGCGACTGTCCTACCAAAGAACATTTTTCACCACATTTTTCTATCCAAATCTCTTTAGCCATTTTTGTATTTTCAATACCTCTGACCTGTCCAGCAGTGCTCCAGAGTGCTTCTCATACACAACATCAGCATGAAGCAATCCAGCATACTGTAAGCAACTTTCAACACTGACACCCAACATTGCATCGTATAACTTAAATATTGTCTATCTTTGCCTAGTACAGCCTGTAATATCCCACTTAAAATTAGCAGTACCCCATGGTACAAGCTCTCCTAACACAGGATAAGATGGAAAGATACACACTGGCTGTACGCTCTGTGATTCTAACATTTGTTTGAGCATGTCTGTCATCACAAAACACACTACATCATTTTTTTCTTTATGCGGTGTGGGCAAAATTTCTGCTGTGCATTCACACTCACTCTGACCTTTTCATGAGAGGGTTAATCTCAGCACACTGTGGTCTACAGGCTGTTCTGCAGCCCCTTTTCCTGGCACAGCAGCAATAGTGCCCACCTCACTGTTATACAACATAGCCTTGTAAGGCATAGTCACTTCATTAAATATTGCAAGTGCTTCCTTATGCCACTCTTCCCAGTCTGTTTCAAGATCACCTTACATTAATCAACTCATCTTCAGAAATCACTGGTTGCAATTCCACCATTTCACCACTCTTCACTGGCAGTGTTTCACTCCCAACACAGGATTTTGCATTGTCAGGCTAAGCAGTCTCTTCTAACCCACTATTCACTTGAACATTTTTATCCTCATTAGTAATCAATACATTATACCCACTACACAGCAGTAAGTCTCTTTTGAAAGCAGATTTCCTCACTGGACTTGCCACCACTTCACCGGTATAAGACACACACTCAGTCTCTTGTCAGCAACAGTCTTACCACTCCACTTGGCTGGTGTTGTAATCTGCATGCGTTGCTTCAGGAACCATCCTTCTGGGGCCTATGCAACCACAGAGTGAAACAACAGATGCTCTCTGTTATGACACACAGTGTATGAAAGGGGTTAACATAGTTTAAGATATTCCATTCCTGAACACAAGGCAGCTACCAGACACTCCAATCAGCCAAATAAGACCCCATAAAAAAAATTCTCCCCCAAATACGAGACAACACTCTGTACGAGGTTCAAGCAGGAATGACAATCTTTATTGAGAGGCTACAGGGTTATATACAGTTAAGAGGAGGTGCATACATATCCTGATCATACTACTCTGAAAATACACCTGTGACCAGACCTAATTAATATGAGATAATTAACTAATCCCTAACAGCAGCTGATGACTCAGAGACATGACCTTTAGGCTAAACTTGCCGTCTGTGTCAGAAGACACAATCAACATTATCACAAATACACCTTCACACAATTGCAGGGTTAATTATCACAAGCAACAATGAGATCTAATGACTCTTAAATGTAACTTCCTGGAATGCCCAAATAAGGAGGTATACTTCCTGGGCATAGCCCTCACAGTGTACAGGGAACAACATCTCCATATTTATTGAGAGATATTGTCAATGAATATTACTGTCCCATTTGAGTCCAAGATATATTTTCTCAGTTACCCTATGCCCCTTATGGACATAAGGTGATTTAGAAATAAGAGGTGCATTAGGAGCTGAAGCAAGGGTATCCCATATGTTTTAAGAGATTCTGGGTTCCACGGGTCCTTCCGTTACACTATCCTAGGCATCACAGACTCCTGGGCATCCCAGCCTTTTTGTGGGATTGGTGAGCCACCTCTTCGCTACAGCTCTACCAGATGACACTTCCACTTTTGTTGCCATGGGAGACCAACACTCCTAGCAGAACTTTTCCAGCACTCTCCAACTGGCTGTACCAGTTCCTCTTGAGCCCCCCCAGCCATGACTCTCATCAAGGACACTCCACCATCCGCCCCAGGTATTACGACTGACCTTGACTTCGTTGCTATGGGCAACACCACTCATCTTTCCAGTCAGGAGCACAGAGTTCACCAGAAAAAAAAGGTGTACTGTTTAAGGCTGTGAGACAATACCCACCTAGCTTCTCACACAGCAAAGCACAAAACAGACAATCTCTAATAACTCACGATTTTAGGCATGCAAGGATCTGGAACTCTGCCAGTGCCCATAGCATTTCTCCACCAATTGTGATGATTCAGGACATTTTAGCTGGTAGAGCCGAACAATCAGCCCAGTCTACTCCAAAAGTCAGTTTTAAGGCTTTTTATGGCAGTTTTTATTAAAAACAAAGCAAAAGTTCACATTAAAGTAGTTTCCCTCACAGGGGTTCTCACCATCAATGCGATAACCAAACAGTACTTAGCCTCGTGGCTCTTCTTTGCAGTATCTTTACTTAGGCCTCCTGCCTTGGCCTTCCAGACCATCAAACACACAGTCCCAATGCACAAAATGCTGTACTTCCATCAGCTCTGTTTGTCCTGCAGCTCCCTGCTGCTACATTCTCACAGGCTCAGCCTTTCACTGTCCCAACGTGGACGGTATGGAGCAACATGCTCCACACAGCTCCTTTTTACAGACTGACCCACTCGGGAGAGTGGGGCTGCTCGCCTTTAATTCTGTCTCTAGCATAAGCCCAGAACACACCTGTATCATAAGTGCACCTGTTTCCTGCAAAACCTAGCCAAAACTGCCAAAATAAACAGTGGCACAGGTATCCCCTCTTTAATACCCTGCCCAAATATGATCTCTGGCCATAGTTGGGTAATGATATCACTACTATCCTTCCTCTTCCCTTATATATCTGATGACAGCTTGGTGAGCTGCCATTCTACAAGCAGTACCATTGGGATTGGTTGTGCATACTTGCCCTTTGGTTTTTAACAAGTTGACAGTGAGTATCATGATTGTTGATGGATTTACAATGAGGGACTCTTTGGGGGATTTGGGGGTCAAACATTTGGGTGTTCTAAATTTTAGGTTATATGTTTTAGTGAATGAGTATGGGTACTATGCACCTCTTACTTATTCACATGAGGAACAGTATCTGAGGATCTCCTTATTTTTAAAGGGGGCTTCCAGTTTCTGATAAGACCCCCACAACCACCAGTCCAGGGTTGTGTGGAAGGCACCCCCCCCCCCATGTTGTGAGCATGTGGCCTGGTATGATTTAGGAAGAGAGGCTGCAAGCTCCCTTCTTTTTCTGGCCAGCCAGGCTGCATGCTCTACCTAAGGGTCTGGTATGGATTTTTGGAGAACGCCAATATTTTTTTGTGTTTTTTCCCCTTTAAATGTATTTTTCATTAAGCGTGACTTCAGTTATGTAACTACTCAAGTAATCTTCTGACATGCATAACAGATACTGACTTTGTTTTCTTATACTTCTGTACTTCGTTTTCATGAAAAACATAATAAACACCATTGAAACATAAAAAAGGACTGTGTACTTTTTTTTGTGCAGGGTCCCCGTTAAAATCCAAACCAGACTTAAATGGTCTGGTTCTGTATATTTGTTTCCTTTCCAGAGTTACTTGTGTTTAAAGAAATATTTTATGTAAAGAAGTTAGGTGTTAGTGAGCTGAGTATTTAGCGGTTTGGCTGGAGTACAGGCTTAAATTGAGTTTGTCTCAAGACAAGACGTAAGATGTACTGACCCAATAAAACATAATAATTCTGCTAAGTTTGATTATAGTTCTTTTATTTTAATTTACCATATGGTAAATATAAATGTAGCTAGATAAATATGTACCAATTCCTGTAAGTGTGCATTCAGCTTTACATAAATTCATGTTTTATAAGGGAAAGATTTTGTTTAATAAAAAATGCACAGAGGAAGCAAGAGAGATAGAAAAGCATTGATTTATCACAATATTAATCTTTCTGAAACACACTGTCATTTTGTTTTTAACCTGCCCTTAACGATCCAGATTTGATTTGTGATTCAAGCACTGAGCTTGAGTAATTATTACAGGATAAACCTTTATTGCAAATCCATATCTTTTCTAAAGTCTTGTTGATTTTAAGTGAACAACATCAACCAAAAAAGATATTAGTTTCACTCACCCGAACGCGTGCAATAAAGATACAGGGATGGAAGATGGATTACGTGCTAATGAGAAGAAATATATGACCAGTGGAATCTTCTGGGATTGTCCGCTGAAAGTAGCATCCTGGTAATGATAAAGGAGCCTGCAGAGGGTGCACTTAATGGTAAACCCTATGTTTATCTATTTTATACCTTTTTCAAAATCTTTTTTTGCAATCAATAACAGACTATGGATTGCCAATACTATCTTAGAGACTCTGGTGGGCTGTTGTTTCTTTTATTAACTTTCCTTGTCTGATTTCAGTTTTTTTTTCCAGATCGCTAAGACTGGACTTTATAGTTCTTTACATTCATTTTATTTTATCAAGTAACTATTTCATCACTAGCCTATTTGGCTTTATTAAAGGAAGGAAGAAAGAAAGAATGGAAGGAAGGATGGATGGAAGGAATGAATGAAGTTGACTCCATAAGCTCATGAAGGAAG
This sequence comes from Rana temporaria, assembly GCF_905171775.1. NCBI lineage: Eukaryota > Metazoa > Chordata > Amphibia > Anura > Ranidae > Rana > Rana temporaria. Next base: position 120,850,266 of record NC_053495.1, read on the forward strand.
GGGAAAAGTCACCCGAGGAATTGGAAAACCCTTGCATGAGTTGCCAATAACAAAGTTCTGTAGAGCAGGGAGAGCAATATTATTGTAGTAAATGTACGTCGTACATTGCACTTCCTTATTTATTGTATGTTGTATGTTATTCAAAAAGAGCACCTCTAATGACTTTCTGCTTCAGTATTGAATTTAAACTCAAGTTCCCTACCAAGATAATAGGGAAGCCAATGTTGTTGCTACTACACAATTTCAAGAATGCTTAACTCCTCGGAACTAATGACAATTTTAACAATGCCAGATGCATTACCACCTCCCTGCCCTACCTGAGCTAAATAATTCAATTCTGAAATATATAGAGGAATGTCCCAAAATGTATTTAGCAAAAAACATTCAGACTTTCATTGACATAAAATCCAAATGGTTATTTTCCTATCTGCTCTTGAGAGCCAATTTTACTGAAATGTTATGAGAACTACCATTCGTTCATTACTGGATGTAAATGCCTAGCATAAGAAGTATTTTGAATGCTTTTTATTTAATTTACAATATATTTTAATATATTTCTAATCAGACACAGACAATATATTACTGAGAGAAAGCTTAAACAGCTCCCATTTCTAGTCTACATGTCACTGCTCCATTTTGCTTTATTAATGTTCCAAACGTAAGATTAATTATGTTTATTGAAATTGATTTATATTTAGACGGGAAGAGTTTACCCTCAGGAATCCGTTTCCTCTCCTCCTCCCTGTAGAGTGTAATTATGAAAATGTGTTGAGTTAATGAGAGTGATTGATCAGAACGTATTGCCCAGAAATTAATACATTGGCCGTTTCTCTATTTTCCCGCAAACCTCGTTAACCTGACTCACTGTGAGTGTTTCACAATTACATATAATTGGTGTGAGTATCACATTCTGTCTACATTAAAGCTGAAACATTAATATATGTGTTTGGCTGATGGAAATCCAAGCAATTTGCCCCCTGCTAAGGTCTCATAGTCTCCTTGTGCAGCAATATGAAGCATGGAGAGGGAGTCTTGGCAGGAAAGGGAGGTGTATACAATGTTAAAAAAGCAGTAGAAACCCGGTGTTGTATATAATCAGTATTTAAGATGGCAAACTGAAAAGATGGCTCCACGTAATTTGTAGATAGATGTCAAGACAGCCAAGAAGAAGAAAAAGTAAGCCTGACTAAACAATGGTAAAGCATATCTAAACCGTAGAATATTTTTTTTAATATATTATAGCATGTCATTCCTTAGATGTAGTGGCTGAATTTTTTTTATTGTTATTTTTAGGTTTATTTCCCTTTATTTTTACCTGGTGGTCCTTCCATTAACACACACTGTCCTAGGGTTAAAACTCAATGTATTGTAGATATGGAGAAGCAGTGGTGTCACCTTAGGAAAGCAAATGAATTAGGAGTGCAGAATAACTGACTCCTCCTTTTGGGGGGTTTGTAGTCCAGAGCTGGGAACAATAGGAACTAATAACAGTCAACAAAGGCAGACAACGCAGGAAGTTATCATCTCACAAGAAGGGATGCATTTCAGGTTAAGGTCAAGCATGGGTTCACAGCGAGCCCAGTCTATTTGCCCTTTATGGACCCAGAAAACTAACAATGGACTTTCTGGCCTCTAAAATTATGTCACGTGGCTTAGATAGGCCAAAAATTGTGAACTTTCTCATGTGCCAACTTCTCAATAAAAATGTCCCCAGCAGCCATATTTACATTGTGCTCAGCTAGGAAAAGCATCGGAATGATGCTAGATGTAAACCATTACCGAATGTACTTTAGGAAGAAAAATGCTTTGTATCCTTGTGAAATAGTGAGGAGAGGGAAGGTTTTTTACATGTTATTGCAGCTGATGTGTGTTCTGCAGTCTCTTTACTTGCCACATGCAAAATCCACAATCAAAAAAGTCTGAATGTGTTAATTGCTGCAATTATTTAAAGGATCTTTTTGGAAAAATTTGAAAACATTCCTAGGCAATGTCCATCAGCACAGAAGCTTATTTTTTTTCCCTTTGGTATGTATGTGACAGAACAATTTACAGGCAGAGGAGGGTCAGAGCTTTGTCACTCCTTAATGCAAAGTGCCCAAACAAGTAAATGTATATCAGTGTCACCAGCTGTTAAAGCTTATGTGACATTGTTGTGGGTAGGAAAAGATTACACCTACTTGCGAATGCTTGCGTTCTAATTACAGTAACTTTTCATATGGGTCTACCTGTGTGCACAGATTTGGATATCCAAAAATCCTTTGCATCTGTCTGCAACAATTGATTGATAGCTAGCCATTCAATCTCCAACACTTGATTTTCTTTTCTCTACTAAATATAGATTTAATACAGAAAAGAGGAAAGGTGATGGGACTTTGCATGAGACACGTCATTGAATGATGATGCATTAAATGTATATACACTGAGCAAAATTATAAAACGCAACACTTTTCCCCTATTTATCATGAGCTGAACTGAAAGCAGAGTTCCACCTGTGTTTTCGTTTATTAAAAGTTAGCAGCTACAAAAAGCATAGCTGCTGACTTTTAATAAACCAACTCTTACCTGCCCCACTGTCCAGCTCCTCTCCCCCTCCTCTCCTCGGCACTGTCATCATAACTGTGGGCACCCAGCCGTGACAGCTTACGGCTTTACGGCCGGGCACACACTGCACATTCGCGAGTCGTGCTGCGCTTTTCGTACTGGCCAGCCGATCTTCTGGGACATGAGTTGTGTCCCAGAAGTTCGCTGGCAGGGAGGGGCCACCTAGGGTGAGAGGAGGAGTCGACTAGGCAGCTGAGGATAGGAAGGAGGAAGTGGGACAGGAAGTTCCACTAAAAACATGTTACCCACCCCCCCCCCAAAAAAAAATGACATGCCGAATGTGGCATGTCAGGGGGCAAGGGGTGCTTAAAGCAGAAATTCCACTTTTGGGTGGAACTCCGTTTTAAAGATCTATGACTTTTTTTTATGCACGCAAAAGGTTTACTTCTTTCAAATATTGTTCACAAATCTTTCTAAATCTGTAATAGTGAGCACTTCTTCTTTGACGAGATAATCCATCCTCCTCACAGGTGTGGCATATCAAGATGCTGGTTAGACAGCATGATTATTGCACAGGTGTGCCTTAGGCTGGCCAGAATAAAAGGCTACTCTAATATGTGCAGTTTTATCACACAGCACAATGGCACAGATGTCGCAAGTTTTGAGGGAGCATGCAATTGGCATTGGCATTGGAATGTCCACCAGATCTGTCCGAATTCAATTGAATTGGCAGCAATTGGCATCCAACCGGCCTCATAACCGCAGACCACGTGTAACCAAACCAGCCCAGGACCTCCACATTCATTATTTTCACCTCCAATATCATCTGAGACCAGCTGCTGCAACAATCAGTTTTCATAACCAAAGAATTTCTGCACAAACTGTCAGAAACCGTCTCAGGGAAGCTCATCTGCATACTCGTCATCCTCATTGGGGTCACAACCTGACTGCAGTTTGTCGTTGTAGCTGACTTGAGTGGGCAAATGCTTAGATTCAATGGCATCTGGCACTTTGGAGAGACGTTCTCTTCATGAATGAATCCCATTTTTTACTGTACAGGGAAGATGGGAGACAGCATGTATAGCATCATGTGGGTGAGTGGTTTAGTGATGTCAATGTTGTGGATCGAGTGGCCCATGGTAGAAGTGGGGTTATGGTATGGGCAGTCGTATGCTATGGACAATGAACTCAGGTGCATTTTATGGATGGCATTTTGAATGCACAGAGATACCGTGATGAGAGGTCTATTGTTGTGCCATTCATCCATAATCATCACCTCATGTTGCAGCATGATAATGCATAGCCCCATGTTGCAAGGATCTGTACACAATTCCTGGAAGCTGAAAACATTCCCAGTTCTTGCATGGCCAGAATACTCACTGGACATGTCATCCATTGAGCATGTTTGGGATGCTATGGATCAGCGTATACAACAGCGTGTTCCAATTCCTGCCAATATCCAGCAACTTTGCACAGCCATTGAAGAGGAATAGATCAACATTCCACAGGCCACAATCAACAACCTGATCAACTCCATACGAAGGAGATGTGCTGGACTGCATGAGGCAAATGGTGGTCACACTAGACACTGACTGTTTTTCAGACCCCCTGACCCTCAATACAGTAAAACTGCACATTTTAGAGTGGTCTTTTATTGTGGCCAGCCTAAGGCACACCTGTGCAATAATCATGCTGTCTAACCAGCATCTTGATATGCCACACCTGTGAGGTAGATAAATAATCTTGGCAAAGGAAAAGTGCTCACTAACACAGATTTGGACAGATTTGTGAACGATATTTGAGAGAAATATAAATTTTGTGTACAAACCGGAGTTCCACCCATAAAATAAACTTTAGATAAATCCATAGCATTCTCCTTGAGCAACAACATTTGAAAAAAAAATGTTTTTTTTTTTACTCACTCAGTAACCACTGTTGCTATGGGGTCCCTTCTATTCTGCCACTTCCAGTCCGCGGCGATTGACATCATATCCCTCGACGCCTGTGCTCACCTGTGCTCCTGGGAGATATGTGCCATATTTCCTAGGCATCAGTGGGCAGCGCCGAAGGCTAGAATCACATTATTTAGAAACTGGAAATGATGCGAGCAAAGGCAACAACAGGGCGGGCATTTCCTCCTTCGCCAACCGTTGTTATGGCAACAAGATAATAATACTTTCCCTGCGCCCTGTGTCAACGGCTCAGACGCAAGATTGGGAGGTGCATGCTGGGTATCCAACATCACCATATCCAGGAAAAAAATGATAATGGGCTACGCATGCCTACACTAGAGATGGAAGCACTCTGCAGAGCAGAAATAAAAAGTAAGTACTATAAAAAATGGGAATTGAGCGACAATTTCATTAATAACAGCAATTAATAGTGTTTATCTGCTTGCCGACTAGCTGCCGTCATTATACGGCAGCAGGACGGCACGTTCCTGCGAACCGTCGTAGCTGTATGACGGCCCTTTAAGCTGGGATAGTAGGTGCCCACACACCACTGTACTGCGGGGGTGACAATGCTTGTGGCCGGTGGTTTGCGAAGACTGACAGCCACACGCCAGAACGGAGACGTGTGTGTGAAAAAAACAAAAATCCCTGATCTTTGAGTAGAGGAGAGACAGATCGTGTGTTCCTGCTAGCTAGGAACAACGATCTGTCATCTCCTCTAGTCAGTCCCATCCCCCTACAGTTAGAACACACATGAGGGAACACAGTTAACCCCTTGATCGCCCCCTAGTGTTAACCCCTTCCCTGCCAGTGACATTTACACAGTAATCAGTGCATTTTTAAAGCACTGATCGTTGTATAATTGTCAATGGTCCCAACAATTTGTCAAAAGTGTCTGATCTGTCCGTCAAGATCAGTTCAAATAAAAATCGCTGATCACCGCCATTACTAGTAAAAATAATAATAATAATAAAAATGCCATAAATCTTTCCCCTATATTGTAGACACTATGACTTTTGCAGAAACCAATAAATATACACTTAGTGCAATTTTTATTACCACAAATATGTAGAAGAATAAATATCGGGCAAAACTGAGGAAAAAATTAGCTTCATGAAAAAAAGGGTAAAGCCCAGCACGACCGCGCAATTGTCAGTTAAAGCGTTGCAGTGCCATATAAATAAAAAATGGTCTGATCATTGAGCAGCCAAATCTTACAGGGCTGAAGTGGTTAAAATTGTTTAATAGAACCGATTACCTTTAAAAAACTAAAATAAAAAATTGCGTGGAACATAATACTGTATATCAATAAATAATAATAATAATACAATATAATATAATATAATTAAATAAGATTGACATATCAAATATAGTAATAGTAACAATGTATTTAATACAAATAATCAATGGACAAGATTGGTACAAGAGATTCAAGGTTGATAATACAGATCATCAAATAGACATGATTGGCAAGATCAATTCAAATCAATTAAATGTAATTCAATTCATTCAGCTTATAAGCTGATTTGTAAGTAATTGATAAGCTACTGTATCTGTTCTTCCAATTTTTTCCCCTAGAGAGCACCACATAATAATAGATATTTCATGTATCTACCTTTTTAGTACAATCTATCATCTTACTCCTGATGAGTGGTCGTAAGCCATGAAACACGTAGAGTTTTCAACTAAGGATGCCAAGACAAGTCTGACTAAATTATGAATTCTTTTGTATTTTTTTGTCTGTACAGTGGATGTGTGAGTAAATCATGAATTGATCTTGCCAATCATGTCTATTTCATCTGTATTATCAACCTTGAATCTCTTGTACCAATCATGTCCATTGATAATTTGTATTAAATACTTTATTACTATTACATTTTACGTTTCAATCTTATTTGATTATATTATTATTATTATTATTATTATTATTATTATTATTATTATTTATTCATATATTATGTTTCCTAAAATTATGGATTATTCTATGGGATTATGACATCAAATTATATTTATCTCATATTCATACATATACATTTCATGCATCATCATTCATGGACGTGCCTCATGCAAAGTCCCATCACCTTTCCTCTTTTCTGTATTAACTTATTAGGGATGGGGCACACCATTGCTGGTTGTGTTAGGTCACATGCATTTTTAGCTGTCATTTATCTGGGTGGAAGACACCCATTTTTGGTGACCTGCCACACAGATTATTGACCAATTATTTAGATCTACACGTATACCCATACATTCCTAGTTCATCATTACTCTCCTTCAGTTAATTATTCCTTAGTTTACCCACACAGACCCTCTCGGCCCCCTCCCCTTATAATATCTCTTTACAATTTGTTAGTTAACAACCCAGCCCTTGGGTGGTTGGTTTGGGTTTCTGTGTCCTTCACTTCCGGGGTTGCAATGTGCTTCAGCTCTCTCCCCCTCCTCATCCCTGTCTTGTGATGGGGACAGGGATTGACCTTAGTGCATCGGAGTCATGCAGAAACACCACGCTTGTGGCACCCCCCGTGACGCTGTGGGGCGGAGAGGTCTTTTTCCATCTCATGCCAAAGCTGAGGTGGGCGGGTACTCACTTACAGCACTCGCTCTGTAAGTGGGCTGGTCCCCTCGCCTCTTCCTTGCTGCCATGATGTCCAGGCATGATGTTGGCAGGGACCCAAAAGAATCCCAAAATTAAATTAACAGTTTCTGTAGCTGGTTATAAAGTATTAGCTGAAGTTTGTATTTACTTTGTTAGTGTACACAGATCTGCTATTACATATAACACTCCCCTGCGTCAAGACTGAAAATGCTGCTGTCCAAAGGTACCCCCTGTTATCCTTCATCCAGAGTGGGGGCACTCTAATACATGAGGTGTTGTATCGGCCAAATCACCAGGTGAAAACAGGGGGAAAAGAAGCCTAAAAAGAAAATGTTTTTGCATGTAGTATGCTATGGTTAAACTGAATGACTATAATGAGAGTATGTAAAAAATAAAGTCTTAAAAAAGAAATCTTAAAAAAGTTAAACAAAATGTAATTAAAAATTATTTTTTGTTCCGAACAAATTTTATTTACCGGATAAAAGAAAAGAGTACAATTGTACAAGTTAAGGTCTGTTAATGTAATACTAAAACATATTAGGTGAATATGAAGTAATATTAGGTGAATATGAAGAATATAAGCAGAGTAGGGAGTAACGAGCAAGAAAATGGAACTGTCATGGGCAGTTAGCAGGGTGATCACGATCGGTTATGTTTTGTTTGAAGTTTAGAAAAGTTTTACAAAGAAAAGAAACAGAAAAGCAGGACTTATCAATGACAAGCAGTTTTGGTTGAATCCTAGATGGAGAGACTTGTAAAGGATAACTTTGGTTCTATTATAGGAGAAAGGTAAATTGAGGTTTTATGTCAAGCTAAGGTGGGGAAGGCCCAACTCTTGTAGGTAGTCACTGGAGGACTGGAAGTGGATAAAGCAAGCCCATATCACTGTTGAATTCATGGTATATAAGTCATGTGAGATTGAAAAAGGCTTGAATTTTTGCATTGTCATCAAACTTCATTTTTGTCAGGTAAGGAAATAATGTCTGTTTTGACAGTCAGAAAGTATTCATGAGCTTTGATCTGCTTGATTTCCATGTGATCGTCACAACAAAGTAAGCTGGATAGACTACCTTTTGCTTTGTTATACACATCAATCCTCCTTGGATTTTGAGTTCCATTTAGATTGAGTGGAATATCCTTGTCACCTATGTAAATCTATAGCAAGATTATTACATCAGTATACACACCTGTGGCAACAGAAAAATGTCCCTCAATTTCATTCAGGTGATCACTTGAAAATATTTAATAAATAAATAATGGTATATTAAAATAAATTAAAATACAAATGACTTGTCAGGATCACTAAGTGCTCCTGTTCCTCATTCCAGGTTTTGGCTATGGCACGCTCCTTGTCTGGCTGTACACCTGCAGGCTGATTAATGTAATCAGTCTCTGGGTGCAAACCTAGTCTGTTATAAGCCAGCTCAAATCTCATGTGGGTGCTTGTGATAGAGAGTAATAGTTCCTGATCAAGCTTCCTGTCTGTCTGTCTGCCCTGCTTTGCTAGTTTGGATTTCCCTGTGTATGACTTTGGATCGGATTATTGGACTATTCCTTGAACTCATCGTGCCTTTACCTGGAGTGTCATAGAACCATGTTATCTGTCTGCTAACGGCAAGTTAATATTTGCTTTGCTCAGTTCGCATCTGCCCTGGTGTGGTGGCCAGGCACTATAGCATTGTGTATAAGTCCTGGGGGCAACCAAGTATCTGTAGGCCTGCTTGCCTTATGGGAAAGGGGCAGTCTCTTATTTGTCTTATTGACTGCCATTAAATCATAAACATATGGATTTGTATAGATCCACTGTTCAATATATTTTAATTTAAATACTAGATAGCCACCCTTCATTTAATTCCTTTAATAAGCCAACTCTCTTCATTAATATACTTTACAATTCTGTTGTATCTGCTAATTATTATTTATTGTTCTATTTCATTGGGTTTCTTGGTTGAGACTTCCAACTCCTTTGAAAATCAGTGTCCACCTTTTCTTTCGTGCTATCAATATCCTCAACATTGCCTGAAGAGCCAAGAGATGCAAATGAGGCCAAATCAAAAATCTTTTTGACATCATAGAACCATGGACAGATAATGTATAGAATGCTCCTTCTAGCCTTCTTTGACTTTACAAGGCCAGTGTCTGATATGGTAGCCTTATCTTCAAAGGAACCCATTTTTATTGCCCCCAAAAATTCATGCAATATACCACAGGGCAATTCCACTTGAGGACAATTTTTTTCTCTAATAATGTGGGCAAAATGTAATTTGTTCAAATATTATTTATACACGGAAATATTTTATAAGCTTACAAAATATTCATAATTTATACTGTTTGTCTGAGACATCATATCTTGTTTGTGTAACAGCCATGTAATTTTAAGGTTTTCATAACAATATAACAATTTCTCCTAAGCTCCAGCAGTACACAGTGCTCCAGGTAAAACCTATTTAATTCATGTATTTGATTACTTATATATATCTATTCACAAACAAATTGGCCCTACAACAAACCCTGATAAGATCCATATTCATACATAACTGTTAACATTATATTAAATTAATAGTGTGTTAGACAGGAGCAAGTACATGGTGAATTTGTAGAATCTATTTTTACATCTCATTAGTTTTAAGAGTTAAGAAGCAGCTCGTTTTATTCCAAGCAGAAGCTTAACGAGTCAAGATGATTTCCATAATTTATATAAAAAAACGGAAACACATAACCTTGTTAGTGTTTTAACAGTGCAATTAAGGCTTCTTTCGCAGACTGGTAGCAGTTAACCATATTTATGATCCCACATTAAACACTTTGTATAAAGCACAAACACAGGTCATTATCCTCAAGTATCTTAATTACGAACATATGCAGTTCCCTTTTTGCTTCTCATTTAAACCAGCAGGTTCATCATAACATCATGAGCTGGATTTAGGATTTTTATGGATAGTTTGGAATCTGTATAACACATTTTCTATTATGTAAATATTTAAACATGTCTCCGGTAATGTTTAATGAGTGAATACTGGCAGAAGGGATACAAATTAATAGAAATAGCTTGAAAAGGTGACTCAAAGATAATTTTATATTTTGTACATACAGTATACCATTTGTTCATTATTAAATACGTCTAGTTTTAAACCAGGCTATTGTGGATAGGTTTAAAATGTGAAGGTATAAATAAAAGTAATGGGTATAAAATAAATGAGCATAAAAACCTAAAAAAAAAATCTAAAAAAACAATCACCTAAACAACTTTTTCTGGTTTGCTGTAGTTTAACACAAATAAAATCTAAAGCTGAACTCTAGGCAAACAGTTAAAGATTTAAAAACGTATTCATTTAAAGATTATGTTCATTAACCACTTAAGCCCCGGACCATATTGCTGGTCAATGACCGGGCCACTTTTTGCGATTCGGCACTGCGTCACTTTAACTGACAATTGCACAGTCGTGCGACGTGTCTTCCAAACAAAATTGGCGTCCTTTTTTTCCCACAAATAGAGCTTTCTTTTGGTGGTATTTGATCACCTCTGCGGTTTTTAGTTTTTGCGCTATAAACAAAAATAGAGCGACAGTTTTGAAAAAAATGTATATTTTTCACGTTTTGCTATAATAAATATTCCCCAAAAATATATAAAAAAAATGTTTTTCCTCAGTTTAGGATGATACTTATTCTTCTACATATTTTTCACCAAAAAAATCGCAATAAGTGTTAATTGATTAGTTTGCGCAAAAGTTATAGCGTTTACAAAATAGGGGATAGTTTTATGGCATTTTTCTTAATATTTTTGGGACCATTGGCATTTTTATAGCGATCAGTGCTATAAAAATGCATTGATTGCTATAAAAATGCCACTGGCAGGGAAGGGGTTAACACTAGGGGGCGAGGAAAGGGTTAATTATGTTCCCTGGGTGTGTTCTAACTGAAGGGGGGGTGGGACTGACTAGGGGAAATTACTGATCGCTGTTCATACATTATATGAACAGACGATAAGTAATTTCTCCCCCTGACAGGACCGGGAGCTGTGCGTTTACACACACAGCTCTTGGTTCTCGCTCTGTAACGAGCGATCGCTGGTGCCCACCGGGCACGTTTGTCTGCATCCTATTGGCTGAACGACGAGATGATGTATACCTATGTGATCTCGCCCAGCAGAGCCGACCTGCCGCCTTATAACTGCGGCGGCTTGTCCTAAGCCCTCATATCCTTCTTAGCCAAGTATGCTGCCTTTATAAACCAGAGCTCCACTCAACGGCAGATCCAGGGGGGGGGACAGGGAAATTGCCCCCCCAAGACAATCATGTCACATTGGCTTTTAAAACTGCTTTGAGGTGCCTGCAGCTGCCGCTGCCGAGTCTCTCTCTCTCATCACTAGGTCCGGACTGGCCCAGCCCGGTAGGCTGCCTGTCCTGAGGCTGCTTTGAGCTGTAGCTGACTGCAGCGCTCCCCCTCTCTCCTGTGTGTATGACACCGGGCATCTCTCGCTGTGTGTGAGAGCTGGGTCTGTGTTCGGCTGTGCTGCCTGTGCTAGACCTGCTTGTGTGATAGTAGATGGAGATAGAACACTGATTGAATCATTGTTTTGTCTATCACACAAGCCCGTCTAGGGGGGGGACCTTGCTAGAGCACACTGCCCTGCCGAACACAGACCTACAGCTCCTGTTTGTTCCATGACACACATCGGGAGAGGAGATACCTGCTGTGTGTGATCATTGTGAGGCAATGCCATGGTTTGTGCCATGCACAGTGGGACTTCATTCATATACAAAGTGGGGCTGCATTAATATACAAAGTGGGGCTGCATTCATACGCAAAGTGGGGCTGCATTCATACGCAAAGTGGGGCTGCATTCATATACAAAGTGGGGCTGCATTCATATACAAAGTGGGGCTGCATTCATATACAAAGTGGGGCTGCATTCATATACAAAAGTGGGGCTGCATTCATATACAAAAGTGGGGCTGCATTCATATACAAAAGTGGGGCTGCATTCATATACAAAAGTGGGGCTGCATTCATATACAAAAGTGGGGCTGCATTCATATACAAAAGTGGGACTGAATTTATTTACAAAAGTGGGACTGAATTTATATACAAAAGTGGAACTGCATTTATATACAAAAGTGGGGCTGCATTCATATACAAAAGTGGGGCTGCGTTCATATATACAGTGGGGCTGCATTCATATGTACAGTGAGGCTGCAATGATGGGCACTGATGAGGCTGCATTGATCTCTTGTACCATGTCTTCAGTCTCTGACCATCTCTTGTACCATGTCTCCAGTCTCTGACCATCCCCTGTACCATGACCATCCCTTGTACCACGTCTGCAGTCTCTGACCATCCTTGTACCATGTCTGCAGTCTCTGACCATCCCTTGTACCATGTCTGCAGTCTCTGACCATCTCTTGTACCATGTCTGCAGTCTCTGACCATCTCTTGTACCATGTCTGCAGTCTCTGACCATCCTTGTACCATGTCTTCAGTCTCTGACCATCTCTTGTACCATGTCTGCAGTCTCTGACCATCTCTTATACCATGTCTGCAGTCTCTGACCATCTCTTGTACCATGTCTGCAGTCTCTGACCATCTCTTGTACCATGTCCGCAGTCTCTGACCATCTCTTGTACCATGTCTACAGTCTCTGACCATCTCTTGTACCATGTCTGCAGTCTCTGACCATCCCTTGTACCACGTCTGCAGTCTCTGACCATCTCTTGTACCATGTCTGCAGTCTCTGACCATCTCTTGTACCATGTCCGCAGTCTCTGACCATCTCTTGTACCATGTCTACAGTCTCTGACCATCTCTTGTACCATGTCTGCAGTCTCTGACCATCCCTTGTACCACGTCTGCAGTCTCTGACCATCTCCTGTATCAGGTCTGTATTCTCTGACCATCTCTTGTACCATGTCTGCAGTCTCTGACCATCTCATGTACCATGTCTGCAGTCCCTGACAATCGTCTACAAACTATGGAATAGATTTATGGCATTTATATTTAAATATTCTTTACTACTAATGGCGGCGATCATTGATTTTTTAGCGGTACTGCAACATTGCAGCAGACACACCGGACACCTAATTGAGTTCTGTAAGCAACACCTTATTTTCTGGCAGTGCCCCTCCCGAGACTAGACTCTGGATCCGCCCTTGCAGGGGAAGCTACACTTATTTGCTTCCTCCTCCCCTCCGCTGCCACATTTGGGCGAGGGGGGGAGTGGGTACCACCACTTCCTCCTCCCCTCCACTGCCACTGGGTTATTCAGAAAGTGCAGCAATATTTTTGGAGGGGGGGTTGGAGGGCTGGAGCTCCACTTTAAGTTTTACTTGATCTATAACTGCAATGATTCTGCACATCAGTTAGGACACAAGCCATTTGATGATTTGACAGTTTGGTTAAGAGCACAGGTAAATTTGACAGTTATCATTCCCAGCATGCCCGGAATGTTACTGTTTCTTTTTTAAATTGGGTTTACTTATGATTGAAGTGACACATTTAGATCTATGTGTGAGGAGTATTTTATTTTTTCGCATCAGGTAGGTGTGTTGACATGCATGAGTGTGTGTTTTGTGCATTGCCATGTGTTGTGATTCACATTTCCAATGTATATACAGTTGGGACATTAATTCCGTTTACATTCATTGACCAGGGCCATTGACCATACCTGTTGCCAGTGCAACAAAATACATGTTATATGCATATTGATATGCTATCGTTAACTTCTATGAGTATCGCAATGCACTAAAAAAGGAAGAAACAGACCTGTCACATTTTAAAAAAAGAGCAAACCAAGGGTTCCAGGGTCAGAATGCAAAATGATTTATTGAACAAAGGTAATACCAGGCTTACTTCATATACCTGGACAAAACAGCCTTGCACCAGATCCAATTACTAGCCAAAAGATTTCAAGGTCCTCCACAGCGTAATCACGATCTCAGGATAATAATCTCAATAGCATGGGGGAAGAGATGAGGACTCTATGGTGTAGTGTTAATAGCACATCGATTTAATACAATGTAGTAACTCACAGTTAAAAAAACAAATGAACAGCGATGTGTATACAGAGTACTTCCGGTCTCGGCCGCGACCGGAAATGACGTCACCCGGTTCTCTCCCTCACAAGTATCATCACAACTCACGTAACTTTCTCAAAGGGCATAGTGTCGGGTGCAAAGAGGTGACTTTTAAGACGGAACAGCTGCTATAGCAACCAATGTATACAAACATCCACAATCTTCAAAAATTCCTATAATCCTACCTAGATAGTCAGCTTCATTAATTTTTTTTTTAAACAGCAATTAAATTCATAGTTTTTAAATAAATAGTGTGGCGCATGCTGAATAGTGGAATTTGCACTTGGATGCTGGCACTTGCACCTTAAAAATGTAATCGACCAGTATATGAGTCTGGTGAGAAGCATATTATCCTGCTGTATGAGGTGAGAGGCTTGGAGAAATAGCATGGCACACACTGAATAGTGGAAACTACACTTGGATGCTGGCACTTGCATTTTACCTGCATAGTTTTAAAAAAAATTGCACATATTTTGCACTTTATTGCTGTAAAATCATGCATTAATAACATATAGGTAGATTCAGAAAGAGTTAGGCCGGCTTATCTATAGATAAGCCGACCTAACTCTGAATCTGCACCGACCTATGTTTAAGTGTATTCTCTAACAGAGATACACTTGAGCCGCGCCGTCCTATCTTAGATTGCAATGTTTCTGATGGCCGCTAGATGGCGCTTCCATTGCGGCTGGCGTAGATTATGTAAATGAGGGGATACGCCGTTTCACGAACGTACGCCAGGCCGACGCAGCACTTTTACGCCGTTTATGTAAGAGATAGGCCGCGTAAAGTTAGTGCTAGGCTCTAGTGGAATAGTAATGTTAAGTATGGCCGCCGTTCCCGCCGCCGCGAAATTCAAAATTTTTATGTTGTTTGTGTAAGTCGTCCGCGAATCGGGATTTACGACGTTTACGTCCACGTCGAAATCAATAGGCCCGTACGACGTACTTAGCCTAGATGGCGCTTCCATTGCGGCCGGCGTAGATTATGTAAATGAGGGGATACGCCGATTCACGAACGTACGCCAGGCCGACGCAGTACTTTTACGCCGTTTATGTAAGAGATAGGCCGCGTAAAGTTAGTGCTAGGCTCTAGTGGAATAATAATGTTAGGTATGGCCGCCGTTCCCGCCGCCGCGAAATTCGAAATTTTTATGTCGTTTGCAAAAAGTTGTCCGCGAATCGGGATTTACGACGTTTATGTCCACGTCGAAATCAATAGGCCCGTACGACGTACTTAGCCGCAATGCACACTGGGAAATGTAGTCGCCCGGCGCATGCGCAGTGACAAAAAACGTCAAAAACGTGAGGTCAAGCCTCATTACCGTGAAACACGCCCCCCCCAACCCATTTGAATTAGGCGCCCTTGCGCCTGCTCGTTTTAGGCTACGCCGCCATAAATTAGTAGGTAAGTATATTGAGAATCATTACTAGCCTAGCTAATTTACGGCGGTGTAGCCTAAACAGGCTAGGCTACGCCGCCGTAATTTTCAGCCATTGTACCTGAATCTACCTAAAAATGTGTCTATTTATCCTTTACTGTAACTTATAATATATATATATATATATAACTATTGCATCTGTATTAAAATGCATGAGTCTTTTGTTTGCTAGTATATAAGACCAGAGTGTATATTAGGCTTACGGCTATAATGCTAGTTATAAAGACAGATGCATTTCTAGTTCAACATATTGTATTTATTTCCTTCAAAGTAAGAACATCACATTCTAACAGAAAATGTCTATGGCCTAATAAACAATACTAGCAAATAATAATGAAATATACTCACATCCTCTCCTGCTCTGGCTAAGCTCACAATGTAAATAGAGAGAAGGCCTCGGTCATGGCCACATGTCTTAGACCCAAGATGGCCACCAGGCTTTCATGAGGCTTTCGCCAGCCGAGGTCCTTACTCACCTAGCGTCCAAGAGAACAGAGAGCTCTGAGTTCCAGCCACACTCACTCATCACTCATTCAAAACTCCATCTCATTTGCCTTTGGACCAATCACTGTTCATAGGGCAGCCCTTCCTCCAGCTGGCTTGTAGAGTATTGTTTACACATATGAGCCAGGACCCCCTGCTATGCAGACATTGTCTGAGGACAACCTCCTCTGTGCCTTTAAAGATTGCCAGTGTCATTCGTTGTAAACGCAGCTGAATTGCTCTGCAACATATGCCGCTTTGCACCTGAAGGGCGCATATCACCCTACTTCAGCCATGGCTCCCATTGAACAGTTCATCACGGTCTTAACGTGCTGTGTTCCCCAACCCGTGCTTCCGGACCAGAACCTATGGAACAGTCTTTAACTGCATTTGCTTCAGAAACAGCTCCTATGGAATAGCAAACAATGGTTTTACAGTGTTGCGCCTCTCAACATAGGCTTCAGAACCGGCTCCTATGAAACAGTCCATAACTGACTTCCAACATGTGTTTCAGAATCAATACCTCTGGAACAGTCCTCAACTGCCTTCCAACATGTGTTTCAGAACCAGTACCTCTGGAACAGTCCTTAACTGTCTTCCAACATGTGCTTCAGAAACAGCTCTTTGGAACAGTCCATAATGGTTTTAACGTGCTGTGCTTCCCAACACGTGCCGCTTTGCTACTGGGTGACACACCAACATCATTCTTCCATGACGGCTTCCATGTCACTATTCCGTATCTTCTTCTTCTTCTTTCTGACATCCTCATGAAGGGGTTCAGTACAGGCAAGGGGTATCCATTCACTCACCATTCACCAGCACACACTCAGAGCAGCATATTAACCAGCTTTCAACTACAGAGTCTCGAGGAGGACCTTTTTTGCCCATCTTACTGGCCTAAAATACACCTTTATCACACTACACCATGATATAAATCAACCCATTACCATAATATTTACATATATATACATATGACCCATCAAATTACATATCCCGCTCCCAACCTTCTATAACTCTTTACTGTAAATACAGGTCGGGATTATGCAGGCTTGCTCACAGTGGTTGTTCCTACTGCAACTTGGCCTGTCTGCGGGATCTAAATTGGCAGCAAAGTCTCTAATTTGTACAAAGAGACCCCACCGTCAATTTGTCCCTTAACTTGCATAGATAAGCAGGAGAGCTTTCAAGTTTTGAGTCTAACACATATAAATCTCAAACAATGACAAAAAACCCACACAATTCTATCCCTGTGACTGGATTCCAGTGACCATGCCCAGGGTATATCCTGCACCTCTATTAGGTTCAAGAAATACCCTTGTTTCATGACTGACGTTACATCGGTATCCTTTAGGACAAGGAAAAACTTGTCTACATCCTAAATAATACCCAGGTGCTTTTGACAGAGGGAAATATAAATCTGCCCCCAGCTTCCATACTCTCTGACCACATGTGGGTCACTTAGCCACAAATGCAACAATATAGAATCCCCAGTCAGTAATCCCATTGACGCCACAAAATATACAGACCGAGTCTGCACTTCTGTGCATGGATCATACAGCAAAACCTTTCACAATCCAAACCAGTTCAGCCCATCCAGGCATTCGACTACCACTTTGGATTAGTGTAAGCGACGTGTTTTGCAAAGTCTTACTGAGCGGTGATGCTAACTCATCAGGCCACTGCCCCTCATAGAGAGACTGTACAATCAGCTTGATGGTGGTCGATACCTCAGCCTGCTGCTGCGTGCACGCCAGAGCTAATGTCATATACCTGTCCTATACCACCTCACACTCTCTACCAACCTCTCACCCTGGTTGACCAAATCTTGAGCCACTTTACACTGGGCCCCATCCCCCCCAACATAGTGCTGAATACATCCCTCCTCTTATGGTTACTCCTCAGAGATAAGCGTCCTGAACCTCCCAAAACATTTCCTTCTTTCATAATAAAAAAACATATTTTACAACTCTTGTTCTGAAGGATTGGATACGTTATATTTCTTCCCCAACCTTCAACCCATTGCATTTGTATTCATAGTCCGTTTGCATCCATAAATGACAGGAGAGACTTTGGCAAAATGTTTCACGCGTGTCATTGTTGGGCAAAGTCTTTCAGATTTAGTATTAGTGCAAAAATTGTCCTTAAGAAAACGAAACCTTATTTCAAGTATTAATCTGAACCTTTTCTCTCCTGAACGTTTATCAGAATTAATTTTCGGTGTGGTATGGCACAGGCAAACTGCCAACCAGATGAACATTCTTCATCTCTGTTCCAGAATCCTCTCCAATTTCGCTCCACTAAGATTCTGGAATTAAAGAACAAGAGCAGAATCAAATTTGTATGCCTAATATCTCATAACACAGGAATTTAGTGTTCTTGACTTCTGAACAAATTATCAAAACAACCATGACTCCTCTCGGATGAACCCATTCTAAAAATGGATCCCCATGATACAAGCAAAAATCTAAAATAATAAAAAAAATGAATGTGAACGTTGCTTCTCAAAAATTAAAAATTTTAAGCATTAAAAAAAAACAATGGCCTGGATTCAAGAAGCAATTGCGCCTGTGTAACCATAGGTTACACAGCGCAATTGCTTACTTGCCCTGGCGTAACGAATGCTCCTGATTCAGGAACCTCATTACGCCGACTGCAGCCTAAGATATGCGCGGCATAAGGCTCTTATGCCCGCATATCTTAGGCTGCATTCTTGCGATGGCCGCTAGGTGGCGTTGCTGTTGTGCTCAGCGTATAGTATGCAAATTGCATACTAACACCGATTCACAACGTTGCGCGAGCCCTGCGTACGCAATTTACGTTGTTTCCGTACGGCGGTTTTTGCGTAAGGCTGCCCCTGCTATTAGCAGGGGCAGCCAATGTTACATATACCCGTCGTTCCCGCGTCGCGAAATTTGAATTTTACGTAGTTTGCGTAAGTGATTAGTGAATGGCGCTGGACACCATTCACGTTCACTTTGAAGCAAATGACATCCTTGCAACGTCATTTGCCGCAATGCACATCGGGAAAGTTTCCCGACGGAGCATGCGCTCTACGATCGGCGCGGGAACGCGCCTAATTTAAATGATTCCCGCCCCCTACGGGATCATTTAAATTGCGCGCGCTTACGCCCGCGCAATTTACGGAGCTTCTGCTCTGTGAATCGAGGGCAGCGCAAAAAAAATGTGGGGGCGCAGGGCAAAAACGTTGCCCTGCGGCTAAGTAAAAAAAGCGCAATTCTTACTGAATCCGGGCCAATGCATTTTCTGTACTCTAAGATCTATGCACTACTCCCCCTTTCAGGTGGATAAATCACAAAATATTGGAATTCTTTCCACCTGAATGAAAAGAAAAACAAACAAAATAAAAGAAAAACAAAACACAATTCCAGCAGCTAAAATGACTTCCTAATGTAGCCAGCTGCTAATTGAGGACATAATTCAACGACCACCTAGTCAGTTGCTAATGATCCTTTTCAGGTGTACTAAACCTAACAATTTTTCCACCTGAACAAAACAAAAAATAAAATAGATAAAACTATAGTAAAAAAATGACAAAAAAAATGAAAAATATAAAAAAAAATGAAAAATATAAAAAAAAAATGAAAAATATAAAAAAAAATGAGAAAGAAAAAAAAATAATAATCATAAAAAAATCTTAAAAAAAAAAATAATAATAAAAAAAATGTAAATAATAAAAAAAAACATGAAAAAAAATATATGAACATTAATAATAAAAAAATGTAAATAATAAAACAATTACATGAGAGAGAAAAAAATATTACTAAAAAAAATTTAAAGGTTAGATTAAAAAGAAAACTGAAAATAAGAGGCTTATCCTCAAAAATATACATATATCAAGGTCCTCTTTAATTTTCCAAACATGACCGGCAAATCTTTAACTCACATCTAAATCCTTATTCATAGCAAAGAAACGTTAACCCGAAAATTCTCACCATCCCTGCATCTCTTTAAGGGCTGCTACCATTGTTTCCACCCCTTTCTATATTTGAATGATCGTGTGGTTCCTTCCCTTTATCATAATAGTGACTCCCCTGTCTTAATTGAGTATTATGGACCCTATGCCTAGGGCTACCCCATCTCACCGAATACACTTCATAACGCCTTGGGGTAGTTTTGGGGTGTTAAGACCTTATATTGATATTATTCGCCACCCAACAATATTTGGCAATGTGACCCCCCTTTTTACATAAAAAATATTTAAGGGTCCCTGCATGGGCCCTTCTCTGAGTATAAGGTGATGGAGACCCACATTGTTGCATAACATTACTCTGAACAGACTTAACACTTTCATCGTCCGAGTAATCACTAGCGATGGAGTTCAACATATTGTATTTATTTCCTTCAAAGTAGGAACATCACATTCTAACAGAAAATGTCTATGGCCTAATAAACAATACTGGCAAATAATAATCAAATATAATCAACACTTCCTCTCCTGCTCTGGCTGAGCTCACAATGTAAATAGAGAGAAGGCCACCAGGCTTCCATGAGGCTTTTGCCAGCCGAGGTCCTTACTCACCTAGTGTCCAAGAGAACAGAGCGCTCTGAGTTCCAGCCACACTCACTCATCACTCATTCAAAACTCCCTCCCATTTGCCTTTGGACCAATCACTGTTTATAGGGCAGTCCTTCCTCCAGCTGGCTTGTAGAGTATTGTTTACACATATGAGCCAGGCCCCCCTGCTATGCAGACATTGCCTGAGGACAACCTCCTCTGTGCCTTTAAAGATTGCAAGTGTCATTCATTGTAAACCCAGCTGAATTGTTCTGCAACAATTGCACACACTGTTTGTTGATAGCAAATTTATTTTAATTCTTTATCCTTTTTATATATTTATTGACAATTTTTTGGATTCACTATTTATTTGGACTTGTTTACACATATGGGACTATTTTTATAACCTTGAAAGACACTCACAGATTTTTGCTTGTAGCATTGCTTGGATTGCTGTTTTACATGTTGCACTTATTACTGTTGTATGATAATCATACATGTTATATGGTATTGGTTTGATAATCATTTGCTATATAATCTTCACATGAGAGATTAATTCAACTGGATGCTTCAATTATTTGGATTTATCCTTTTTTGGAATTTTCATTTAATCACTTGATTTGCGATTTTATGATGAATACCTGCAACTTCTAGGATCAAACATTTTTTGCAATCTCTATTGTAAGCACCACAATACTTGTTTTATGGGATTAAGTAATTTTTAGTGTGTTAATATTATTATTTTTACTATATATTTTTCAATAAGCGCCACATTACCACCTTTACCAGTTTAACCCTAGTGTGAGAACACCTTTATGTTGGCAGCGATTGAGTGTTGAGGTTTAGTTTTATTCACTGTGGTTTGCGCATTAGTACCCTTTCTTTAAAATAGACTTACTGTACATCCAAGAACCTGACATATAGCGTGAGGGCAGGAGGTGAGAAGCTTGTCACTGCTGGAGACACAAGGAACCAATCCTGTATGTCGGCTACCCAGAGCAAACTGGACCCACCAAAACAAATGTAAACAAGCAGCATCATGAATGGCACTCATGCACCCCATTCAGGACCATTAGCATGAGGAAAAAGGAAGGACCGCTGCGTATTTCTGGGGCTCGGCCCCCTTTGTCAAGCTAAGCTATACTCAGTGGAGCCACTTAAATACCTGGCAGTGTCAGAAATACACAGGAACTGCATAGAGCAGTACAAAACATTAACAAAGAATGTGTCAGATTGCTTTAACAAATAGCTGGGCTTGCCAAGCAACATAAGGAAACAAATTGATACATTGCATGCCAATATAAAAAGGCATTACAAGGAAATTATACTAAATGATCATAGCTGTTAAAAAAAAAAATCAATACACAGGCATCAGATATTATACAGGATAATGACTTCTACAATAGAAACAAGTAAATACACATAAAACAAAATATATAAGAATAACAATGCATATACTGTATGTTCATCTGATTACAAGATTTAAGAATTTAAATATTTGTGAATTTATTAAAGGACGGAAATAAAAAGAAAATTAAACAGCAATGTCTCTTTATTTATTAAAATATATTTTTTTGTGTTGGAGAGCTAAGGAATGGATTTGTTAAAAATATTTTTAAATATAAATATATATATATATATATATATATATATATATATATATATATATATATATATATATATATATATAGATGCATGTGCCCCATTGATGAGATGAAATAGTCCTAAATTATAAAAATCGATCAACAAAATCATTGACTATTTGTGATACAAAATATATGGGACCCAATAACTGCCCATGCGATTTACTAAAAGATCACAAGCTATGCATATGTTTGGATGTATGTGCATTTGCTCAAAAGCACCTGCGGTCAGAAGAAAAGGGGGGGATGTAAAAAAGTAAACTATGGTGTTAACTTCTGATTCCTCATTAAGTCCTCTTGGGGCCCATGTGTTTAATGTGAATATCAAGAAAGTTTCACGTTTTCACAACATCTGAAATCTTTCAGCAAAGGACAGGCCCTCAGGTAGGGATTCAATTTCCCACACCTTGAGGCCTTTGGCATACTTGTTGTGTTTTAAGGTAAAATGTTGCAGTACACTGTAGTCCACGTCCCTATTTTCTATGAGCCTCCTGTGTCCGTGTCATATTTTAAAATTAACTTTACTGTAGGTCTGATATGAGCACTGCAGCTCGGAAGGGACATGAGCGAAAAAGGTCTGCTTTCGGCTTATCGGCTCCTGATCAGCTCCCTCAGCCAATGTAGTGTTTTGGCGGGGGAACTGTCCCCCCGTCAGAACACAATTGAGCAGCAGGGGAGATTGCTACACTAACATTGGATAGTTAGTACAGCGGCTCCTCCTGAGCTGTCAGTTTTTCCATTCAGCCCTGCCGGGTTGAACAGAAAAAAAACTACTAGTGTATAGTACTAGGCTTTAGGCTTAAGAAATGTAAAGTGGAAAAGAAAAGTTATTGTCGGCAATTCCGATTGTCTGTATGCAATTGTGACACACAAAAAAAACACGCATGCTCTGAATTAAGTACGAGACGGAAGCGCTCGGTCTGGTAAAACTAGTGCTCATAATGGAGATAGCACATTCGTCACACTGCATATTTTTGGATCTTTTAATGCAGCCCATTTTTTTCTTCTTTGTAATGCTAGAATAATGAAGTTGTTTTGCTGCTGATTTTCACACAGAGTTCTGAAAAACGTATTTCTTAATTACTTCTCGTGATCTGAATAATCTTTTTATTTTTTAAAGCCAGATCTCCATAATAATGTTTAGAATTTTTTTTTTAAAGTCATCTTTTTTCCTTTTTTTTATTTTAATCAAGATCTCCTGTTTTTTTATTATTTGAAAATTATTTTCTGGTGATCTCCATATTTTATTAACATTTTTTCGTGTGTCAAGTTACCACAACAACATTATTATCTTGTATTTTTTAACCTCAAGGAGGTTGGTTGGTGCCCCTTGTTAATTTGACATTGCATTTTTGAAATGTACCTGCCTACTCACAAACAAACTGTAGTTTTTGAAGAAAAACACATAGACAAGTATTTGCTGAAAAAAAATATCCATTTATTATGGATCATAACAAAAGAAAGTGGAAGGCAACGCTGGAGAAGCTGCTGAAATTTGAGAAGCCTTTGGACCCCTATTTGCAAATCAAAATTGGTAGCCTGAGGAGTCCATATAATAGGGAGCACAATATGGTCCAGGACTGAGAGAGAGATTGGGAACTGCAGCAGATGACATATATGTCGCCAGTCTGTGGTACTACAACAGCCTGCGTTTTCTGTCAGACCAGACTGAACCCAGGCCATCACTTTTTTGTCTTCTTTCCATGCTTCCCTCCAGGCTTGCTTCCAGGCTGTGGCTCTGGTGGTGGAGTTGAGGCAGGAGGAGGAGGATGGTCAAGCTCACAAATGTTGCTTTTTCTTGTCAGTTCACCCCTTAACCCCTTATTAAGGGCCATAAAAATGATTTCCGCACAGATGAGGCGTTGGCCCGCCTCTATTTTCTGCATTTTACTTTCTACCCTGCAGGCATAGGCCTCCTAAAGGTTGGGAGGGGGGGGGGTTCTGAGGGCTGCATTAGCCTCCCAAATGAGGCTGAGTGCTGCCTCCACCACGTTTCTCCCCTTCCTGGGCCTTTTGGGTGATAGGCAGATGGGAGGCACCTGTGATTGTGTCTGGCTACTGGGCCCGGCCACCTCCTGGCTGACACTTACCCCCGCCACCTCCTGGCTGCCACATTCCAGAGCCTTCTCCTGGCTGCCACATTCCAGAGCCTCCTCCTGGCTGAGGCTTTCCTGTGTATAAAAAAGGGACATAGTTTTATATTTTGGTTCATCAATCACACACAATTTTCAACTCATGACTGTTGAAAATTGAATGTTAATAAATAGAAAAGACTCTCATGGGACTGCAGACAGAAATGATAACCTATAACTACCAGCAAACAATATAGTGGAGTAAACTTGGCCGCCGGCCTTTATTATTGGTATTACATTTTATTTATTAAACATGTACCCATTCATAGTTAGCAAATTAATTCACAAACAACTTATTTACTCAGAAATCAACATTACATTAAGCAACCCAGCCACTACGACACACGTTGACATAAAGTATAAATCAATTTATATAAACTATTCCCCTTTTGCTATGAAAACCACCTAATATTATAAGGCCGTGACAAGGGAGGGGAGAAACTCATTGGTAGGGGTCTTGAGGAACTGGCAAAAAGCGGGCTTGTTACACTGCTATAAATAGCGTTTGCCCCTTCCATAATATTCCATGAGGTCATGTCACTTAACCTATGAACTTTCGTTGGTTACCTAGCTTTACCTCACAACCTTATTATAACCTTACTAGGAAGGAAACAAGCCCCGCTCACCTAACTAACTGGGGGGGGGGCTTAAAAATCCCATTCTGTCACATTCCCATAAGCTCAGGGGCCTTAAAACAGCCCCCCTCACTATCATTCTGACCCCAGCAGTTTTCATTCTTGTCCCAATCATTTTTGGCCTCTACTGTCTATTGATATGCAAAACACTTGTTGTTAAATCATACATTTGTTATCAATAATAGCATCTAGTTAACATCATAAATTTTAGGACAATACATTTGTTGAACAATACAATACCCAGCTCAAGCTGGGCTCCTCCACTTCTTCCTGGTTGGAAGGCCCAGTTTTTTTTACTTTTGTTATAATGATTGGCACTTCTGTTACTCCTTCCTCCGCTCACAGATCGTAGGTACAACACACGTGTGTTAGCTTTATATACACTGCACATGCCTGAAACTCCGCCCGCGTCGCCTGCCCCTGACGTTCTTTCTAGTATATTTTCTTCTCTTTCGGCACAGTGGGAGAGCACATGGTGGAGACACAGCAGGTGCGTCATAATAGCACTAAAAAGGAGGAAAGCCCAGAGCCAGAAACGTCCCAATCCAGGGGGAAATATAAGGCCTCAAATATGTCCTTTGTAGAAATGGTGAAGATGGTGGACATCTTGAAGAGGACCGACTATGATGGTAAGTATGGACCGTAAAAAGAAAAAACGTATCTTGTGCCAAATTTGCAATTAAACAAAGAATTAAACTAAATATGAGCGGCACCTCAAAAAAACAGTGGATACCACTGCTGCAAAGTGGATTAAAAAAACGGTGAGTGCGCTATTAGCTATTAGATAAAAATAATAACTATAATCAAAAATAAATTAATAAATAAATGAACAGCAAGTGAAACACCAGCCTACCTAATATAACCTAAATATCTAAAAAAAACATCTTAACATCTAGTCCCCATCGTGACAGGTGCCTAATAGATAAACTTGATAATTAGTGATCATTAAGTTAAAAAAAGCTGAATATAATAACAATATTCCATAAATAATCACAATAACATAAATTCAATAGATTCATGTGCTGCTATGAGTCCATAGAACTGTAGTGTACTGCAAGATCCACAACAATTGCCACAAACATCCAGTAAAATAATATCCAGTGATAAAAGCTGTTAATGGTCCACCTTCACCGACTCTAATAAGGACACCCACAAAAGTGCTCAAAAAGGTGGCAGCTTACCACAAGTAGTTGACCATTTTACTGAAAAAAGTGGTCAAATGTGCTTCATAGCAAGTTGGCCTTTGCTATTAACAGATGAAATAAGCAGATGATGGAACAGCCTCTTAACCCATGGAGACTCAGGACAGCATATGCAAATCAGAAGATAAGGTCCGAAATAGTGTAATCCCATTTATTAAACTTAAAAATGTTCAAATAAAAAGCTAAATGGCTGCTTACTTTAGAAGTGCCCAAGGCCTGGCACTGAGACTGGATGGCATAGAAACAAATTGGTGGAGATGGTCCCGACTCGTGTGCGCTGGCGTGCGTTCCACCCTGCCCTGCCCTGCTGTGAGCCAAAGGGAACCGGAGGTGACCTCGGTACGTGACCAGGTGACGCCTCAAAGTCCCAGCGATCAGCAAACTGGGAAGCCACAGTCTGCCATTTCTGTGGCGTTGAAGGAAACTGTGGAGTCAAACCCCAAAAAATTTTACTTTTGCACATAACATTGCAAGCAGATTAGACACAAACATTCTTGGCCAACATCAGTATAACATTTATTTTAAGGTGTATTTAAAGACAAAAATATAAGGTCCGCTTATCAGATTCCTCACCCCCTCTGATGGCCTATTGTAAAAATTTTAGGGTGGGTGGAAGGGTTTCACATGAGTTTGGGACCCCAAAAAAAGCCTCTGGCACTCTGCCTGATTTTAATGACAACAATAACATTTGTACACATTTTAGGGGATGTTTATGGTAAAGCACTACAATGGAGCTGACAAAATACATTGTTAGGTGACTAGGCTAGGTGTGGATGGGCCCAGGATAGCATGCTGTAGAGGTTAGTGAAGGCAAATATGCATGCAGGCCAAAAAAGGAGCATTAAAAACTTACAGCATGCATGAGGGCAAAGGGGATATTCACAGCATATTACAATCATGGTAATTAGGGAATGATGAAAGAAATACAATACATTAGCATACATTAAATACATAGAATGTGATGTTAAAGGAGAAAACTTACCTAATATAGTCATTCTGCAGGACTTGTATGATGGCAGAACAGGTCTCTGGAATAATAATCCCCGGAGCCTGGGGGGGAGATGCCTGTCGAGAACTTGATGTCACTTATCTCTGTCGCCAAGTACCACAATGTGGCGACTAGCCTTTGTTCGGGAGTGATGGCTTGCCGCATGCAGGTGTCCTGCTTTGTAATATAAGGGGACAGCAAAGTGAAAAACAAGGTCCGTCATCCAGAGATAATTCCTAAAATTAACAGGATTATTCTCCTTGATCTCCCGCAGCAAAGGCATATAAGAGAATTAGTCACGCTGGAGCAACCAATTCTTCGTCCATGAACTCCTCCCCACCCTGTTCATGGACTGGGCTTGGGTCAAAGTAAGAACCCCAACACCAAGCTCCTGCACAGCACGAACTCTACGATGAGTACGTAGTCACAACATGGCTAGAAAATGGTCGGCTGGTCAGAGCACACTATCAGAACGCACTGAGTGTTTTTAAATGTCAATGAAATGTTAAATGTTATATGGAGTTGGAAAATTTAATAAAGAGAAAAAAAAACAGAACGCACTGAAGAACAGAAGGCCTGAGAAGAACGAACTGAAAATCAGAAAAGAGCGGACAAGAACAAACTGAAAACCAGATACGAACTGACTACACACACTGAAAAACAAATACGAACCCACAAGCACAAACTGAAAAGTAGTAATGGACTGAAAAGCACGAAGGCTGAAAAGCGCGAATCGTCTCTTACCAAACTTCTACTAACACAAGATTAGCAGAAGGAGCCCAAAGGGTGGCACACTGGCTATTGAACTTCCCTTTTATAGTGCCGTTGTACGTGTTGTACATCATGCTCTCTTGACAGTTGGAATTTCCGACAAGATTTGTGTGACCGTGTGTATACAAGACAAGTTTAAGCCAAAATTCTGTCGGAAAAAAATCCACGGTTTTGTTGTTGGAATTTCCGATCATGTTTATGCAGCATGAGAGTATTAAACACAACTGAAACAGATATACAATATAAACAAGTATAATGTAACTATAACTATAACCGGTATACATAAATTGATCTACAGGGTGGGCCATTTATATGGATACACCCGGGTGGGCCATTTATATGGATACACCTTAATAAAATGGGAATGGTTGGTGATATTAACTTCCTGTTTGTGGCACATTAGTATATGTAAGGGGGGGAAACTTTTCAAGATGGGTGGTGACCATGGCGGCAACTATTCCTATTTTATTAAGGTGTATCCATATAAATGGCCCACCCGGGTGTATCCATATAAATGGCCCACCCTGTATATTAATCTGAGAAAATGTGATAACACAGATCTACATTGGAAAAAATAAATAAAATGCTCCTTTTGGATTAACAGTAGGCTGTTTTTTATGACCTATTTACCAACAATGACAGCTACCATGGACTCTTTCATCCATTTTTTGTTCTTGCTGTCTTTTCTGTATTTCTATTGTTTTAAAGGGGTTGTAAAGGTTTTTTTTTTTTTTCTAAATAGGTTCCTTTAAGCTAGTGCATTGTTGGTTCACAAACCTTTTCTTTGGTTTCCCTTCTAAATGTTTTTTTTTCTTTTGTCTGAATTCCTCACTTCCTGTTCCTCCTCAGTAAGTTGTTCTGGATAACTAACCCCCAGCCAGAACATGGGGCAAACTTACTGAGGAGAAACAGGAAGTGAGAAATTCAAAGAAAAAACATTTAGAAGGGAAATCAAAAGAAAAGGTAGATGAACCAACAATGCACTAGCTTAACCACTTCCCCACCGCGCCATAGACAAAAGACATTTACAGCACGGTGGAGTTATTCTGGGAGGACGTCCCTGGGACGTCCTCCCAGAATCCTTCACTCGCGGTCCCCCTGGGGCGCGCTCCCGGAATCATCTGTGAGCGCCGGGTCTAGAAGACCCGGCGCATCACAGATCTCTGTAAATTGCCGCTGATAGCGGCCGTTTACCACGTGATCGCTCCGTCAAATGACGGAGCGATCACTTGTAAACAAACCGGCGTCATGTCATGACGCCGGTTCTTCCCTCTCCTCTCTGTACCGATCGCTACAGTGTGAGAGGAGAGGGGGGAGAGCGGAAGCAGCAGCAGCTGCTGTGGGCTGGATCTGTGACAAATGCAGTCACAGATCCAGCCATCCCTCCCTGCGCAATACTCTGCAATAACACCAATACTCTGCAATACCCCCCATACTCTGCAATACCCCCATACTCTGCAATACCACCCATACTCTGCAATACCCCCCATACTCTGCAATACCCCCAATACTCTGCAATACCCCCAATACTCCGCAATACCTGCTAATATGACATAAACGAGAATTTTTCTTTATTTTTACAGAATTTTCAGTGTTTTTTCTTTTATAGCGCAACAAATAAAAAACCCAGAGGTGATCAAATACCACCAAAAGAAAGCTCTATTTGTGGGAAAAAAAGGACAAAAATTTCAGATGGGCACAATGTTGTCATTGAGTTATTGTCATTCAAATTGTGAGAGCACCAAAAGCTGAAAATTGGTCTGGTTAGGAAGGGGGTTTAAGTGCCCAGTGGTCAAGAGGTTAAAGGAACCTATTTAAAAATTAAAAAACAAACCTTTACAACCCCTTTAAGGTTCACGTTAACAAAGCACTAAATGTCTACCTGTGGATACGTTTATTTAGCTTATTACTGAAATAGTATGCCTTTCTCGGTGTCACATGAGAATCAACTTCAAAAAACAGCAACCATACCTCTGGCTGTTAGCAGTCCTCAAGCATTATTAGGAGAGGCACTACTATGACAAATCTGACTTTGTAGCTTTCAATTCTATTTCTTGTTTTTACTAGTGTTTAATTCTCACAAGGTCATAGTAAAATTGTTAACCCTCTGCCACATGTGCTTATGGCTTTCCTTGAATAAAGGATTACTTTCCTTGCAAAAGTGAGAGACTTGCTGCATATTAAATAGAAGCCATGGTAAAACCAATACTGTTATTATAATACTCTCAAATACCTGAATCTTCTTCCCTGTTAAATCCGCCTGCCCGACAGCTGCACCCAGCATTAATCTTAGGACTTTTAATCAATAAAATGTTCCAGTTTGTTGTTCTCCCCAGCAGACTGCGGACTTGCATAATACCTTCAATACCCTTAAGTGCTTGCCTCACCTTTGCTGAGAATATTTTGGGGCAAATCCTTTAATCTGAAAGTTTAATTTAGCTAGAAAAAAAAATCTATTTCTTCTTGCCTGCTGTTTTTTTTTTTTTTTTTTTTACTAATCTATGCAGCTGTACAGAATAATTCATTTTTTAAGAGAAAACTTTGAGTTATTAGAATTTACCTGTGGTCATGCTAAGCTTTTCCTGACTATGCATGCTTAAATCAGAACTGTGTTCTCAGAGGGGTGCTGTTAAAAGCCTGCAATTAGAGTATGCTTGTGCAATAACAATCTTTATTTTCTTCTTGTTTGTTTAAAATAGATAATCAAATCAGGCAGATGCATTCTAACACAAAAAACAGCAAGATACCTTTTAAAATCTGTTATTTTTATGATATCTAAAAGTGCAATAATTGGTATCTGTTTATTTATAATTCACCTCTTTTGTGTTATGTTTTGTGTGTTTTATGATACCTTGTGGGATTTTAATGATGCTTAAAGTGCAAAAATAAATATCAAAAATCCCTTTAAATCTAGTGCCTGGGGGATCCTTGTTGTCTGCCTGTAACGTGGTGCATCTGTAGAATGCATAGAAAATGCTGTAGCAAAAATTACATTTTTAAAGAAAATTAACAAGTCAAATCACATTTAAAATGATTTGCGGTTGCAATTGCTGGCACTGAAATAATAAAGAAAAAACTGCCAACATTTTTTTTTTTAAACGGCATGGGGACCCCCTAAAATATATACCAGATCCTTCTTCGGGCAGGCAGCTTGGCAGGTCAGGAAAGGGGGGGAGAGCGAGCGGCCCTCCTCCTGAACCATACCAGGCCACATGCCCTCAACATGGGGGGATGGGTGCTTTGGGCAGAGAGGCTCTGCCCCCATGTTGAGGGCATGTGGCCTGGTATGGTTTGGGGGAAACTCGCTTGTCACCCCTCTTTCCTGACCTGCCAGGCTGCATGCTTAGATAAGGTATAGATTTTGGGGGGGACCCCATGACATTTTTGTTGTTGGGTCCCTGTTGGAAGGCAACATGAGTTAATATGATATTTCTGAAGTTTCTACACATCTGTTTTTACAACAAGCTGACACTTGCAATCCCATGATTTTAAAAGGTACAGAGGAATTTGGCCCCAGGCAGAATCTGCATGTGTGTAAGACAATACTCTGCAAACAAGCTTACGATGCTGCCCCTAGTGGCCAATACAAGGGCTATCGCTTGGCAATACCTTATTGCATAAGGTGCAAGGGGGAGTGGTTATGAATGGGAGTGTGTGTTCAAGTAAAAAGCTCACAAAAATGAATTTAGTCTCTTTCTTCGCTGAAAAGCCTGCCATGAGGCTATGTCTCTGCCATCTTGCTGGGACTTTGCCCTGACTGCTATTTGGGCCTAAGCCATGCGGCTCACAGAGGCCTACAGAGGCCTAGCTCTATTTCCATCTGAGCACAGGCAGTAAGGGTTTACCTAGAGGAGGGGATACGTATCTTTCATTATTATTATTATTATTATTATTATTATAGACTTTATAGATATCTGTTGTTAGTATACGATAATCCTATTTTTAAAGGAAATAATTGTAACTGGTTTACTAAGCAAATGCGTCTGTCTTCATAGCTAGCATTATATCATTAGGCCTAGCATACTCTGATAAATTAGTCTAGCAATAAAGGGACATACAAATTAATACATATATGTAATACCTATATAAGTTCAGCAGAGTGTATAGTATTGCATACAAGGCCTGGTAAATCTCCTGGCATGGACTGGGGGGAACCCTAAACCATTTTTTATTTTTTAACCAGCAATTTTTGATTCAGCTGTCAGTGGTGAAATCCATTGACATCTGATGACTTATCAGTTGTTAAGGAATCCTACAAATTCGGATGTTGGACAAAAGGGCCAAACAGCCTCAGTTCAGCCTAAACATATGCTTGGGTCAAACCATTCACCCGACAATAGTCAGAAAATTTAGTTCACTTCAGGCTGGCACCTTTCCAGGTATTGCTATGTTAAACATAAAAAAATAGTTCTCCTGAACCGTACCTGGCCACATGCCCTCAACATGGGGAGGATGTCCCCATGTTGATGGGGACAAGGGCCTCATCCCCACAACCCTTGCCCGGTGGTTGTGGGGATATGCAGGCGGGGGGCTTATCAGAATCTGGAAGACCCCTTTAACAAAGGGGACCCCCAGATCCTGCCCCCCCTATGTGAATGGGTAATGGGGCACATTGTACCCCTACCATTTCACTGTAAATAATTGTAAAACACACACACACAACGTAGAAAAAAGTCCTTTATTAATAAAAATAAAAATAAAAAAAAATCCAGCGGTGGTAATCTACTCGGTCTCGGCTCCCTGCTCCAACATTGTCTGTATCCAGCTACAGGTGGTCTCCTCTCCGGTCCAGCGATGAGAAGATCGTCCGGGATCCAGAGCAGCATCGCCGGCCTTCTCTCTCCGCCGGACACCGCCCGGCGAATGAGCGGCTGGAGCTTTGACATTTCTTATATTTGTGAGGCGGGGGCCACCGTCACGTGACCTCGTCCCCCTCTGACGCACCCTCTGCTACGTCACTGGGGAAGTCCAGGCTTCCCCCTTGCGTCAGAGGGGGCGGGGTCACGTGACGGTGACCCCGCCTCACAAATATAAGAAATGTCAAAGCTCCAGGCGTGTCATTCGCTGAGCTGTGTCCGGTGGAGAGAGCAGGCACGCTGGACCGGAGAGGAGATCACCCATCGCTGGATACAGACAACGTTGGAGCAGGGAGCAGGGACCGAGTGGATTACCATCGCTGGATTCTTTCTCTTTTTTTTTAATTAATAAAGGACTTTTTTTTCTACGGTGTGTGTGTGTTTTTTACAATTATTTACACTTCTTTCGTGAAATGGTAGAGGTACAATGTACCCCATTACCAATTCACATAGGGGGGGGCAGAATTTGGGGGTCCCTTTTGTTAAAGAGGTCTTCCAGATTCTGATTAGCCCCCTGCCCGCAGACCCCCACAACCACCGGGCAAGGGTTGTGGGGATGAGGCCCTTGTCCCCACCAACATGGGGACAACCTCCCCATGTTGAGGGCATGTGGTCTAGTATGGTTCAGGAGAGGGGGGGCCGCATTCTGTCCCCCTCTCTTTTCTGCGGCCAGCCAGGTTAACATGCTCAGATAAGGGGTCTGGTGTGGATTTTTGGGGGAACTTCACGCCATTTTTTAAAAAAAATTGGGGTGGAGTTCCCCTTAAAATCCACACCAGACCTGAACGGTCTGGAATGGATATTTTGGGGGAACCCCACGGCATTTTTTTTTAAATTGACGGTGGGGTTCCCCTTAATATCCATACCAGACCTGAAGGGCCTAGTAATTTAATTTGGGGGGACCCCCACGCTTTTTTTTTAATGAATGAATTCTCTCTGAATTGCAGGAGCCGACAATTCATTATAGCCACAAATCCGGTTTTAAATGCCCTTTTTTCCTTTCAGAAATGACACTTTGTGCAGGGACAGTTCTATGTATGGGAAACATGCAATATCTCACATGCTAACTTTACACCCCCCCTAGGTACGAAATTTAAAGGAATATTTCACTTTTATTGTTTCACTTTTAGCATTATTAAATTCACTGCTCCCGAAAAAAACTCAATTTTTAAAACTTTTTTTTGCATTGATACATGTCCACTGGGACAGGACCCAGGTCCCCAAACACTTTTTAGGACAATAACTTGCATATTAGCCTTTAAAATTAGCACTTTAGATTTCAAATTTTTGAGTCCCATAGACTTTAATAGGGTTCTAAAGTTCACACGAACATTTGGTGTGTTCGCAAGTTCTGGTGCAAACCGAACAGGGGGGTGTTCGGCTCATTCCTATACGCGGCTTTCGAATTTGCCACGAATACCCCAAATTGTGAGTCAAACATTCGACTCGAACATCGGGCTCATCCCTACTGCTGAATTTGCAGAGGCCAATCTGCTTACAGCCTAAACATGGAATTAAACCCTACTATCCTTTACAGCCAAGGAAGCTGCTTCTGTTTGATCTGCAGCTGCCATAGTGCTGCACATACAGTATGATCAGTTCTGACACCGGCCATTTTATGGTTTGACAGTTTCGTTGAAGATACAAGCAACTGTGACAGTTAGCAATCCTGGCATTACAGTAGTTATGCTTTATGATTACTGCTGTCCGGGGCTCGGGGCTACAGCAAATTGGTAGCCTCCAGCAAGAAGAAACAGAAACACTGCTGGAGGCAATTTACAGCACACACTAATGTTGGTAGCATAATTATTAATGTGGAATGTGTGTAAGTTTTACTTAAAATTTGGGTTTCAAAAACATTTACACTAATATAATTTGACATGGCCACTATTTTATTCTCTAGGTTCTCTGCTTAAAAAAATTAAAAACATATTGAGTGTTTAACTAATCGTCATGCTTTGAGTGTGTATTTTAACATCTCTGCAAAACAGAAAGGTTTTCCGCACAGCCACTCTGCAGTTCAATGGCAGGCTGTTAGATGCTGCAGCTTCCTTCTCTGTACGCTCTTAACTGGAGGGCTGTACAGTTCTATGTAAGCTCTGTATACAAAGTAAGTAAAATTCTACTACCAAAACACTGTTCTAAATTTAGTGTTAGAAATGTTAATTATGTATCTCTTAGCTAATGTCTAAATAAATGGAGTGTTTTCAAAAATGATGATCATTCACATAAATTTTTATTGCAGCTTTGGTGTGTTTCCATCAAATAACTTTTGCTAGTTCATATATTACCCAACCAACTATTCAGTTGATATTAACTGCTACCAATAAGGCATAGGATCTTCCCGTTGCTTAGGCCTTTTTCACGTGGGTTTCTGCTTGTATAAGAGCAGTTTGAATATCAAGCTTTGACAAAGCATTTGCAGAGCTTTCAGCAAGTTTTGTTGAAGCTTTTAAAGTTATATTCAGCTCCATATCGCCTTTGGGACACCTATTAGCAAAAGTATGCAGGCATAAGACACACCCCTTACCACACCCCCTTAAAGGAGAATTGTACAAAAAAAAACAAGATTAGTTAAACCCACAAGTGCTTTTGTTTTACCACTACTATTCCTTTATTTTGGCTTTTGGAATTGACAAATGTAACAATTTAGAAATTGGATGAAAGGTTTAGCGCTGGGAAACACTTTTTTTTTTGTTTACAAAAGTTTATTGAGTAGCATATTGTAGTACAAGCATAGGTAAAAATATAAAGTACAACATTTTTCGGAGGTATACAAATGTTAAAGCAACATGTGAACAATCTTGCATTGAATATTTCTGAGTACATTCAAAATGAATATGATAACGTTATTTTAGAGATTGAGGGAATATCACAACATCATTGGAAGCAACCACAGAGAATTACCAGTATGACCACTTATCTTCAAAGATGTGAAGGCTATCGTTAATTGTGTGAAATATTCTCTCCGAAAGCTTCAATAGCTCCATTCTATCAAGAACCTGTGACCATACTAATTCCTCAGACCTCCAGTTAAGGGCTATCATCCATTGCACTGAGCTACAAAGTGAGTGGAGGAGTCTGGTGCATGGGAGTGGGATATTTGGGGCATTACCATATAGGAGGCAGATTTGTGGTGTGAGGGCAATCTTGTGTTTGGAAGAGGTTTCCATTCTGTGAGCTGCTTCCAGCCATATATGTGAGAGACGAGGGCAGCTCCAGAATGTGTGGAGTAAAGTACCGTCAGCTTGGCAGCCCCTGAAGCAGTTAGGGGATACTGAAGGGTAGAAGGTATGGATTTTTGATGGTGTGAGATACCACCTTGTAAATAGCTTTGTGGGTGTTTCTCTAAAGGATACCGCTTTATTGCTTTTACGGAGGTTTTCTGACATGGAGTGCCAAATGTCAGGCGAGAGGGTGAAATCTAATTCTGTTTCCCATTGGATCATGGGATGTGATTTTTCCGGGGCAGAGGTGTCATTAAGGTAATTATAGAGCTTAGAGATCATGCCTCTATCTCTGGATGTAGATTTACATATTCTCTCGAATATCGTGATATTAGGATTTGTGGAAAGTGAGAAGTGCGAGAGAAAAAAAGATTTGATAAGCAGATATCTTTCAGATTCTGAAGAGGGGAAGTTATAGTCCTTTTGGAAGGAATCAAATGATCTAAATGACCACTTAGACTGCAGCGAACCCAGAGATGTTAGTCCCCTATCAGTCCAGGCGGAAAATAGATGATTGTTTGTATATGCAAGGGGTAGTCTGGGGTCACCTAAGAATGATGTGAGTGGAGAGACTTCTGAAGCCAGTGAAAAAATGTCTCTGGAGGTTTGCCAGAGTTTGAAGGCGTGAGCTACTATAATATTGCGTTTAATTAGGTCACGGTAAAGAACATATTTGGACCAAAGAATTCCCTGAAGGTGTAACGGTTGTATGGATGAGGTCTCAAAGCTAATCCAGGGGATATTTTTATTTGGGGAGTACCATTGGGAAATCTGGGAGAGACGTGCGGCTAGGAAATATTTCCATAAGTTGGGAAGACCCAAACCACCCTTGGATTGAGATCTATATTGTAAAGCGTAGCTGTATCTCGGTTTTTTGTCTGCCCATATAAATTTGTTAATGCTTTTTTGTAGTGCTTCGAGTTTAGATTTAGGGACATTAATTGGTATGGTACGAAAGTAATATAATAATTTGGGGAGTATATTCATTTTAATTGCACAAACTTTGCCCAAAAATGAAATATGATATTTGGACCAGGTATTCAGGAGGGTGGTAATACGTGCGAACAAGGGGATGTAGTTGGCCTTAAAGAGACCATTATGAAGTGGGGTGATGTTGACACCTAAATATTTGATTGAGGATGAAATCCATGTGAAGGGGAAATTGGTTTGGAGAAGAGTGAGTGAGTCTGGGGGGATGTTGATAGGTAGAGCGGAGCACTTGCTGAGATTGATTTTGAGTCCGGATACTTTGTGGAAGAGTTCTAGGACTTTAAGTAGTATGGGTAGGGAGGTATGGGGATTTGTAATATATATCAGAGCATCGTCAGCGTATAGACTAATTTTATATTCCTGATGCTCTTTAGAATAGCCCTTTATGTCTGGGTTTGCTCTAATAGCTTGGGCAAGTGGCTCCATAGCTAGGGCGAAGAGGAGCGGGGATAATGGGCAGCCCTGTCTTGTTCCTCTGCCCAAGGGGAAGAAGTCAGAGTTGATACCAGGTAAACGGATGCGTGTTTGTGGGGAGCTATAAAGAGCGTTAAACCCCTGCAAGAATGCTCCAGAGATTCCAAATCTGGGTAGTAAATAATTTAGGTAAGTCCAGCTGACGCTGTCGAACGCCTTGTGAATATCAAGGCTAAGGAGACATGTTTGGCGAGCATGAAGATTTGCATCCTGGATTATGTTGGTAACAAGCCTGATATTATCCGTGATCTGCCTATTGGGGATGAAACCTGATTGGTCTATGTGCACTAATGGGGAAATCACCCTAGCAAGTCTATCTGCCAGGATTCTGCCAAAGATCTTAAGATCATTATTTAGGACCGAAATTGGTCGAAAATTTTGGGGGAGTGAATGGTCCTTATCGGGTTTGGGGATAAGGGAAAGGTTGGCCAAAAGCATTTCCTTTGGGAAGGAGTTACCTTCTAGTATGTGATTGAATAGGTTTTTTAAATGAGGGGCAAGAAGGGGGGCGTATTTTTTATAGTACAGGGAGGTGTAACCATCAGGGCCAGGCGCTGTAGAGGATTTAAGAGATTTAATGATGGATGTGACTTCCTCAACAGTACATGGGGAATTGAGAGAGTCTAAGCTTTCTTGTTCTAGGGAAGGGAGATTGAGGCTGTCGAGCCATGATTTCGCGGCTAAACCAGGGGGAGTGTTGGGATCTGACATAAGGTCCCTATAAAAGGAGGTGAATATTTCCATTACTTTTTGCGGGTGGGAGACTAAGTTACCATTATTGTTTCTAAGTTTATATGTGTGGGTGGGGTTACTGTCTTCTTTGAGTTTCCTTGCGAACATTGCTGAGTGAGAGTTACAATGTAGCATATATTTAGCTTTGGAAAATCTAAGCGATTTTTCTACATTGGCGGAAAGGAGTAAATCAAGGGATTTTCGTGTATCTTGTATTTGTTGAGTGATAATAGGATCAACTTTGTGATGTAGTTTAATGTATAGATGATGAAGTTCGTTGGTAAGACGTTTAATGTCTGCCTGTCTTTCTTTGTTTTTTGATGCTGCCAAACTAATAATATGGCCTCGCAGGACCGCTTTATGGGCGACCCATATTGAGGTGGGTGGGGTTTCATCATTGATGTTGTCTGAGAAATAGTTTTCTATGTGTGTGGAAATAGTAGACTTACAAGAGGAGTTGGTTAGAAGGGAGTCGTTGAGGCGCCAGTTGAATGGGGAGGGGGCTAAGCCAATATATGAGGTGGTGAAAGTACAGATATTATGATCTGACCATGGGCAGGGGTGAATTTGAGCCTGCGTAGAATTGGCAAGGAGAATGGGGGTAGAGAATAGATAGTCAAGCCTGGCGTAACAGTCGTGCGGGTGTGAATAATGGGTATAGGCCCTGATACCAGTGTTATGAGCTCTCCAGGTGTCTAGTAGCTGTGTTTTGTTAATCAAACGATTAATGGTTTTAGAAAATGATTTCGTATGTGGGGATACATTGCTCCTATCGAGGAATGGGTGAGCAGCCAGATTAAAATCTCCACCTATCAATAAGTGGGGTGAGTGGTATCTATCTAGGGCCTCAAAAAAATTGAGAAAAAAGGATGTGTGTGTGTCATTCGGGGCGTATACAGATGCTATGGTGATCTCCCTGTTATTGATAGTTCCCTTGAGTATGATAAATCTACTTTCAGGATCTCTAAATACGTGCTGTATATCAAAAATTATTGAGTTGCGAATAAAAATGGCGACGCCCCTAGTTTTGTTATTATATGTGGTAAAATATGTCTGATTGTAGGATTTATGAAAATATTTGGGGTGATTAGAGGATGCAAAGTGAGTTTCCTGGAGAAGAATAATGTCAGCCCCTAGCTTTTTGTATTGTTGAAAAGCCTTTTTGCGTTTGTTGGGGGAATTAAACCCATTAGTATTGTGTGAGAGAAATCTAAGACCCATGACTGGATTTAAAGTAGACTATCAGCAGAACCACAGATAAGAAAAGAATCTGCCTGTACAGAAATATTTCAGATTGTGTCAAGTAAACATAAATTGAATCATTCTTTCTATTGGTGTGCCGTAGGCAAAGTAAGCCCAAGAAGTGTTTATATGGAGATAATGTAATTGTTGCACACATTGGATTGTAGAAAGCAAAAATATATGATACATGTTGGTTGCGTATACCTATATGTGAGGAGTGTCTAAAATTCTTATACTCTATGCTCGTAAGAAACACATTCAACTTTTTAAATGAAGCACTCGTGGTGCCATCCAGGAATATCATGATAGGTAGAGACCCATCTAACCTGGATGAATAAAATATCAATGAAGAAAAAAAATTATTAAACAAGAAAAACGATATGAAGGACATCAATAAAAAAAAGTCCTTTTCCCGCGTCAGGCCTAGCCAGACCATCGGTAAGTCTAGGCGAGGACCGAGGCAGGGGTGGGGTCAATCCAGCGACGGTGGACGCACCCGGTCAAAGAAGGCAATTTAAACTGCAAAGAATCATCAAATTAGTGCATGCCTGATAGCAACGTAGAACAACAACATTTAACATTATCAATGTTAAAGAACATGGCTTGTCAAGTAAACAACATCCTCCTGGTAATAGCATGAGATCAAATGACGGGTATGAACCCGTGGGCAATATCCCAGATTGACCAGCAGGGGGGGGGGAGAGACACTTATGAAGCCCATGAAATGCGACACAGAGAGTGGGGATCACAACAGGAAGTCTAGGGAGTTCATCCTTTTACTGTAGAATCCAAATGCGGTATTAAATTCGGGCCAATTTGGGTGTTAGGGTATAGCGAAGCATCATACTGAAGGAGTGGGCACATGGTATGTAAAAAGGATAATAGTGCAGATAATGCCGAGACTTGAAGTGTCCAATAATTATTTATGGGAACAGGTAGTGTATCTCGATGAGCTGTAGAGGTAACTTCCCAGCCTAGATGTCTAGATGCCTCTGACAGGTAAATTGTAGATAGGGCAGAGAGTGCAATGACTTGAAGTGTTTCCTTATCATACCTAGCAGCTGGTAACATGCTTCGCTGAGCTTCAGTGAGCTGTGTCAGAGAGTTTCAAGTCCATATGTTGAGACTTAATTAGGTGATATCATATGTCAGCATAATCATGGGGGTTAAACATTTGTAAACCTGTGGTGTCTCACTCACCCCAGCCCAATCCGCACAGAGCCATCAATTCAATGCAGCCTGCATTCCATGCAGAGAGAGGTCGAATCCCAGGGGTAAACAATTTAGAAAGTACAGTCATACCTTTAGAACAGGTGGTGTGATAACATGAAGCATCCATTCAAGATAACATAGGTTAATTTTGATGGGGATTGAAGAGTCTCCTTTGATCTCTCTGGCTGCGCCTGTTGGAAGGAGTAGACCAAATAGGAGAGGGCCTTGGGGTGGAAGGGAGCCGTGGGTGAGGTTCAGGGGGCAAGAGGCCCAGCTTGATTAGGAGTTCCTTTCCTTCTATTATGTTATAAACTGTGTACGTGGAGCCGTTGTGGGGGATAGTTAGCTTGAAGGGGAATCCCCATCTGTACTTTATCCTGGCAGTCTGTAGGACCGAGGTAACCTCCTTCATCCTGCGTCTTCTGTCTAATGTAGCAGGGGAGATGTCTGGGTAGATTTGTATGCGTTTCCCTTCAAAGGAAATGTTGGGGGAATTCCTGGAGGCACGCATAATGTCCTCTTTTACAAGGAAGTCCTTCATACACATAATGATGTCTCTAGGGGGATTTTCAGGGGGGGGTTTGGGGCGGAGGGCTCTGTGTATCCTATCGCAGGCAAATGCAGAAAGCTGCTTTTCTGGTAGGAGACTATGAAATACTTTGGAGACTGCTGGTAATAAATCTATAGTAGATTCTGGAATGCCACGTATTCTTATGTTCTGGCGGCGATTGCGATTGTCCAAATCCTCGACCTGGGCCTGCATGAACGCAAAGTTATCAGCTAAATTTTCAAAGTCCTTTCTCAGGTCATTATGAGCCAGGGAGAGCTCATCATGCTTAGTCTCTAGGAGATCCGTGCGGCTCCCTATGCTGGCTATCTCATGGGATAGTGCAGCGGTGGATTTGTGTACCTCTCTCTCAATTTTATCCACAAGCTTATCAAAAATGTGTGAGAGACTCTCATCTAGGTCGGCCTTAGAGAGAGGGGAGTTGTACTCACGGTTTTCCAAACTTTTGGGAGGCTGTGAGACGAGTTCATCCTCTCCCCACACGCTGCTGCCGGCGCCATTTTGGGATTTCTTCACTGATCTTTGCTCCATGTCCAGGAGGAAGTATGTCAGCGAATGCTGCTGGTTTCGTTTTTTTTTTTTTTGGTTGCCAGGCATGCACCCCGCTTTCCCACAGGGGTGCTGATGGTTTTTTTCCTGAAACGAGGTTTGTGGCCCTGGGGAAACGGCTTCTGGATGACCGGGTGTGGCGGAGCAGTGACTAGGCACGTCCCATCAGCGTCGCGCCGCGCATGCGCCCCCCGGGAAACACTTTTTGATAGATAAAAAGTGCATTGTAATTACAAATCAGGGACATTCCCTCAAAATCTGGGACAGTTGAGAGCTATGCATCAGGATTGATCAATTTTCAGATATATACCATAATTTGTGGACTCTTTAACTTTCCTCCAGACTAAATAATAACACGGATTTGGGTTACTTTCCCCCAAAAAAGTAGCAGAATACATTTTGGCCTAAATTTTTAAAAGACAATTATTTGCAAAATTTAATAACAGAAACAAAGAAAAACACTTTTTTTTTCAAAACGTTCAGTTTTTTTTGTTTATTTAGCAAAAAGTAAAAGACCCATTGGTATCTAAATACCACAAAAAGAAAGCTCTAGTTGTGTGAACAAAAGTATTACAATTTAGATTGAGTACAGTGTTACATGATTGCGCAATTGTCATTCAAATTGTGACAGCGCTGAAAGCTGAAAATTGGCCTGGGCAGGAAGGGGGTAAAAGTGGCTAGTATTGGAGTGATTAAGCAAGCTGCTAGTAGGCTTCAGCAGGCTTTTAACAAGCTACAAGAAGTGCTGAAGCCTGCCAATAGCTCGCCTAAAGTGACAAACAACATTATTAGATCTATGTCCAACTCTTTTACTCTTATACAAGCTGAAGCCCGTGTGAAACAGGCCTTACTGCAGTGAGTACCTCTGATAACAAAGATGTTCATAGCACTATAAAGAGCTCCCTAAACAAAGATATTCCAAATGGACCTCATGGATAACATGTATCTATATCCCATTTTTTCTTTAGGTTTGGTTAGAGTGAAAAAAGGATTAGAACTTCTTTTAGATTGTCCCATTGTCAGCAGCTCCATAGTAGATAATTATTTACTTCCTGTCTAGTAAAAAAAAGATTGTCCCCAGAAAGTGAGGGGAAATCTTTTTAAAAGCAAAACTGAAAGTAGTAATTTTTTAAAGCTACCTAGGAAAATACTAGAATTTGTTAGCTTTTCCTTTTGAAAATGTTCACTCACCTCCTGTATAGTAAGAGGTTGTCAACAGAAGATAAAGTGTGGGGAAATCTCTTTAACCACTTGCCTACTGTGCACATACACCCCCTTCCGGCCCAGACAAAATTTTAGCTTCCGACACTGTGTCGCTTTAACTGACAATTGTGTGACGTGGCTCCCAAACAAAATTGACGTCCTTTTTTTCCCACAAATAGAGATTTCTTTTGGTGGTATTTGATCGCCTGTGCGGTTATTTTTTGGGCTATAAACAAAAAAAGAGCGTAAATTTTGAAAAAAATACAATATTTTTTACTTTTTGCTATAATAAAAAAAAAATATCTCAGTTTAGGCCGATACATATTCTTCTACATATTTTTGGTAAAAAAAATCGCAATAACCGTATAGTGACTGGTTTGCGCAAAAGTTATATTGCCTACAAAATAGGGGACATAATTATGATTTATTTTTTATTTATTTTTTACTAGGAATGGCGGCGATCTGCGACATTATAGTGGACACATCGGACACTTTTGACACATTTTTGGGACCATTCACATTTATACAGTGAAC
Organism: Rana temporaria; assembly: GCF_905171775.1. Taxonomy (NCBI): domain Eukaryota; kingdom Metazoa; phylum Chordata; class Amphibia; order Anura; family Ranidae; genus Rana; species Rana temporaria. Next base: position 120,893,820 of record NC_053495.1, read on the forward strand.
AGTGCTATAAATATGCATTGATTACTGTATAAATGTGACTGGCAGGGAAGGGGTTAACCACTAGGGGGCGGGGAAGGGGTTAAATGTGTAGCCTAGAGAGTGTTATAACTGTAGGGGGAGGGGGGTGACTGGGGGAGGTGACCGATCTGTCCCTATGTACAAGGGACACAGCATCGGTCTCCTCTCCCTGACAGGACGTGGATCTCTGTGTTTACACACAGAGATCCACGGTCCTGCTCAGTTACTGGGCAATCGCGGGTGCCTGTCGGCCATCGTGGCCGCCGGGCACACGCATTGTGTTCCCAGTAACGTGACGGGTGGGCGCGTGCGCGCCCCCTAGCGGCTTTAAATGACAGAACGTCATATGACGTCCTGTCAGAACAACAGAGTATTCTGCCCGCCGTCATTTGGCGGCGGGCGGGTGTTAAGCGGTTAAAGTGTTATTAAACCTTGGACCCTGCATTCACTATATCTGATCTCCCACAGGAGTTTTCATTCTTCTTTTTGTGTTTTGTTTTTTCGTTCAATATTTTTTTTATATTTTACAAAGCAAAGGTAAACATTAAACAGAATATATATTGGTTATCAAGGTCAACATCGGAAACAACCAAAATTATCAGGTAACAATCTGAAACACAGTCTACCGGGATCTAAACAAATAAGTATTATGCTCAGTTTAAAATGATAAGTGGAGAGATTAATTATGGTCTGATGATGCCATGTATATGAAGACAAAAAGGTTGGTATTGTTGTGTACCAGGTTAGAAGTGTTGGGAGGACTGGAGGACTGGAGGGTTGAGGGAGCGGGTATTAGAGCTATGGAGCGCCAGCCAACCACTCGTTGAGAATCAACCCTGCCACCCCATAGGAATTTTAGCTGTGGACAGGGAGGCTCCACTAGGGCTGGCTGGGATTCAGGGCCATGCCATTCAGGCAAACTGTAAACATCAACAGCAAGAGTCAGGAACAGGCTAGATTGTGAGCTGCTAAGGTACATGACCTATTAGGAATGGTAAATCCAAAACTGGAACTAAAACATAAAAAAAAAACGAATCTTGTAACTCTGTCTGTTGAACTAAAAAAAGGGAAAGGGAAAGAAAAGAATTAGAAGGGAAGGAGACAGAATAGGCCAACCAGGAGAGTCTACTAGGCAGATATATGTCCAGGATTTAGAAGGATCTTGATATATAATGCCCAAGGTTCCCAAAATAATTCAAAGCGACAAACTTTAGCTTTTAATTTGGTCATTATTTTTTCTTGGGACATAATCCAGGAAATGTTTTGTTTTGTTTCTACAAGAGAGAGTTTTGTTTTTTTCCAGGCCATAGAAATAGTTATTTTAGCACCTAGAAGCACCTAGAAAATGAGGGACTGAATGTGTTTAGGGGTTTCATCTACTTTATGATTTAAGAGAGCTATTGTGGGATCCTGTGACCTTGCGTAGTAGTTGAAAGAGTTTGTTCCAGAAATTTTTGATACCCGCACAAGACCACCAAGTGTGGATCATGGAGCCCAAGCTATTACACCCTCTGAAGCACAGGAGTGAGGCATCTGGAAATATTTTTGATAGTTTAGTAGGAACTTGATACCATCTCATTAGTATTTTGACGTTTTCTTCTTTTAGGACTCTTTCACACGGACGTTCCGTATGTCCATTTTTCATCCATTCTTTTTCAGATGAAAAACAGACATACATGTATCCCTATGGGATAGCGGATGTCAGCGAATGTACATCTGCTGACATCCCATGACATCCGTCTCTGCTTTGCTCCGTTTATGATGTCAGAAGAAAACCCTATTTTCTGTTCCGCATAAAAAACGGAACTGACGTAAAATGGATGTCAGAGGATGATCCGATTACATTTGATCTGCTGACATCCGTTTTTTACCCAAATATACCACAAAACAACATGTGAAACATAATGCATGCTGGGGAAGAGCAAAGTCTCATGGGAGATTTGAAAAAAAAAGGATGAAAAAGAATGAAAAACGGATGAGAAACTGAAGAAAAAGCAATAGAAAAAGATGAAAAACATCTGCTGATGGAAAAACGGGCATTCGTGAATGTAAAACGGATGTCTGTGAATGTAAAACGGATGTCAAAATTGACATCCGCATCTCTTTTTCAGCCCCCCAAAAAAAGGAACTGAACTGAACTGAAAGAAAAGAAAAGAAAAAAAGGAACATCCGTGTCCAAGAACCTTAAAGTGGAGGTTCACCCGGAAATACCACTTTTTACCCTTAGATTCCTCTTCATTTTGTCTAGGGGAATCGGCTAGTTGTTTTAAAATCGAAGCTGTACTTACCGTTGTAGAGAGCGATCTTCTCTGCCGCTTCCGGGTATGGGCTGCGGGACTGGGCGTTCCTATTTTGATTGACAGGCTTCCGACAGGCTTCCGACGGTCGCATCCATCGCGTCACGATTTTCAGAAAGTAGCCGAACGTCGCTGCGCAGGCGCAGTATAGAGCCGCACCGACGTTCGGCTTCTTTCGGTTACTCGTGACGCGATGGGTGCGGCCTTCGGAAGACTGTCAATCAAGAAGGAACGCCCACTCCGGAAGAACCATACCCGGAAGCGGCGGAGAAGATTGCTCTCTACAACGGTAAGTACTGTTTGAATTTTAAAACAACTAGCCGATTCCCCTAGACAAAATGAGCATCAAGCTACGGGTAAAACATTTTTTATGGGTGAACTCCCGCTTTAAGGGAAATATTCATGAATGTTGGAGTGTGTCCATTCAACAGTATCCCATTGCATTTCCAAATTGGACTCCCAGCTCCGGGCATATGATGGTTTGTTCTGTGTTATAGCTAGCGAGGAGTATATAATTGAGGTACCCCCCTCTGATCCATTATGCTTGAACACCATTGTTCATAAGCTGTAGTGTTTGGGGGATCGGGTTTGTTTTGCCAGATAGTGTGTAGAAAATGTGTGTATCTGGGCAAAAATAAATGGAAATTGATGTACAGTTTTAGAACAATGGTTGACATTTTGAAAACAGAAAAAAGCAGGTGTAAGTTCACTTTATAAATGGGATCATAAAACTACAAGTGCAGCTCTCTATTGCTCTTCTTCATATACATGTTATATTGAGACAGTCTTGCAATTTTCCTCTCATTCTCTTGATGTCACATATCACAGCAAGCTCCTTTTGTTTGACGTGAAATCTGAAGAATGTGCCACTAAATCAGCGTTGCTCTGTACGCTCTTAATGCTGCCACTTGATATATAAACCTCTTTGCCTATGTTCTGGTTGCCCTGCTGACTGATGACTTATTAAATCGTTGTCTCTCTGACTTTTTTTTTATTAGCAGACAGCTGAAATGATACTTGCAATAACCTCTCGCTTATGCTCTTGAAGAAATATTGTGTTTTATTTCCACTAAATATTTCCCAGTGAAATTGCACAGACTGAAATTCCCAAAAGCAAATACAAAGAGGTCTATTTGTTTAATATATTCCAGTGGGAATATGCCCAGTAAATTAACTTCTGGCCCTTTAGTAACAAAATATCTTGGTTTGCTCAATCCCTAATGTAGCATTACTAAAGTGACATACCTTATTTAAATAAAAATAAAATTAAAATTTTCCATTACTTTGGATTTTTTTTCCCCATTATTATATGCCATTATTAAAGCGGAGGTTCCGCTGATTTTTTTTTTAAAAGCCAGCGGCTACAAATACGGCAGCTGCTGACTTTTAAAACATGGACACTTACCTGTCCTGTGCTCCCGTCAGCAGCCGAGGCTGAGCAATCGCTCGGTCCTCTGCTGCTTCCGCCACCATCCTCGGTGAGGGAATCAGGAAGTGAAGCCTTGCGGCTTCACTGCCCAATTCCCTACTGCGCATGCGTGAGGATCGAGGTGCGCCATCACTGGTTCCCGCTCTCTCCTGGGAACAGTGGGCCAGATTCACGAATATCTGCGGCGGCGTAGCGTATCCCCTTTACGTTACACCGCCGCAAGTTTTCAGCGCAAGTGCCTGATTCACCAAGCACTTGCGTATAAACTTACGGCGGTGTAACGTAAAGCCGTCCGGGGCGTGTACCATTTAAATTATGAAATAAGGGGGGAACTAATGCGCAAACCAACCTAATCAAGAATAAATATAGAATAAATAAATATGCAGCAGCCACCACTAATAGTGCTCACACACTGACAGTAAATGATAAAATGGGGGATGTGGTGGCGCTTGCAACAAAAATCACTAAAATAATGTATATAATAAATATAATAGATACAACAAAATAGACCCCGCCTCCTGGTATTGATTAAAAGTGTATCACTCTAAACCGGAATACCATCCAACAAAAATAACCATAGATATTGAGAGTGAAAAAATAATGAAATATGTGTGACCAATGTGCCAATGACAGCACAATAGTCTAAATAAAGTAGCAAACTTCAAACTGTGCATACAACATTTCCTTCAAATATAGTTATGGTAGTCCAAACAGTGCTTCATCCATAAATCGTGCAATGTGCAACTATGCAAATAAATAAATAAATATCCAATGACCAACTGTCCACAAAATAATGCAAATAAATAAATGTGAATAAATCCGATGATAAAAAACAATCCAAAAGATGCTAAAAGTGAAAAAAATATACATATATAAAGTCCACACAAGAATCCCTGTGTAAAAAAGGTCCCAATAAAACTATAAAATAGGAATCAATAGGAATCAATATCCAGTGCACAAATCGTGCAAAAGTGAAAAATAAAAATCCAGTGGCTAATAAATATAATGAGTTTCTAAAGTGCATCTGTGCTCAGGTTTGCTGTGACATGCAGAGTAATTGTGATTGCAGTCAGCCCGATTCTCCACGGTGACCAGGAATATAAGTGCTAGCCCCTTACCTCAAGGAGGCTAATAAATAGCCTATAGGAATATTTCCCAATGATATCTCCCACAATCAACCGATCGATCCACTCCAATGTATTCACAGGCTCAGCGCGATGATTCTCAAAATAAAGCACAGGAATGCCTCCATAGTGTATGATTACAAACAATATTTTAATGAAAAAAGTAGTAACTTACAAGCAGTGCTGTAAGAACAGCATGTACAACGGCGTGTGTGTAGTCCTGTGTCTCCCGCTCTGCGGCCGCAAGCGGGTGACGTCACCAACAGCCCTCCAACGTCCTCACGCGTATCGCGACAGCCGACGTCGCTTAATCATAGGATGGAGGGCGGCTGGTACGAGGGTGACATTTATAGTAGCTTACTAATGAACACATGAGAGAAACCGGCCAGCGAAACATCACAATGAGATAACTGCAATGCCGCCTGGACGATCTTACTCTCAAAACAGCAATCCATTGTTAAAATTAAAAATGTAATCATAATTACAAAATAAACATAAATAGACCCCTCTGGTGGTTAAGGGAGGATATGCATGATAGCGAATAGTAGGAGCAAAATAGCTAATAGTGAGGGTACGCCACTACCCCCTGCTGGACATAAACATATATGTCACAATTAGCTAAATACATAGATTTGAGGAAACCAGACCCTGGGATAGGACAATAGTTTATCCAGACTGATGACAGACCATTCAAAGGGATAAAGACCAGGAAATATTATAGCAAAATGCCTATTAATAACCGATGATTTCAGAGGGAAGGATAATAATAGATAATCCATAAATGGTCAATAAAAGAGGATAAGTGAATAAAAATAAATCACTATTAATAAAATATTAAAAAACCGCAACAGGTATTTAAAATCCACAAAATGGCAAGTAATAAAGTACTCACTAAAACCATATATTAAAATAATAAAAACGTTAAAAAGGAGAGTGATGGGATAAGAATCTTAAAAGTTGGAAATAAAACAATTAAGATCAAATTCCACATTATGCCCATGTGGCGTTAAGGTGCACAATTCGTGTATCCAGCGGGATTCTGCCTGGCTAATTTTCTGCACTTTATTATCTCCTCTCCAATGTGGTTTATACTTTTCTATACCCCACACCATTAGTGAGGATGGGTCTTTATTATGATATTGCTCATAATGGCGAGACAGACTGTGCTTAGGGAACCCATTTAATATATTCTGCGTGTGTTCACGTAGTCTTTTCCTCAATTTTCTCTTGGTTCTGCCAACATATTGGATTTTGCATGGACATTCCAGAAGGTAGACTACACCTTCAGTCTCACATGAAATAAATTCTTTGATTTTATATTCCTTCCCTGTGAAGCACGATTTAAAATTTTCTTTTTTCTTTTTACTCTCCTTAGTACGTTTGCAAGTAAAACATCTTTTACAGGGATAGTAACCTTTCTCATTAAAAAATGAAAAACTTTTTTTCTCTGGAGGATCAAGAACATTTTTGGCAATCATGTCCCGTAGAGTAGGGGCCCTCCTATATGTAAATAATGGCCTCTCTGGAAGTATTGATGCCAGATGACGATCGGCCCTCACAATGTGCCAATATTTCCTACAGATCGCCTCTATCTGCTTATGCTGCACGTTATAGTCCATTATTAGGGGTACTCCCCCCATATAGGAGTTTTTTCTTGTAGAATCCTGGATCAGTGTATTTCTATCTAGGGTAACAACATCTTGTATCTTTTTCTCAATAAAATCGGATTTGTAGCCCTTTTCCACAAATCTCTTGCCAATAAAGTCCGCCTGTTTCAAGAATACTTCGGTTTTGGTGCAATTTCTCCTTAATCTCAAAAGCTGACCCTTTGGTATATTGTCTAACCAGGGCGTGTGGTGACAACTATCCAAAGGCAAGTAGCTGTTTCTATCCACAGTTTTAAAGTGCGTTTGTGTTACCAGTTTTGTTCCTTCTTTGGTAATCTCCAGATCAAGAAAGTGGATTTTTTCATCACTAATCTCCCAGGTCAATTTGATATTTTTTTCATTTGTGTTCAAATAAAAGCCAAAGTCAATAAGACTCTCCCTATCTCCTGCCCAAATAATTAAAATATCATCAATAAAACGCCTGTATAAAAGTAACTGTTGCGGTTTTCTGTTATATAAAACATCTGCTTCCCATTCGGCCATATACAAATTGGCAACACTTGGTGCATACTTCGCGCCCATCGCAATGCCGCAGATTTGCTTGAAATAGTCATTTCCGTACCAGAAATAATTGTGATCTAGACTGTAGTCTAGACAATTGCAAATAAATTTCTTCTGTACGGTTTTAAGATCACTTAGACCATTTAATGCCCACTCAGTGGCTTGTATTGTTTCCTTATGGTTGATAATTGTATATAATGAAGATACATCAGCTGTTGCTAGATATATAGAATTCTCATCAAGTGAAATCATATCCAATAGCTGGATAAGGTGTTTTGTGTCTCTGAGGTACGATTCAGTCTTTTTCACTAGAGGTTGCAAAAACCAGTCTATGTATTCACCTATTCTGGCACCTACAGAGTTAATCCCATTCACAATAGGCCTTCCTGGGGGATCTTCTCTTGATTTGTGTATTTTAGGGAGCGTATATAGAACTGGAATTTTGCATCCCAGGGGTTGAAGATATTTAGCTTCTTTTTTGTTCAATAAGCCTTTCTTGGTTCCTCTTTTTATAAGGCTTGCTAAATCGTCTTTATACCGGACTATAGGGTTCCCTGGTAGCCTCAAATACGTTGTATTGTCACTCAGTTGACGTTCAATCTCTCTTTTATAGGCCTCTTTGGACTGAATGACAATAGCTCCCCCTTTATCCGCTTGCCTCACGACCACGTCATTTCTTTCTTCCAATTTTCTTATACCATTCTTGATGTCTCCTGGATCCGAGATTCTCTTAATTTTCAAATCCTGTAGATCTTTTAGTACCATCCGTCTGAATACTTCAATATGTCCATCATTACTAATTGGTGGGTTGAATACCGATTTGTTTCTCAGGTTACTAAACACCACATCTGTAGCTTCCGTGAGATTTCTTGTTATACCCTCTCCTGGTTTGTTCATCATGTACTTCTTGATGTGAAGGCTTCTCGCAAATTTGTTAATATCCACATAGGCATCGAATTTATTAAAGTTTTTCTTTGGGGCATATTTGAGGCCCTTGTCCAATACTTTTATTTCCTCCTTGGTGAGTTCTACTCCACTAATATTGACAATCCCTTCTCCTATCAATCTCTTTTTCTTCTGCTTCTTTGCTCCCGCTCTGCATCCTCTCTTTGATTTCCGTGTCCTCCAGACTGATTTTCTTGGGTCCTTCCTGGTGTTCTCCTCGTTTTCTCTTCCGTGTCCCGATTCCTCTGAACATTCTGATTCCTGTGATCTTCTTTCCTCATATTGCCTGGTCTGGTTTCTGGACTCCAATTCCGTGCTCTCTGTACCCCATTCTCCTGGTGACGCCTGGGGGATTCTCGGCGTCTTTGCTCTAAAAAACGCCTTGGTGATGCGTTCCTATTCTCTCTTCCATACGAGTAATGGCGATTGGGTGTTCTATTTTCATAATGCCTTGGTGTTGTACCTCCTCCTCCATCATCTCTTCTCAGGTGGTCATAATGGTTATACACTGGTACATTATATGAATTTTCATAGACCCTTCTCTCTTCCTGTTGGTAGTAATTTCCGTCCCGTCTTGGATTTTCATAATGATAGGCGTCCTGGTAAGTCTGATTTCTCCAAGGAGGTGTCCGTGATCTCCCCCTATTAGGCATATGTTGGAAGGGTCTAGGGGCATTATATGCATTCTGGTTTTGCCAGTTCTTTTTCCAAAAGGGTTTCCAGCCATTGTTATTCCCATTTTTTCTCGGTTTTTGATTTGGGGTATTGGCCCCTTGGTTTCTTTCCATTGTATTGGTATTCTGATTAGTTTCTTTATTACTATTATCATCAAGTCTTGTGTCCTGATCCGGAGAACTCCTATTTGAGGTCGTTCCTACTTCTTCTATTTTATTCTGCCACTTATACACCAGATCATCCTCATAGTCTTTCATGTCCCTCTGGTATTTTCTTTTTTTCCTAGCTGCTGTCTCCTTATCTTTTTGTTCCATGTCCCGTTGTAATTGTTTGGACAGAGCCAGAAATTCAGGAAGGTCTTTGCTACCTTCCAAGTTAGTTTTTATTTCTGTCATACTACGATCAATGGCTCTGATTTTCCGTTGTTTCCTTTTAATCAATAGTTGTAGCAGTTCTAGACCTTTATCATTGAAAAACTGGAACCACTCATCAGTGGACTCCTTATCAGTTAAGCCATCATTGATGGGTACATCCCATCTTAATCTCCTTGGGATTAGTCTATCCTTGATGTACTTCTCATGGGTAGCAATATCCCACCAAGCATTTATTTTCTTTTCCATCAGATGGCCCATTTTCCTAAAACTATTTTCAATATTTCCACCTGGGTTCTCCTCAGGTTTTTCAAAGATATTATCCATATCTAATTCCCTATTCTCCAAAAATTTAAATACCTCCATGGTATGCTGCACAAGTAGTATAGATCTAACAACAAGTATGAAATAAGGGGGGAACTAATGCGCAAACCAACCTAATCAAGAATAAATATAGAATAAATAAATATGCAGCAGCCACCACTAATAGTGCTCACACCTCGTACCAGCCGCCCTCCATCCTATGATTAAGCGACGTCGGCTGTCGCGATACGCGTGAGGACGTTGGAGGGCTGTTGGTGTTGCAGAGTCCTACCCTTTGTTATTTTAAAGAAATAGCTGTTTGCTGTCTGTGTGTCCATGTGCAAAGTGAATGAGAATGAGTGATTTTTTACTTATCAATCAGCTGATGCACATGTAGGGTTCTAATGAGAAAACTGTCAGTGTCTGTACCCCTGTAGACCTGATTTCCCTTTGGTAGTATCTCATCAAAAAGGACATTTTTGTTGCAGGGGATGTGCAAAATGTGACCTGTATCTTAGTGTAGACTTCTGGAAAATCAGTAAGCCAATCACTTAAGCAGGAAATTACATTTCTGTTGGATGTTCTGTACACCTTCTGTATACAGAACACCTCCAGGTTGCCATATTGCATTGTATTTTACATCTGGTGAAACTCTGAAATGGCCGCTGATTGGTGTCGATTGAATGTAGTAAAAAAACACAGTCATTGCACATTTTTCTGTTAAAGGCATCATAAATGATGATGATGATGATGATGATGATGATGATGATGATGATGACATGATTATTTTCCTGATTATGCAGACACCACCAGCATACACCTAATAAAAACTCAATGCAAACTGATCCAGTAACCAGTCTAGGGGATGTCTTTTGAGTTGAGAAACCTGTAACTGGGGAGGATTATAAGGCTTGGGATACTCCGATCAATGCTAACTCCAAAAAAGAGGACATTAACGTCACTGTCATGTAAATAGAACTTCTTGACCTCTGAGACTGGAAGGAATAATCAAATCAGGGACACTGCGTTGTATCCTTTAGCTACACTGGCTCTTATATCATGAAAGCACCAAACATACCTTTGATCACCAAACAACCTTTTACTCATGAGACCACCGAATAACTGCCTGTTGCCTTCTAGTGAGATGTTAGTAGACTGGGTATAACTATAGATCAGCACCCAGGCCTTAAGAGATGGCTGCTTCCCCAGCTGGTGAATCTCCTAGACCAAGTGTGTAAAGCAGTTCACTCATCCCATGCTAGACCCCAATCCAGCCCAGCAGCATAGACATTCCAGAAACAACTCCTCAAGCCTCAGCCTGATGCAAGAAAGCAAGCTCTTGGCATCCCAAAATATTTATTCCCTCCCCTATCTTGCCCCAGTGGCCTGATCCTCCTACTGAAATGGTTGGGGGAAATATGAATATCCATAACTCAGCCTGGAAAATAAACCTTATACTATAGCCAGTGTCGCTACTGACACCTGCTGACAACAGTGAGTAACTTGCAACCTCACTGAACTTAGGGAGAAACTAAATCATAACTAAACAAATCAAAAACTGGACTGACTACCACCCAGCCAAAAACTAATTGTTTCTATCACTTAGCAAACCTGTTTAGGAGGGTGCTACATACAGACAAATATAGAGCTGGAGGTTAAATAGGAAAGGTAATTTTGAATAACACTCAACTACAAAATGACATGTGTAGCAATTGTATATGCCATATTCCTTTTTTTTTTTTTTTACATTTTTTTCCCACTAAAGTATAGTTACCATTTAAGTATTTGTTAAAATTATTACATGTATTTTTACATACAGAAAAAAACACCAGATCACAGTTTTTACAATTACAAAAAGCAATGAAAGATGCAGTGGGCAATGCCTATAACACATGACCTCTGGATTTTCTGACATACTGTATGTTTGTGTTTGTTACATTATGGCCTTTAATATTGGTATTTATAATTTTGTCATTGAGAACACTGTACTAATAGCTCATTTGTGTGTGTGTTTTCCCGCTTGCTAAAAGGTAGAGCACAATTTAATATATTTATCTTTTTTTACATTATTATCTGAACCACTTCGCTTTTTATGTTAGCAAAACATATATTATACGGTATATATATTTCTTGTTAATTACCCTTTATCTATAAGTGACCTGTTTTATGCATCTTAAAATACAGCTATTTTATAACTCTGCTATGCTCTCTGAAAATGTCTTCATATCAGCTTTTAGTAATTTCCTCCATAGAAAAAAATAAAACAGAGAGAGAGAAAGGGCCAGCAGTGTGAGGCACATAGGCTCTATTTTATTGCACAGTACTGTCAGTCTAAAAAAGGAGACTAGCCTTTCCCAATCAAGAGCAATCAATCTGCTGATCACCTTCTCATGAACTGGCTTATTGGAAAATGTTGCTTTGATCAGATCAGTGCATGCAGCCAATCAGATCGAACCCAGAAGGAAGATCGGGAGTAGATGGGAATGCTCAAGCACTGACAATGCAATACTGGAGGGCATCCTGTCATTTAAGTCTGCCATTATGTGCTAGAATGTGGTGCATACTAGCCCACTATAGCAAAAACCAGCAGGGGGCCCATTAAAATAAATAAATGAATTAATTAGAGATGTTTAATACTGCCTTAGGGGGACAGAGAAAATAGGATCACATACAGTATGACAGGAGTGTGCTGACAATAAAAAAAAGGCTGAACAGAGTCTAACATATTTTGACAGGAAAAACAGATAACATGCATTTTTCAATAATCTAATGTTTGCTCCCTGGTTTACCTCCTCAGCTTACCTGTTGTGTTACTAGGGACTTGCTTTGTTCCCGAGGGAGAGAAAAGAATGTAAAAAACAGCTCTGTAACCTAAAATGTCCTACTTTTATATTTTACAATGGCTTTTAATTCTTGCACTTGAAGCTGTCATGTATATAGTGAGATTTACATGCCTTGACAGTTTGGGGAGATGAAAAGAGCTAGTATACTGCAGAGTAAATTATTTTCCTGGCATCCCATCTATCAAGTGATAAGTATGTTTAATTTGTACTTGTATGGTGAAAAACAATTTCTGTGTGAAATAACAGGGAATTGCATAGCACAAATTTCTTTGAATGACTGATAATATCCTATGGGTACTGTGTGCTGTTTGTTCATGTAACATGTAGAACAGAACATATTTACAGTTGTTAATATTAATTGGTTTAAAGAAAATTTTACCACAGGGATAGTTTCATCAAAAAGTCCTCATGGTATCTTCCCACCATTCTTTAATAATGTTTTAATTCTCTCTGACCTTCAGTCTTGTAGGTAATTATTTACAGAAATACATGCTGTATTTTCTTGCCACCTGCATCAAAAGTAACGTTTAAAAATAATAGTGCATTCCAGCAAAGTGTAATTTCAGTCTTGCTAAGAATATATCTTTTCCATGTCAGTTATAAAAATTGCAAGGATTCTAGAAAACATCATTGCAAAGTCAAACATGTTGCTCATTGGTATGAATGCATGCCAGCTTTACCTGCTTTTATGAGTGGTTTAAACATAAAAAATGCTTTTTTCTGAATATTAAAAAAAGTTTGCGTGGGTAGGTGACCCCGCCCCCCTCTGATGCAACGGAAACCACCCATCCACGTCAATGGGAAAGCCTTGCGTCAGAGTGGGATGGGGTCACATGACGGGTGGCTCTGCCCTCAGCTACATAAGAGCTGTCAGGCTAGCAGTGGTCATTTCCGGGGTGTCTCTGGTGGAGTCAGCATTGTGTGCATGTTTCTCGCTGGATATCATCGCTGGAGTGTGGAGATCACCCATCAATACTGACAATGGATTCCATCGCTGGAGTTGAGATTGCTGGAATCTTTTTTTTTCGTTTTAATTTTTTTTATTTTTAATGAAGGACCTATAAAGCTGTGTCTGTGTGTTTTTTTAAACAATTTGACTCTTTCTTTGGGAAATGATAGGGGTACAATGTACCCCTTATCAATTCACATAAGGGGGCCGGGATCTGGGGGTCCCCTTTGTTAAAGGGGCTTCCAGATTCCGATAAGCCCCCTGCTCGCAGACCCCCAAAAGCACCGGGCAAGGGTCGTGGGGATGAGGCCCTTGTCCCCATCAACATGGGGACATCCTTCCCATGTTGAGGGCATGTGGCCTGGTGCGGTTCATTGGGGGGGGCGCTCTCTCATCTCCCCTCTTTTCCTGTGAAACAAACTGGGGGGTGTTCGGCTCATCCCTAGTGATGAGTATATAACTGGGATCTTTTGGATGACAACTCATGTTTATGCTTTGTTTGGAGTGATTACCAATGCTGTTAGACCATTATGGGAACATGGGCATAGCCATCCACTTTCTGTCACCATATTTCCACTTGAGGAGAACCACAGTTGGTTGTGGCACTTTTTATTCACTCCGTTTCTGATGTGTCTCATGTATGCTGGAGGCTATCTCTGCCTTTGGTTCCATTTTCTGCCTCCCCATAGCCCAGACAGAAATGACGAATCCACCTGACTTAAATTATCAATATTAGGCATCTTGCCAGATGAAAAAATATGTAACCTTGAGGAAGCGGTTGCGACCATGAAATGCGTAGGAAAGACTTTAATGTTTCTAATCGTTGGCTTAATGGCTTTATTTGTTGCTTGATCTAAATGATTGTACAATTTTAAATGTTTTGAAATAAAGATTTGGATTTTTTTTTTACATTTTATACCTCATTTTTTTAACCACTTAAGCCCCGGACCATTTTGTTGCTAAATGACTGGCCCACTTTTTGCGATTCGGCACTGTGTCGATTTAACTGACAATTGCGCGGTCGTGCGACATGGCTCCCAAACAAAATTGACGTCCTTTTTTTTCTCACAAATAGAGCTTTCTTTTGGTTGTATTTGATCACCTATGCGGTTTTTATTTTTTGCGCTATAATCAAAAATAGAGCGATAATTTTGGAAAAAAATCTATATTTTTTACTTTTTGCGATTATAAATATCCACAAAAAAGATATAAAAAAAATGTTTTTCCTCAGTTTAGGCCGATACGTATTATTCTACATATTTGTAAAAAAAATCGCAATATGCGATCATTGATTGGTTTGCGCAAAAGTTATAGCATCAAGAAAATGATGCTGGCGGACACATTGGACACTTTTGACAAATTTTTGGGACCATTGTCATTTATACAGCGATCAGTGCTATACAAATGCACTGGTTACTGTGAAAATGACACTGGCAGTGAAGGGGTTAACCACTAGGTGGCGCTGTAGGGGTTAAGTGTTCCCTAAGGAGTGATTCTTACTGTAGGGGGGCGTGGCTTGCTGTGACATCACTGATTGTGTTCCCGATGGCAGGGAACATGATCAGTGACAGTGTCACTAGGCAGAACGGGGAGATGTTGTGTTTACACTAACATCTCCCCATTCTATCTCTCTGTGAGACGATCACGGGAATGCCATGATGATCGAGTCCGCGGGACCCCTGGGCGAGCTCATGGAGATCACGGTGGGCACGCGTGTGCACAATGACCGCTTCTTAAATGGGACGTACAGGTACGTTCTTTTGCCTGCTTGTGTCATGCTGCAGACGTATATCTGCGTGCGGCGGGCGGCAAGCAGTTAAAGAGATATACCAAGAGGTCATCCTTGAACACCCACATTTTTGTTGCCCCTTGTTTTTCCTCTTTATACAATTTATTGGATTGATGATCCCTCTGTATCAAGCTTAAATAGGTTTTATCAGATAGGTGCAGTGTCTCTCCCACACATTATTTTTTACACTTTTTTTCACTAGACAGATTTTCTTCAGATGAAGTAACAAGCAAAGCACAGAACAAGCCAGTATTCTGCTTCATCTGTTTCCTATTTAAGACTCAGGGTGGGATTTACTAAAACGGGAGCATTTATAATCTGGTGCAGCTGAGCACAGTAACCAAACAGCTTCCAGGTTTTAGGCTTGGTTCACACTGGTGCGACATGGGATCTGCCTTGTGAGAGCACAAGTCACATGACATGTCAAATTAAATGTTTCCCTATGAGAGCCGTCTTAACTGATCCGACACAAGTCGGTCCAAATTTAGAAAAGGTTCCTGCACTACTTTGGTCCGACTTTTAATATGACTTAAATGCCATAGAGTGTAAAAAGTCACATTAAGTCAGATCATACTGAAGTTGCAGGGCCAAGTCGGATGGGACATTGCGCAACTTTCATGTCAGAGTAGTGTGAACTTATTGTCAAAGCTTAATTGAACAAGTTGAAGTTGCTTGGCTACCATGCACAACTGCACCATATTCTGAATGCTTCAGTTGTAGTAAATATGTGCACAAAACAAAATGTGCACAAAACGATTATTTAATTGACAAGAGTAGGTGCTTCTAGGTGACATTTTAGGATAGAAATGTACCTTTTCCTAGATTTGCACTCATGACAGACTTTCCCACTATCCACTTTCAAGAATGTCTAGGACTATTCATATTGTGGCACAGAAAGTAGATCCTTCTGTACCAGTTTATTATGCAAAAAATTGTTTATGTGCCTGTGCTCATGGTTTTCAGTAGCACCTGCTGTAAGTGAATATTATATATCCCTTCTTATCTATTTCAGGAATGTAGGTTGCCTCTGAATCTTCTTCAGCCTAGCTTTGCAATGAATAGCTGTATGAATAGCTGCAAGCTAAATGTTATGCTATAGCTTACTCTATTGATAGTCATAACCCCACCTAATTTGTTGGCAATATTTAACTGTTATATCACTGGACAACCGAACAGGCAGAATGGCAAATTTACGCATGGGTTCATCAGCCAGTCTATAAAAGCAGGATATATTGTCTTTTTATATTCTTAATGCTTTTCTGAAAACGTGAATGACTGGATTTGTATAAACCTGTGGGCAAATTGCTTGTAAATCCACCTGTCAGCAGCTCTGTCTGAAAATGGCACCAGGACAGAATAAAAACATGTCTTTAATATATTGTCTGTTATTACATTACATTTGAATGTCAGGTTGGAAACAGTGCAGTACATGAAGCAATTATAATAAACAATGCATACTTTTTACTGCATTGAAGTGCTGTGATTGGCCCATAGATATCACCTGATACCTGGGCTATTCACAGCACCCTGTATAATGTGATAGCCGTGGACCAATCACAGACCATAATAGTAAATTGTAACCCATTTATGAAAGTTTAAAACACTGCTGTTACAGTGATCATCACTTTAACAGTAAATCAAAGTGTTAAAAAATATATATACAGTATTTTAATATTTATTATTTTTTTAAAAAAAATCCTGGTCATTAGCGCGAAAGTCATTTGATGATGCTGTACTGCACTGGTAACAGTATGTCAGTATGTGAAAAAAGAGCACATTTTATTACATTTCTTTCCAAAAATATTGTGACAAAAATACAACTTAAAAAAACTCACCATGCCTCTTTCTACATACCTCAGACTGTCTATTTTCCAAAGGGGTAATTTGGGGGATATTTGTACTGTCCTGGCTTTTTAAGGGCCTCAAAAAATGAGATAGACCATCAGTATATCAGGACTAATGAATTTTCAAATATATATACCATAGTTTGTAGATGCTATAACTTTCACACAAATCAATTCATATACACTTATTGGGATATTATTTTTACCAAAGACATGTAGTTGAATACATTTTGGCTTAAATTCATTAATACATTTAATTTTATTGGATTTGTTTTATAACAGAAAGTAGCAAATGTTTTTTATTTTTGCAAAAAAAACCGTGGTGATCAAATACCCCAAAAGAAAGCTCTATTTCTGCGAAAAAAAAATAATATAAATGAAATGTGAATACAGGTTGTATTTCACACAGTTACCAGTTAAAGTAGCACAGTGCTAAATAGCAAAATGTCATGAAGGGGGTAAAACCGTTCAGAGGGCAAGTGGTTAATTTAAAACATGGTTAATGGTTTATTATTTCTTTATAACTGCATTAATTTGTGTTTTTTTTTATAACAACCTGGAGTCTAGCTTTAACTTTTCTGTCTTTCATAAGACTATTTTCAGTAATCTGGAGAGACCGGCCATGTAGCATGCTTGTACATATAGCAACAGATATAATCTAAAACTAAAATCATTATTATATATGGATTATCATGTTATTTTTTATCAGCCACATTGTGTTTTTATTGCTATTTTTGTTACAATGCAAGGCTTTCTCTTTCATAGTAAAAACATCAGTTCAGTACGCGATGCAGGAGGATATTGATACAATGTAAAGATGAGAGACAGAGATAAAAGCAAACATGCAACTAGGTAATATTAATATTTAATAACGTGAAGAGAGAGTACACCAGGCTGAAATGAGATAAAAACCTTGAAATGGTGAAGGATAACTAAGGACAGTTGGCCTCCCTGTCTGAGTATTTCACAATGTGTTGTGTACATTCAGACCCTGTTTAATCCTGTCTGTTATCCTCTGTGTGTGCCAGAAGCATTTCTGAATTAATTTACTGCTTGCTTACAGTGAGTCGAAATTCACCCCTGCAGTTCATTTGAGATTTGAATGTCATTTTTGCTGTTCTTCAAAATATTCTTGGTGTGATTTGGTAACACTGTCAAGATTTTAAAGAACAAAACATAATATATGTAATACAGATAGCTTCTCTCCTGCTATGGTGTATTTCCATGGCACAATGGCAGTCAAGGATACATTTGAAGGAATGCTGTATAAAGCAGTTTTTTTCTAAAACAACAATAAGCTTTTAAATCAATTTTGTCACTAGATTAACTAGAACCCAATAAGAGGGTTGTGGAATGCTGGGTTGCCCTCTGCTCCCTGTGTTTCTATCAGCCCCTACATCACTGCATTGGATCACAGCTGGGAACAGAATTGTCTCCAAGACAGGAAATAGGGGATGCATCTCTAATGGGGACAAAGACAGCAATGAAAAGCTGATATGCTGCTAACCTCCAACAGGGCCACAGATAACAAAGAAAAACTTTTGGCTTTAAGTTTATTTTAACTTTACTGTGCAACCTTTTTAGGCATTTGTGTGTGCTGTAAAATAAAGGATGCTTTGAAAAATAATAAAATAATCGTTTTATTTATCAAATAACAATCTACAGGGCATGGCTTGAACAGCTATGTGAGAAGAAGTGCAAACGGCAGCTCTCTAATATCTTCTTGATTTTTGTCATCCTGGCACTGGCTCTATCACACAGATATCCCCAGCTGGAAGAACTTACCACTCTGCTCCACCTAAACTTTTCTTCAGTGCACCTCTACCTGCTCAGTCATGACTATAAAGAATAATAAGAAAGTACTGTCGGTAGGAAAAGCCATTTCAAGAGGGCACCAGAGCGTTACCACAGAGAGCCATGAAGGAGAGGCTCAGGGACACATTGGCACACCTGGAGTTGTTCGCCCGGACCACAGCCAAACAGTCCTTACCCAAAGCCCTTAATTTGGACACAGAATCTACAGTTTAGCCAGATTACTTGCTGAAGAGGCTGACATGTGGGAGATGTAGCTGAGAAAAGTGATCATCTGTCTGAAATCTTAACTTCAGTGTCTAAATGCAACTCCTCACTAGCATCACTAACCCAAGGTCTTAAGGGAAATGTCTTGCTTATTAGACAGGACATTAACCACTTAAGGACCAAGCCTCTTTGTGATATTTGGTATTTACAATGTTGATGGGGACAAGGGCCTCATCCCCACAACCCTTGTCTGGTGGTTGTGGGGGTCTGTGAGTGGGAAGCTCCCTTTAACAAACTGTCTATTGTGGTTTCTACTTTTTGACACTTTTTTGGTGAATGGGTAGGGGTACAATGTACCCCTACCCATTCACATAGGGTGGGCTGGGATCTGGGGACCCCTTGTTAAAGGGGGCTTCCAGATTCCGATAAGTCCCCTGCCTGCAGACCCCCACAACGACCGGGCCAGGGTTGTGGGGATGAGGCCCTTGTCCCAATCAACATGGGGACAAGGTGCTTTCAGGGTAAGCGGCCTGGTATGGTAAAGGGGGTCACTCGCTCACCCCCCCTTTCCTGGCCTGTCAGACTGCTTGCTCAGATAAGGGTCTAGTATGGATTTTGGGGGGGATCAGCAATACATTACAGCTGCAAGCAATTTTTTTCAATTTTTCAGGTCCTTCGGGCGGCATGATTAAAGATGGATGGACATTGCAGGACATTTTTTTTTCTTTTTTAATAAAGGAATTGTCACTTGGGGGCCACTATCGGCCGATAGTGGGATGTCTGCCTAAGGCCTCGTACACACGACCGAGAAACCCGACGGGCGAAGCACATAGTTTGGCTCGTCGAGTTCCTTGTGAAGCCGTCGAGAAACTTGACAAGTCAATTTTCTCCATTCCCATCAAGGAAATAGAGAACATGCTTTCTTTTTGGCTCGTCGAGTTTCTCGACAGTTTCCTCGACAAAAATGTACACACGACCGGTTTCCTCGGCAAAAAATATCTCCCAGCAAGTTTCTTGCTGGTTTTTGCCGAGAAACTCGGTCGTGTGTACGAGGCCTAAGTTGTAAGCTCACCCTTTTCTAGGAAGTGGAGCTGGGTTATCCATTCCCTCAAAATATTATCTCTTGTGACTCAGCTGATCAGAGACAAAGGCTACAGGTTGTTTCTTATCTCTGATGGTGAAACTGCAAAATTCTCAGCCAAAAGTTGATGATTTGCAAATTTTACAGATCCTGAAAATCCATGGTAGATGGAACCCAAACCTAATCCCCAAACAGAAATTGAGGATTTTCTTACTAGCATGGTTTATAGGTTTTAAATGCTGTGTTTCCCCCTATTGAGGACATTTACCCTCACTTTTTGTCCAAGTTACTTGTCAGGTAGAAAATAAATAAAGTTTACAGTGGAAAAAATGAAACTTAAACCTGCTCATAAGTAGCCCTGTGAGGGCTACTTATGAGTTTTTATCCCCTTCCCACTCTACCTCAGTTGTAGATCATCTTTTTGTTTACAAACTTTTTATTGCATGCAAATTGGTGGTACAAGAAAAAAAGAACATTTGTACAAATATACTGAAAAGGGTATTTTCCTCTTCCTAGTGCAGCCTTCACCAAAAAAAGGAAAAGGCTGTACCAGGAAGAGGAGGCAGAGATGGTGTGAGCAGCCAAGGAGAGAAAAGCTGCTCACACAGCATTATACTATATATACTTATACTTATATACTATATAAGAACGGCGGTTCTTTTGAATGGCCACCTGTTTGCCTGGCAAGCTTGCCAGGAATCCCGTCAGGAAAACCGGCGTGTTTTTCCTGACGGGATTCCCGGCCGTGTGTACAGGACTTTAGTAAAAAGTGCTGTGGAGTTATTCTGGATTGTGGAAGTCATATACAGACACTTTGAATTCCAAAGGACATTCTATTTCACTTTATTCACACGATTTTCAGTGGACTGTTTAATATATTTTTTCACTTGATTATTTCACGTTTGCTTATTTTTTTATTCTTACCTTTGTTACTTTAAGGCACTGTACCATAGAATCCAAAGAAAGCCTAAAACACAGCTTTCTCTGTTCAGAAGCGATCGTCAGGAACCTCACATAAACCATAATGCGAATTCTGTGTCACATTCTCCTCCATTTTCACAGTGGCAGGGACTCAGCCTGTCACACCACCTTTAAAGTATATCAAACACAAATAGGATGCCTGCTGAAGAGGCTTAAACATTTAGCCATGAAAAAAGGAAGGGTTCCCCAGTGGGGACCAGAGTAAGGTTATAGGTTATAATCCTGAGGATCCCTGGTTACTTTTCTCCATACGGGTGGTTAGCACCCCCAAAAAGGCCTCAACGATGCCCCAGTTTTTTCCCAGTTATACTGTGGGTCCCTGCAGGCCACTCTTGTGGGGCATCGTTGGGGCCTTTTTGGGGGTGCTAACCACCCGTATGGAGAAAAGTAACCAGGGATCCTCAGGATTATAACCTATAACCTTACTCTGGTCCAAATAGAACTGAGAAACACAATCTGTGAGTTGAAAACTATATACTTTAAATTTATTTTTCACCTAAATTGTACTATGTATCTATGTATTTTATTACCATATATTTACTCTCTGTTATAGTTTGCATCATATACCCTTTCCTCCGAAGAAGACCCATATGTGGGGGTCGAAACGCGTCAGGAACAACTTGACCTGAAGATCAGCCATTCATGTTGATCAGTGTCATGTAATTTTGGTGCTATATTCTCATATGTATATGTCCTCAGTATAAACTGTACCAGAGTTCATTATTTTATGACTTTGTACTTATTAAATACATTTTTTTACTTTTTTACAACAAATTGGTACGTCTTTGTAATTGTTTATATAATTTTTGCTGCCTAAAAACCCCACTGGGGAACCCTTCCTTTTTTCATTACCTTTACAGGGGTGAGCAGCACTTTCCCTACCCCCTTTGTGTCCTTTCTTCATTTACATAATTTTCCGGTGGTTAAACACCTATTCTATCCCCCCTATGGACATAGGAAAGTATAATATATGAGCATTGGCACTGTGCGGCTGTACTTAGCATTTGCTTGTTTTTGTTCATGCGGGTTTGACAAATGCCCGTAACAAAATATTTAAGCATATTGCGTATCTACCCACTGCTGCACTGCCAAATACTCATGAAATCTCTATAACCATATATCCAACATGGGTTCCATATATACCTTTTGGTATTTATTGTTATCAATTGTTTGCTTGGTTATAAACAATTATATATACACTTTTTGCTCTAATGGGCATATATATGTCCATTTCTAGCATTACTAATATTCCACCTTATATATATATATATATATATATATATATATACCAATTTTTATTATTTATCTTTTGTTTAATCCTCTTATCCTGTAGGACCTTGTTACAGCTCCGCTGGGTGGCGCTTCCCCGCCAGGTACCTCTTTATCATGCTCCCTCTATGGCCTCTCAGTGGGGAGGGGGAGACTCAGGGCTCTGTGTTCTCTTTACTCTCCACAAGATGGCGACACTCTCGCCACTGTGGAGGTGTTTCCTCCCCACTGACGGCGTCAGTGACGTTCCCTGGCGCCGTGGGCGTCCCGCACGTGCATGCGCACTGCGCGCGCTTGTGACGTTGCCGCGGCACTCGCGACCGCAGCAAAGGGCTGGGTTTTTTTTTTTTTTTTTTTTTTCCTCACTGACGCTGAGGAACCCACAGCTGGGAGGGTCATTTGACCTTAATTCCTTGCTCCAGCTGGGATAGGGGGGGCGGACTTCTAGATGTGGGAGGGGATGTCCCAAGCAAAGCATTCATTTGCCAATTAGTGATTGCCAAATCCTTGACACTTGACATGCACATATTTAAATAGACTGGGTGTATACCTGACACCTGCCTGTGATCCTATCTTCATACTATGCTGGACACACCACACATAGGGTAAGGCTGCATTTTTAAATCCTGCACAAAGTTATCCTTCCTATGCCTACTAAATCTAACCAATAATAATATTTCCCCTCCAGATACGCCTTTTCTTGCTCTCTCTGGAGATCGCTTCCATACTCATATTGTAAACATTTAATAAGGTATTTTTTACTATCCTTTACATTGTCTTTTTTAACATTATTCACCCCATTGGCACTAATCCCAATATCCTTACTATTTTATCACATTATATACAATTATTTTCACATGAATTTAATTATTTTAGCACATGCTTACTCACACCCATCCATTACACACTATTATATTTTTTTTATTCAACTAATTAAGTATATATATTTATTATATTATACTAATTATATATATCTTTCACTATTTAATTATATTTATCATATATTTTTTGGCACCTCAACCCACTATTAGCCCTATATTGTAATCTTTATCGCCCTGTTACACATATAATTCTCTTTGAATTCACAATTCTATATAATTTTGATATTGTTATTAATCTTAACTCATGATTTCATATAACATTTAAAATATCCTGTGCATATTTATATTAATTTAAAATTCCTATGACATATCACAGTCCCATTTTATATATGCATCATTATAATGAGCATAATGTGCATGTCTAGCGCCATCTACTTGTATAACAAGTCAATCAATCTTTATACTTTAAACATATAGTTGTTGGTATTAAAACTACTTTATATTTGAATTTATTAATAGGCATCACTCTGGCAATTGCTTTGCTGGGCTCCCCCTCCACCTGTCCGGCCCGCACTCTCTGACTGGACTTTTGGATTTTTTCCCAGTTATACTGTGGGTCCCTGCAGGCCACTCTTGTGGGGCATCGTTGAGGCCTTTTTGGGGGTGCTAACCACCCGTATGGAGAAAAGTAACCAGGGATCCTCAGGATTATAACCTATAACCTTACTCTGGTCCAAATAGAACTGAGAAACACAATCTGTGAGTTGATAACTATATACTTTAAATTTATTTTTCACCTAAATTGTACTATGTATCTATGTATTCTATTACCATATATTTACTCTCTGTTATAGTTTGCATCATATACCCTTTCCTCCGAAGAAGACCCATATGTGGGGGTCGAAACGCGTCAGGAACAACTTGACCTGAAGATCAGCCATTCATTTTGATCAGTGTCATGTAATTTTGGTGCTATATTCTCATATGTATGTGTCCTCAGTATAAACTGTACCAGAGTTCATTATTTTACGACTTTGTACTTATTAAATAATTTTTTTTACTTTTTTACAACAAATTGGTACGTCTTTGTAATTGTTTATATAATTTTTGCTGCCTAAAAACCCCACTGGGGAACCCTTCCTTTTTTCATTACCTTTACAGGGGTGAGCAGCACTTTCCCTACCCCCTTTGTGTCCTTTCTTCATAAACATTTAGCCATTTGCTAGATTCTTATGGCTGTAAGAGTCATTGGCATATATATTTTTTATTATTAAGGGATATTTTTTTTGATGACTACAGATTTATGTTATGCCATAAGTTTAGACACAAGTGCTTAGCACATAGTACTCAGATTTTTTTCACATTGCTGTAAATATAAATATAACCCTGTAAAATATATGCTTTGTAGACACAATTTGTCTTTCCTCAGATAAGGGTAACTCCATTATTACTAGAAAGACTAGCCTAGGTAAATAGCTGGAGTAAGGCTTCATTTCTTTTGGAGCATGCCAATAAGCTAATAATATGGGCATTTGTGCCATGTGTAAGTTCTCAGGCATGTAAGATACTGAGCTGGAAGATAGTGTTCGTTATCTGTAAATGAGGAGCAGAATCCACAGTATGAGAGGACATGTGGCCTGAAGCTCGCTGCAAGTAAGAAAGGCAACAGGATATAATGGCTAGACTGCTTGTATTGGCAGCTTAACTGGTGCGCACAGATGAGCAATTCTTCTTTACTTCAAGCAGCTGTCATATAATAGCATTCTTGCGGGAAAAGTTAAAAAGTCAAACAAAAGACTTGTGTCACAATTAACTACCCTGCCTATTTTTGTGATGAAAACAAAATAACACAGTGGTCCAGAGAGGGATTCATTATACCTGAGCATATGTATAAAGTTATTTGAGGAACCCTTAGGCAAGGGAAAGAAACAGCAAGTGTTTGTGGTGAGGTGACTGTGTTATTTTCTATTGAATTGCTTTTTTTTTTCTTTGGGACTGCATATTATACCATACCTTGACTGTGTGGCGTGTAACTTGCAATTGAAAGGCATTCAAGGAGAAACTTTCTGGATGAGAACATTAATTGCAAGATCATCAAACATTATTTGAATAACTGTTTAATATTTTGTATATAAAACATGCAAAAGCAACACATTGCAGTACAATAAAACATGTTTGTAAAAATACAATATGAAAAAAATCAGTAGTGACAGATTATTACAAAATTGTATTGTACTCTGAATAAACTTTTCTTTAAATGGAAAGTGTTTCTTTGCTTTCATTGTGTGACTGCTGAACCAGAAAAGGTTGCAGATCCAGTGGTATCAAGCAGTAAGGTACAGAAAAAACATTATTATTCCAGTGTGTCACACCATGTCCATGATTTGATCCTGGGAGCTGGTGTTCATAGACAGTTTTCTATGTCCTGAACCACCAGGGAACTTGTTTTAGGTTTGAATCCTGGTTACTTTCTGCTTTATGTGTTTGATGTTGGCTCCACCCTGGGACCAGCTGTTTGTAGTTATCTGATCAGTGACCCTATAAATCTCCACTTCCCCTTCCTGACTATGCCCTAGTATAGGTTCCTGTTTATGGAGGCTCTTAGACCCCTTTCACACTGAGGAGTTTTTCAGGCGGTAAATCGCTAAAAATAGCGCTGCTATACCGCCTGAAAAACTCCTGCACTGCATACTCAATGTGAAAGCCCGAGGGCTTTCACACTGAGGCGATGCACTGGCGGGAGAGAAAAAAATCTCCTGCCAGCAGCATCTTTGGAGCGGTGAGAGGAGTGGCGTGTATACCGCTCCTTCCCATTTAAAACAATGGGAAACCACAGCAATACCGCCCGCAATGTGCCTCTGCAGAGGAGCATTGCGGGCGGTATTAACCCTTTTATCGGCCACTAGTGGGGGTTAATACCGCACCGCTAGCGGCTGAATCCCGCGGCAAATCCGATGGTATAGCGCCCCTTTCACATTGGGGTGGGAGCCGCGGTGGTGGTATAGCGCCACTATACCGTGGTGGTATAGCGGCGCTATACTGCCACTGCGGCTCCCACCCCAGTGTGAAAGGGGCCTTAGTGTTGGTTGAATAAATAGAGAACTCTGTGCTATGGTAATAAAAATATAAATATATTAAAGAAGCTGCTCCCCTAAAGTGGTGTGAAAACAACTTTAGCAATGTGAGGGGTGTATAATAAGGGGGCACTAATAGTAGGTGATGGTTAAATTCCAAATTCTAGCTTGAAACAATATATAAACTATAAGGTCAAAAATATAATAGTGATTTAAAGTGCAAGTGCTTATATAATAACAACATAAAAAGATAGGTGCAAACAGGTTAAAACAATGCAGCAATGGTCACTAAATGATAAGCATTGGTAAGTCCATGCATCAAATGGTTGACTTGAAAGTAAACACCATCACCACGGAAAAGATTGATTGTCAAGTACTCTAGGGACTTTGTTCTTGTCGGGGCTGGGCTCAGACCTTTCTTCTCTGTGCTGGCTGCTCAGCTGTCAGTTAATTGCCAGTTCCTATCTCACCTGTTGACGATATCCTGCTCATCAGTCCTGCTTACTTAAGCTGTCCAGCTCAGATCCTCTCTGCCTTCTCCTGGTCAACATTGCAGATTCTCTCTCCTGCATGCCTGTTAAAGACTTGCTTGGCTGACGTCCCTTCTGGTTCCAGATCCTGCTTGATGTTTCACTACGCTTAATCTCAGGTTTGTCTGACCATCCGTTCCTGTTACCAAACTTTAACTTTGTTTTGACTATGTTTGTTACTTTTATTATTAAACAAATGTGATTTAACTGTATTTCTGTGTTGGTCTGATTCATGGTTTCTGACAGTTCTGTGCTGGCACCCAATAAATCTCTCTGGATGAACCAACTTGCTGCAGGAAATTTTTTTTTGGGGGGATAGAAGAGTTTTGCATTCCATACCAGCTAGCGAACTCTTTCCTCAACAACAATAATTATAACAATAATCTTTTCTAAATTTTTCAACAGATGGCTTTCTTTTTAATGTCATAATAATAATAATAAACAACATGAAAAAAGGCCCATTGAACCGAGACTCAGGGAAGAAGGCAAGGTTTACATATTAGGAATGAATTTGACTCCAGCTTCATGTCTCCCACAAGGCAGGTCCCATAGCAGCTTGAGATTAAGAGTTTCCTTTTACATTATGATAAATATTTTAAGTTGTACCTCAGATTTTGTGTTAAACATGGATTTTTGACCGATGGACTTCCACAATAGTTTTTTTCTATTGTTCCCGGCTTGTGTGCAAGGCACATCGGTGCCGAGTGGAAGAGGCACATCCGCCTCATCAGTGCCCACCAGTACTGCCTGCCAGTGCCCCTTGGGGTTTAAGTGCCCAGTAAGCAAGTGGATAAAGTACATAGTAACATAGTTAGTCTGGTTGAAAAAAAGACACACGTCCATCAACCAATAAAAGAAAAAAAAAACAATCCCATATACACAATTCTATACCCACAGTTGATCCAGAGGGAGGCAAAAAAAAACAGCAAAGCATGATTCAAAATTGATGTAAATTATGTGTGAAACATTTGAAAATTAATTAAAATGTTTGTTCACCATTGCCAAAAGTCTGCTAAGCAAAGTAGGTGAGTTGGAAGCTTTGGTGCACAAAAAGAACTATGATTTAATTGGTATTGCTGAACCTTGGCTTCACATGTCGCATGACTGGGCTATTATTATTCCTGGCTATGCTCTGACAGGGTAAAAAGGAAAGGTGGTGGTGTCTGTCCCTATGTGAGGAGTGATCTCAAAGAGAGTGTGAAAGACCTAGTTGATGGGCAGTGTGATGAGGCTGAGGCATTATGGGTGGAACTGCACATGGGTGTGCGGACTACAAAGGTGATCATTGGTGTTTCTTATAGGCCACCCAGTTTTAATGAGGAGGTGGAGGCTCAGCTCCTGGCACAGATAGAAAAGGCTGCAAAGGGCTGGGACAGTGACGATAATGGGGATTTAAACTACCTGTAAATTGACTGGAGTAATGGCACTGCAGACATGGTTAAAGGGCAAAAATGTATACATCTATTAGAAGACTATTTTATGGTCCAGTTCATAGAGGCCCCAACTAGGAATGACGCTCTGTTGGACCCGGTAATCTCAAACCATGCAGTACTTATTACTAATGTTCTTATAAAAGAACATTTGGGTAGCAGTGACCATAACGAGATTTTGCGTTAGCTGTAAGCAACAAAAACACACTGGAAATATAAAAACAGTTAAGTTTAGCAAAACTTTCCAAGGATGAGGGCTGCTCTCCAAGTCTTATGACCTGTACACACGAGCGGAATTTTCGTTGGAAAAAAGTTGGATGGTTTTTCTGACAGGAATTCCGCTCAAGCTTGGCTTGCCTACACACTGTCACACCAAATTCCGACCATCAAGAACGCAGTGACGAAAATCACATACGACAGCACTAAAAAGCGGATATCCCATTCCAAGTATGGCACCCTTTGGGCTGCTTCTGCTAATCTCGTGTTAGTTGAAGTTTGGTGAGAGACGATTCACACTTTTCAGTCTTTGTGCTTTTCAGAGCATTTCTGCTGTTCAGTTTGTGCTTGTGGGTTCATATCTGTTATTCAGTTTGTGTAGTCAGTTTGTATATGGTTTTCAGTGCGTTCTTGTCCGCTTGTTTCTGATTTTCAGGTCGTTCTTCATAGGCTTTGCTGTTCTTCGTTGCGTTCTGTAGGCCCATACACACCTAGCCTAGTCACTTATCAATGTATTTTGTCAGCTCCATTATAGTGCTTTACCCTCCCTAAAATGTGTACACATGTTTTTGTTCTCATTAAATTCAGGCAGAGGCTTTTTTTGTGCTCCCAAACTCATCTAGAACCCCCACCCCCCCAAAAAAATGTCTACAAATGTTTTTGTTCTCATTAAATTCAGGTAGAGTGGCAGAGGCTTTTTTGGTGCTCCCAAACTCATCTAGAACCCCCCCTCTAAAATGTGTACAATGGGCCATCAGAGGGGGGTGAGGAATCTGATAATTGGACCTTATATTTTTGTCTTTAAATACTCCTTCAAATAAATGTTATACTGATGTTGGCCAAGAATGTTTTTGTGTCTAATCTGCTTGCAATGTTATGTGCAAAAGTACTAAATATATTTTTTCTGGTTTGACTCCACAGTTCCCTTCAACGCCACAGGAATGAAGATTTGCTGAGGGGTGGGACTTTCCTAACTGCGGAGGGGCAATAGATGGGAAACACGTCCACATTGTCCGTACCAGGCCACATGCCCTCAACATGGGGAGTATGTCCACATGTTGATGGGGACAAGGGTCTCATCCCCACAACCCTTGCCCGGTGGTTGTGGGAGTCTTCGGGCGGGGGGCTTATCAGAATCTGGAAGACCCCTTTAACAAAGGGGACCCCCAGATCCCGGCCCCCTCTGTGTGAAATGGTAATTGGGTACATTGTACCTCTACCATTTCACCCAAAAAAAGTGTCAAAAGTGTTAAAATGACAGTAGCCGTTTTTTGCCAAATCTTTTATTAATATCTTCTTTCCATGGTTCTTCTTCTTCTTTCATTCGGGTTTCCTCCTCCATCTTCCTCTGCTTCTTTCTTGGGACTTCTCGTCTCATCTTGCCCGACGTCTTCTCCCATCTTCTTCTCCTTCCGTCGGCCTTCTCGTCCACATCTTGACCGGTGTCTTCTTCCATCCTCTTCTCCTTCCGTCGGCCTTCTCGTCCACATCTTCTTGTTCTTCTGGATGCTGCGCTTGAAATTGAATTTGCCGCAATGTGCCGCTCCTGTGACCCAGCCCCCCTCGGACACCACAGGTAAACTCATATGAAAGTCCGCATGTGGTATATGTGCGTCAGAGGGGGGCGGGGTCACATGAGCGCCACACGGTGGGAACTTCAATTGGAAGCTCGTCCGCATCTTGCGCGGCTTCTTCTTCTCCGGACGGTGCGCATGAAATTAAATTCCCCCGCCATGTGACGCTCTGTGACCCCGCCCCCCTCTGACGCACATGACTTTCTAATGAGTTTACTTGTGGCATCAGAGGGGGGTAGGGTCCCAGGAGCGGCACACACCGGCAAATTAAATTTTAAGCGCTGCCTCCGGGGAAGAAAAAGAAGATGTGGACGAGAAGGCCGACTGAAGGAGAAGAAGATGGGAGAAGACGCCGGGCAAGATGTGGATGAGAAGGCCAACGGAAGGAGAAGAAGATGGAAGAAGACGTCGGGCAAGATGTGGATGAGAAGTCCCAAGAAAGAAGCAGAGGAAGATGGAGGAAGAAACCCGAATGAAAGAAGAAGAAGAACCGTGGAAAGAAGATATTAATAAAAGATTTGACAAAAACCGGCTACTGTAATTTTTAAAACTTTTGACACTTTTCTTTTCTTTTGAAATGGTAGAGGTACAATGTACCCCATTACTATTTCACATAGGGGGGGGCGGGATCTGGGGGTCCCCTTTGTTAAAGGGGTCTTCCAGATTCTGATAAGCCCCCCGCCCGCAGACCCCCACAACCACCGGGCAAGGGTTGTGGGGATGAGGCCCTTGTCCCCATCAACATGGGGACATCCTCCCCATGTTGAGGGCATGTGGCCTGGTACGGTTCAGGAGAGGGGGGGCGCACTCTCTCCCCCCTCTTTTCTGCGGCCAGCCAGGTTAACGTGCTCGGATAAGGGTCTGGTGTGGATTTTTAGGGGGACTCCGCGCCATTTTTTTTTATTTGGGGTGGAGTTCCCCTTAAAATCCATACCAGACCTGAAGGGCCTGGTATGGATATTTGGGGGGACCCCCCACGCATTTTTTTTCTTTTCTTTATGAATGAATCTTTTTAGAATTGCCGGGAGCCGACAATTCATTATAGCCACGTGTGAATTTTAAATGCCTTTTTTCCTTCAGAATGTCATTTTGTGCAGGGACAGTTCTAAGTGCTGGAAAAATGTGGTACACCCCCCCCTAGGTACGAAATTTAAAGGAATATTTCACTTTTATTGTTTCACTTTAAGCATTATTAAATTCACTGCTCCCGAAAAAACGGCCGTTTTTAAAACTTTTTTTTGCATTGATACATGTCCCCTGGGACAGGACCCAGGTCCCCAAACACTTTTTAGGACACAACTTGCATATTAGCCTTTAAAATTAACACTTTTGATTTCTCCCATAGACTTCTATAGGGAGTTTGGCAGCGGCTTTACATATTACTTGCAATGCGCCGGCTGCTACACTGGTTCATGCGCCTAATTAAGGCTTCACCCGGAGTACTATTTAAGCCATGAACCAGTGCAGCGCACTGATAATAGTAAATCAGCCCCATTGTCTACCGACCTTCCTTCATTTAGAAAGACAACTTACCTTCTCATAGAGGGTTAATAGAATTGTTTGGCAAGAACAATTTTTCATGAATTCATGCTGATTACTGCTAATGATACCGTTTTTGTTACTAAAATCCTTATCATCCCTTCCAAGAGATTGCATACTAGGCTAACTGGTCTGTAGTTCCCAGGGATATATCTTGGTCCTTTTTTAAAGATTGGTGCTACATTGGCTTTTCTCCAATCAGTATCATACCAGTCAGTAGACTGTAAAAATTAGGAAATGACTTGACTGAGCACCTTAAGGACCCTTGGGTGCAAGCCATCTGGCCCTGGTGACTTTTTTTATGTTAAGTTTTTCAAGTATGTTTTAGGATTTTATGCTTTGTTAACCATGGGGGTACTTCCTGTGATGTTTTATGAGGATAAACATTGCAGTTTTGGTTACTGAAGCCACTCCCGTTTCCCTCCGAAGACTGAGGAGAAGAATACATTCAAAAACGTTGCCATCTCACCATCCTTTGTAACCAAAATCCCTTCATCATTCTTTATGGGGCCAATATGATCTTTCCTCCCTCTTTTACTACTTATATACTTAAATAATTTAATTTCTCCTCTGGTACTTTTTAAGTACTGTAGTTTGTCACCATTCAAAGCATGACACGTTAAGCCTCCATTTACTCAGCATAACATGTTTCACATTATCCAAAATTGCGTTTGAAAGACTGCTGCGCAAATTCCATGTAACATTAAATATTGCAACGATACACAACATAATGTGGTCTTACCACACTCCAGTATTTTTAGCAATGACGCTGGTTCAGTATCAAAGTCTTTTACTCTCTGGAACATCTATAAGATGCACATGCAGCGCATACTTATTCAATTGAGCACAAGGGGAAAACAAAATAAAAAAGAAAAACCTCACACAACGTATACTTGACTTAGAAACCCTAAATAAAAATAGTATCATCCAAAAAACGTATTCGGAGCTAGCAAAACTCCATAGGTTACTACGTGATCAATATGATTATCATGCTAAAGCCCTCACTTAACTATTATTCTTCTGGGAATATAGCGGGCAAACTCCTAGCTAAGTAACTCCAAACCCAGAGAGCAAAAACAAAAACTCCTTTCCTTTACCACCTGGCTGATAATCATAAAATAATGGATCCCGATGAAATTGCTAGACATGTGCACATTGAAATATATTTTTTCGGAATTTCGGACTCTGGTCATTACCCCAGCATCAGGCATGGAGGAGTCAGCTAAGTTATTTGAACACAGCATCAGCCACTTGCACCTTGATGATGCACAGCCATTACTTGATTCAGATCTTAGTTCTGAGGTTGAGCCTACAGAGAGGGGAGAACACTGGTAAACAACAAATTCGGCAATCATTTTTCCCCCAGCCGCAGTGTATTGCCAAGTTGTCTCCAGTGATAATGAGGACGGAGGGGATAATGATAATGATGAGGTCACTGATGCAACTTTGTTGCCTGATAGCAGGACCGCCATCAGGAATTATGGGACCCCTTACACAGCTTCAGGCATGGGCCCCCTGGAGTAGAGAACCGGGGGTGTGCTGCCGCCTGAAATTGAGAAGCGGGGAGGCTGCCACGAATTGAGAAGCGGGGGGGGGCCCTTTACAAAAAGATAAGAAATAAAGAAAAATATATATAAAAAAGGGGGGTAGCCATCCGGGGCCCTGGGGACCTCTGGCTGGGCCCTTTAATAAAAAGAAATATATATATATATAAAAAATATATATTTAAATGTATTTATTTTTAAAAAGGGGGGTTGCCATCTGGGGCCCTGGAGACCTCTAGGCCCTTTAATAAAAAAAAAAAAGATATATATATATATATATATATATATACACACACAATTTTTTTTTTTTAATTCTTTGTTTATTTCAAGAATTACTTTACAGGATAATACATTACAGTTCATCTACTTACTTAAACTATATCATAGAGTTACGAGAGCGATGGCAAGAGAAAACCCCATCGTCCCCCCTCCCTCTTCCGTCCTGGTTTCGTAATGCTTCTCGTTTTCCTATCTTTCTTTCTATCTCTTATTGCCCATCCCACCCCCCACCCCTTCCCATGATAAGATGTCTTATCAACGAGTTTTGGTATTTTTCCATTGTCAGTGGGATGTCTAGTAATAGAACCGCCGATGGACTATCCCCTAAATTAATTCCTGTAATTTTATCAATTATTTCCGTTACCATTTTCCAGAATTCCTGTATTTTTCTACACTCCCACCAGATATGCACTAATGTCCCTTCCGCTTCCAGGCATCTCCAACAGACATCTGACGTCTCTGGGTATATTTGGTGTAATACTGTTGGTGTTCTATACCATCTCGTTAGTATTTTATATCCTCCCTCCTCATATTTACTTGCTACTGATGCTTTGTGTGTAAACCTCAGGATCTTATCTTTTTGTTCTTGTGTGAATATTAGTTTCAGGTCTCTCTCCCATGCTTGTATGAATTTAAATTCTTGTGGTGTGTCTAGATATACTAATGTTGCATAGAAGTATGACAGAGAGTGTCTTATAAGTTCCCTTCTAGGCATGTCTGCTCGAATTTAGACGGGGTCCTGACTATCGTATAGGTACCTGCCTTTGTCCGGAGAAATGCTTCCAATTGCAACAGCCTCAAGAAGTCTAATTCCTGCGTCCCTTCTCTTTCAATCTCTCTCCTTAATCATTAGTCATTAATCGGTTATCTTTTGAGAAGTGAATAACCCTGCTTATACCCCTCTGCCACAGGGCCTTAAACCTTGGGTCTGTCATTCCTGTTTGAAAGGCCTTAGTGCCCAGGATCGATGTAAGTGGACTTGGATATTCTGACAGTTTTGTTTTTTCAAAGATCTTTTTAATAATCCGTATAGTGGCTCCTACCATGGGATGTTTCTTTGCCTCTGCTGTTATTTCACTATCTGGGGTCCATGCCAATCCTTCCAGTGGTACCTCTACCGTCGCTTGTTCCATTCTTATCCAAGGCTTTTTATTCCGCCCACACCACTCCACGACTTTGGCTAAGTGTGCTGCCTCCTGATATTTTATCAGATCTGGAAATCCAATCCCACCTTCCCCCTTGGGTAGTGATAGAATGGCCCTGCTTATCCTCGCTAGTTTCCCTGCCCATATAAATTTCAAAAATCTTGATCTTAATTCTCTTAAAAAGCTTTGTGGGATCTTAATTGGTAAGGTATGTATTAGATATAGAATTTTCGGGAGCACATTCATCTTTAATATATTTGTCCGCCCAAACCAGGTAGAGATCCCTTTATCCCATCTATCTAGGTCTGATTTTATTCGCCTTGCCAACGTTACATAGTTAAGCTCAAATAATCTATTTAAACACCCAGTTATCTTTGTTCCTAAATAATTTATATGGGAGTCTGTCCACCTAAAATCAAAATTTGTTTTAATCTGCTCCAATATTTCCGCTTTTACTTCTATTCCAAGGCTTCTGTTTTCCCGTAATTGATTTTAAAGTTGGACAGCTTTCCATACTCTCGTATTTCTACCATTTAGCACGGTAGGAGATAACTGGAGATGTTATGAAAAAAATTAAATCATCCGCGTATGCCGCTACTTTCTGTGTCTCTCTTTTCATTGCTACCCCCTAATATTCTCATTAGCTTGTATTTTCCGTAGGAAAGGCTCCATAGTCAAAACAAAGATTATGGGCGATAAGGGGCATCCTTGTCTTGTCCCATTTCGAATATCGAATGGGTCAGATATCTTACCTTCTATTTTAACTTTTGCGCGTGGTTCTGAATAAAGGTTCGTAAACCAGCTCAGCATTCCTTCTCTTAGTCCTATATGTTGCAGTGTTGCTTTTAGAAACGCCCATTCCACTCGATCAAACACTTTTTCTGCATCACTAGCTACTAATATCATTGACTTCTTTTGTTTTTGAGCTAGATGTATCGCATTTACCACTCGCTGTGTATTCTCTCTCCCCTCCCTACCTGGTATGAATCCCACTTGATCTGGGTGTATCAGGTCTGGAATAAATTCTATTAACCTTGTAGCAAGAATCTTAGTGAATACTTTTAGGTCCACATTCAATAATGATATAGGACAGTAGCTGGCACACTGTGAGGGATCTTTGCCTTCTTTTGGAATGACTACTATATGCGCCATCAATGTTTCGTTTGGTATTTTCTTTCCTTCCCTTAATGAGTTAAAAGCTGCTGTAAATCTTTGTGCCAATTTCTCAGAAAACATTCTATAGTATGTTAAGTTAAACCCATCTGGGCCTGGTGCCTTACCCAATTTTAATATTTTTAGGGCATCCGTAAATTCCCCTGTTGTGATTGGCTCATCTAATTTCCTTGCTATATCCTCTGGTATTTTTGGCATCAGGGTATCTGTAATACAATCCCTGGCTTTTTCTATTTTCTCTTGTTCCTTCTCTACAGACCATTTATCCTCCAGCTGATATAATTTCTCGTAATATTTCTTAAAGTTATTTGCGATCTCTTGTGGAGTGCTGACCGTTTCATCATTTGATGTCTTAATTTGTGCGATATGATTACCTTTGTGTGCTTCTTTTAAAGCATTTGCTAATATTCTACCTGGTTTGTTACCAAACTCGTAAAATGTTCGTTTCCCCCTTGTTAGTTTAGCTTTGGATTTATCTATCAGCAGGAGGTTCAGTTTTTCTCGAGCCGTATCTAATTCTAGTTCTATTGACTGAGCCTGGGATTTCTTATGTACCGTTTCTAACTCTCCAATTCGTTTAAACAATATATCTATCTGTTCGCTTAACTTTTTTCTATGTGCTCCCATTGAGAAAAGGTTGCCTCTCATTACACATTTATGCCTTTCCCACAAACAAAAAGGGGTTGTTTCATTTGTATAGTTTGTCTCAAAGAAAAACTCTAGTTCTGCCCCTCTTATAAAAAAAAAGGGGGGTTGCCATCTGGGGCCCTCTGGGCCCTTTAATAATAATAATAATAATAATAATAATAATAATAATAATAATAATAATAATATATATATATAAAAAATAAAATAAATAAAAAAATATATAAAAAAATATATTTTTTTTATAAAAAAGGGGGGGTTGTCATCCAGGGCCCTGGGGATCTCCGGGCCCCTGGGGACCTCCGGACCCCTAAAAAAAATTGTCCCTTTAATAAAAAATAAAATAAAAATATATTAAAAAAAATATATATTTTTTTATAAAAAATAAATAAAAAAGGGGGGTTGCCATCTGGGGCCCTGTGGGCCTCCGGGCCCCTGGGAACCTCCGGACCCCCCCTTTTTTTAAAGGGGGTTGCCATCCGGGCCCCTGGGGACCTCCGGGCCCTTTACAGGTGTACTGCCTGTACCCCCCTGATGGCGGCCCTGCCTGATAGAGCAGAGGAGGAAAGTGAGGTAGGCACAACCCCAAAGAGGGAGTCATAATGGAAGAGTAAAGAGCAGCCACCCTATTCCACCAGATTGTGAAGCTTTTATCTCCTGACCCACTTTTCACAGCTCAGCTGTTTGGGCCTTTTTTAGTACATGTGCCTCAAGTCACACTGTTGCAATTGGCTTGACAGGGCATTTAATCTCTCAACTTTCAGCCGTTGTCAAGAGCACCTGAAAGCCACACAAAAGGGACACAATTCTGCTCCTCCTCACTCCTCACCTTTCCGGTCTACCCCTGCTATACCTCATGACATTTCAGCAGCCTCCACTGATAGGGATAATGGTATAGCACAGGGGGTCCCAGGTCCTTGCAGCATGTCTGCCAGTAGCACACCACCAGATGTAGACCATAGAAGGCAAATTTTTCTGCCCCATCTCCTGCAGTGAAACACAAATACAGTCACTGCCCCTCCACATGCCCAACATCTAAATTCAAGCTTGTCAAAGCTGCTGGCTTTACAACTCCTGACTTTCTGCCTGGTGGATTCTGCCCCTTCCATCAATTTGCAGAATGTGCTTTACCACAATGATACAAGAAAAAAATTCCCACTACTAGCGCTACACCATAAGGACAATAAAACACAATGTTTTGTGTAGTAAAAAAAGATAAACAAACTCTTTCCGTGCAGCTGTCAATCACCTGAGAACATGGGCAAAAAACTGAAACAAAAAATACAGCGCTCGAGGATGGAGTACGAATCACTTTATAGTCTTTAAAGTATTGCAAAAAATACACATGAACTAAAAATATAAATAAAAACTGCACACTAGGCAGAAAGTTTACACAAGCGAATCTATTGCAAAGTCCCCAAACACTTGAACAGTAACCATAAGGTGATGGTGGGATAGCAACCTGAAATCACTGCTGGGAGAAAGCTTCCAACCAAAGTACACTTCTGTAGTATATGAAGGTGGTACGGCCGTTAGTAAACCTCTAAGCAGGGAGAAGAAAAACACACAGCGGGGAGACAGCATCCACGCTGGGAGTGATCAAAGATGATATTCACCTGCCGAGGGAGAAATGGCTATAGTTCTAATCCAACAGGGCGGCCGATGGAGGCGGGATCACTCCTCGCAACGGAGGGCAGTAAGGGAGATCCTGGATGGGAACCACCGTGCCAATACAAGGACGCCACCGCGTCAATCAGAAGCGAGGAGGGAGGGGTGGAATCACCGCTGCGTCACATGAAGGGGAAGGGAATGAAGTCCGGACTCTATCCCTCAAGGGTCATGTGACTCCAGGGGCCAATCAGTGGAAGAGATAGCCGAGCAGTAGAATCAACAAGCTGAACGTCACTGAAGGAATTCCCAGACTTTCAGTATCTCAGCATTGGCTTCTTGTAAACAAGTGGGGGCATAAAACGAGATGGGGGTGAGCCGTGACTGACATGTTTCGCGTGCCAGACGCTTTGTCAAAGCGTTCAGCTTGTTGATTCTACTGCTCGGCTATCTCTTCCACTGATTGGCCCCTGGAGTCACATGACCCTTGAGGGATAGAGTCCGGACTTCATTCCCTTCCCCTTCATGTGACGCAGCGGTGATTCCACCCCTCCCTCCTCGCTTCTGATTGACGCGGTGGCGTCCTTGTATTGGCACGGTGGTTCCCATCCAGGATCTCCCTTACTGCCCTCCGTTGCGAGGAGTGATCCCGCCTCCATCGGCCGCCCTGTTGGATTAGAACTATAGCCATTTCTCCCTCGGCAGGTGAATATCATCTTTGATCACTCCCAGCGTGGATGCTGTCTCCCCGCTGTGTGTTTTTCTTCTCCCTGCTTAGAGGTTTACTAACGGCCGTACCACCTTCATATACTACAGAAGTGTACTTTGGTTGGAAGCTTTCTCCCAGCAGTGATTTCAGGTTGCTATCCCACCATCACCTTATGGTTACTGTTCAAGTGTTTGGGGACTTTGCAATAGATTCGCTTGTGTAAACTTTCTGCCTAGTGTGCAGTTTTTATTTATATTTTTAGTTCATGTGTATTTTTTGCAATACTTTAAAGACTATAAAGTGATTCGTACTCCATCCTCGAGCGCTGTATTTTTTGTTTCAGCTTTACCACAATGGCAGTTTCTCAGTCACGTAAGGCCATTCCAGCTCTCTACCATCAGGTGGAAGGCAATGTTGTGACATTGTTGGGCAAGGCAGTCAGCCGCAAGGCTTCTCCAGCAAGCATGGTCAGGGACAATATACAGTATTTCATTCACAGTACACTGGGTAACTACAAGAAAAAACAAGAAAAACAGAAATGGAAGGCGTGCACACCTAGTGCATTACCAGAGACCCCGAAACACCCCCGAAACACGTTAGCTGTACCCCGAGTTCTGTGCATGTCCATGTAAATTGTAACAATGTTACTGTACAGTTATGAGCATACCATGCTCTTCATCAGGTTTTGTGCAACAATCTACAAAAGACATCATACCTTTAGGCTGGGTTCTGTAATCGGCGCCTCTGTCGCTGTATTGAGTTCCACGCTAGAGCGCATACGGCGACCATGCGATGACGTCATCGCCTGGCGCCGCGTGCGTTCCAGCCTGGAACACAGAAGTGCCGAGCGTAATCAACGCTCTATTCGGCACACATGCCTTTCTGCTATAAACAGAACAGCGTGTAACATACACGCTGTTCTATTATTGTCAGCCGTAGCCGGCCACACTACAATACTACTGGTACCATCATTCCCTAAGCTGGAAACCATGCCAGGCAGGATCCCTATCACCATCAAGCTAATGCCCTAACTGGATCCACGCTGCCATGCATACTGCCATTGCTGGGACACCCTAAGGTATTTTCCTCCAGGAGACCCTGCACTACAGAATCCCATGGCTGCTACTAGCTTACTGGAAAAAACTCATCCCTGCAAACGGATAAGTACTATTACTGTTCTAGCATTACTCAATTCTTATATAGCCTTTACAAATGGCTGAATTTGGATCTGGTATAATTAATAGTATCCTGCTGCTTGAGTCTACTTAGTGGGCCTTTACTTGACAGCTCTGTAATATCTTAAAGGGCCATACACTCTCAAACTATCTGAGCTATATTTGCCTTTCTTATGCAAATGCTAGTTGCCTACAGCATTTTCATATGCTACGTGCTTGACATGTGTCGTTAAATGAATATGAGCTTGCGCCCTAAATTACAGAACATGTTCGCTCTAAGTTTTTCATGCTAAGGGTTGAAGATATTTTATACCTGCTCCCTTAGTAGCCCAATGCATTCCTTTATGTAAAGTGATATGATGTAGAGAACCCCCAAACTCCTGTTCTCTGATTGGAGTGACTCCTGGGGTCCCGTACTGATAATCATTTGCATAGAGAAGTGCATTGGAATCTTTAATGCAGTTGTGCTCGTTCACCTTTATTGTTATCTTTATATGCTACGGGTTGGAGGCATGTTGTAATACCTCCTCCCTTAGTAGCTCAACACATTCCTATATGTGAGATAGATGATGTAGTGAACCCCCAAACTCCTTTTCTCTGATTGGAGTGACACCTGGGTACTTAAATTTCACATAACATAGAGAGGTGCATTGAAATCTTTCCTTAACCGCAGTTGTGGTTCACTCCCGTTCACCGTATTATGTGACAGGTTCACACTGATGCGACAAACGCTCTGACATTGAGACCCCTGGAGCTGCCGAATAAATTACTTTAAAAACCTGTGTAGTGTGTTTCATTTTTGACACTTTTTTCCCCAAGTGAATGGGTAGGGGTATGATGCACCCCCCTACTCATTCACATAGGGTGGGGGGCCGGGATCTGGGAGCCCCTTATTATAGGGGGCTCCCAGATTCTGATAATCCCCCCGCCTGCAGACCCTGAACCAATGGCCAGGGTTGTCGGGAAGAGGCCCTTGTCCTCATCAACATGTGGACAAGGTGCATTGGGGTGGGGGGAGCAGGGCCATCCTGCCCCAAAGCACCCACCCCTCCATGTTGAGGGCATGCGACCTGGTACGGCTCAGGAGGGGGGCACTCACTCATCCCCACCCCCTTTCCTGACCGGCCGGGCTGCGTGCTCGGATAAGGGTCTGAAATTGATTTTTGGGAGACCCCCATGCCGTTTTTTCGGCATAGGGGGTTCCCTTTAAAATCCATACTAGACCAAAGGTACTGGTATGCTCTTGGAGGGGGGAACCCATGCCGTTTTGTTTTTTATTTTTTTTACATTTGGCGTGGAGGTCCCTCTCAAGATTCATACCAGACACAGTGCTTGGTATTGTCGGGATCAAAGTGGGATCCCTGTTCATTGAAGTCGGACGCATGTCGGACTTCAACATTATAATTTATATTGCATATACATGTTGTGGTATTTTAGTTTTTTTTGCTGACATTGACTGCAGTATACCAACATATACGATAGCAGTTGCCAGGCAAGTCTGTGAATGAGCAAATATCCATATGATTTTATTACGTAACGTTACTCATTTAAACTTGGTGAGCTCCCAAATAAATGACAGGCAGTCTGGTAGATCTGCTCAATCGTAAACATTCAAGGAATTCTGCTCTGTAGTGTTGTTATAAACCAAATAAAAATGATACATTGGAACCTCAGTGCTCTGAATGGAAACACTATGTAAAACCATTGAATTAGAGCAAACTGAGGGCTTAATTGCTATGTTAAATCAAATTCTGATCTGTCTTCTTGGGCACTGTATAATTGTAAGACGAGAGGAAAAGGGCGATGTACAAAAACTAATTACTATATTTTATTAAATTTTAATTATAGGCTGAGATACATTTTACAATTTTCTCCTTGCACATTAAAATGGACAAATATCCTTTCTGACAACTGATTTGGCCCATCAATTTTGGCAACTAGATAGCAAAGTGCTACTCTCTGTTATTTTAATCAGATTTAATTCTTGCTGTAGGGTAAAGGCAGCCATGTTCTTTCCCCTGCATTTTAGCATCTTGTACTTTATTCGATCGATTTTTTTTCCTAAGGCCTTGTACACACGACCGAACATGTCTGCTGAAACTGGTCCGCTGACCAGTTTCAGCAGACATGTTTGGTCGTGTGTACAGCCGACCGGACCGGATTCCCGGCCAAGCAGACTTTTTCCAGCGGACAAATGTTTCTTAGCATGCTAAGAAACATGTCCGCTGGAAGCCTGTCCATCGGACGTGTTCGGTCGTCTGTACAGACTCTCCGGACATGTCCGATCGGCCGCCATCCCTCACATGCGTTGAAGTGATTCGACGCATGCGTGGAAGCATTGACCTTCCAGGGTCGCGCACGTTGCCGTGTTATCGTCGCGGCGGCGGCACGGCCACGTCGCGACACGTCACCGCGTTTGTTTTCCGCGGGGATTTTGGTCTGATGGTGTATACAGCCATCAGACCAAAATCCGGCAGTGGACATGTCCGATGAAAACGGTCCGCGGCCCGTTTTCATCGGACAGATCCGCTGGTGTCTACGGGGCCTAAGGGAAACTGAGAAGTAACATACAATCTATATTTTGAAAAGAAAGTAATACTTACACCATGGCATTTTATTAAATAAACAAATGCATGGTTATTATTAAAGGAAAATTACTCTTATTGCCACATTTGTGTTATTCTTTATCCCATGGAATTGCACAAATTGTATACGCACATTTTATTTGTAAACACATAGCATTAAGTTACATACATATTTTTGAATCAATGGCATATGATGTTTTCATATTCTAAGCAAACTGTGTGAATGAGCCTTCAAACAAGTTATCTCTGACCTTGCAAGATGCTTGTAGTGTGAAGTAATTCATACTCAAAGATTTTTAAAGATTCCAACAAACACTCTGAAGCCAGGTAGCTGTGTGTTTACATTAGAGGGATGGCAGGCTTACACAATACTGGTTCAAAATAAAATAATAGCGTATTCACATGTACACAAGAATCGGTGTACCAGTGCAGAGAGTATGTTTATTCATCCGAGAAGGAACAGGTGATCTGTGCAGCCATGTGCAGCAAGCCTGTTAAAATCAATTATGGCCAGGGGTGGATCCAGGGGGGCGCAACAGGCCAATTGCCCCCCACCCCCGAGAAATTAGTTGTGGGTGAGTGTGCGGGTGGTTCGGTGGGTG
The DNA here is from genome assembly GCF_905171775.1 of Rana temporaria. Lineage (NCBI taxonomy): Eukaryota > Metazoa > Chordata > Amphibia > Anura > Ranidae > Rana > Rana temporaria. The sequence continues at coordinate 120,936,574 of NC_053495.1, forward strand.
GCTTAGCGGGCATGTGAGTGTGTGGACGGCGCGGTGGGTGAGCTGCCGAGCTGCCCGTCTGCCCTCACAGTCACATTGACTGTGTGAGCGGACAGGCAGCTGGGCAGTTCGGCGGGCGGGGAGGAAAGCGGATGCAGCTAGGCCGGTGGGCGGGTGAGAGAGCAGACGCAGCTGGGAGGCTCGGTAGGTGGACTGGCCAATAAGTGGGTGACGGAGCAGAGAGATGACATCATCTCTCACCACACGGCGCCCGCCCTTCATCCCTGTAGTTTCGCCCTCACTCACTATGCAGGCAGCCGTGGACAGCAGAGAGATTACATCATCTCTCTGCTGCCTGACTCTGGGACACAGGAAGTGATAATCCCCAATTTAGCAGGAAAGTGACAATCCGCAGGTGGCAGGTGACATGGCAAGTGGACAATTCGAAACTTGCGGCAGGTAACATGGCAAGTTGACAATCCACAACTTGCGGCAGGTGACGTGGCAAGTGGACAATCCGCATCTTGTGGCAGATGACGTGGCAAGTGGACAATCCACAACTTGTGGCAGGTGACGTGGCAAGTGGACAATCCACAACTTGTGGCAGATGAAGTGTTCTAATTCTGTTTGCAGGATTGTATTTTTTTTTTTTATTTATTTATTTATTTTACTTTCAATACATTTTTATTGAGCATTATCTCAAACAGAGCAGGCAAGATTCACCATTCACAAATTTACAGCAGTGACATGTGGGCGATACAGTCTAACATATTTGAACTGTAGGTGGTACCTGCATGTCACCTATTACCCTAAAAAAAGTTAACCCAATTTTTGCATATTGTGAAAGATGAAGTTACGCAGAGTTAATAGATACATAACATGTCACGCTTCAAAATTGCACAAGCTCGTGGAAAGGCGCCAAACTTCGGTACTTAAAAATACCCATAGGTGACGCTTTCAATTTTTTTACTGGCTACATTTTTTGAGTTACAGAGGAGTTCTAGGGCTAGAATTATTGCTCTTGCTGTAATGTTCACGGAAACACCTCACATGTGTGGTTTGAACACCGGTTTCATATGTGGGTGGGACTTACATATGCGTTCGCTTCTGCGTGCGAGCACACGGGGACAGGGGCACTTTAATTTTTTTTTTATTGTTAGTTTTACTTATTTATTTTTTCACTTTAAATTTTTATTTTGACACTTTAAAAAAAATGTATCACTTTTATTCCTATTACAAGGAATGTAAACATCCCTTGTAATAAATATATAAATGTAGCGCTAGTGATAATATGAAGCACACTAAGTGACTAAGAGAAAAAAATATAAACTAAATAGTCCATATAAGTGAATGTGTCAAAAGAGTCCATAAGAGTGAAAAAGAAAAACTGATATACAAATGAATGTCCATCAATATATAATGTGAATTAACGCTGAAAAACATATAACCACGTGGATCATCATGGGAAAAACATTCCTTCCGACTATGTAGAATAGATGGAAAACGCTTACCAGATCCAGAGCATCTACCTGTCAGCGACAGCAGATCATAAAGGCATAGGAAATCCCAGAGAAGATCGACTCAACTTGTCTGACAACTCTAATGCCCCGTACACACGATCGGTCAAACCGATGAGAACGGTCTGATGGACAGTTTTCATCGGTTAACCGATGAAGCTGACTGATGGTCAGTCGTACCTACACACCATTGGTTAAAAAAACGATCGTGTCAGAACGAGGTGACGTAAAACACAACGACGTGCTGAAAAAAATGAAGTTCAATGCTTCCAAGCATGCGTCAACTTGATTCTGAGCATGCCTGGATTTTTAACCGATGGACGTGCCTACAAACAATCGGTTTTGTTCTATCGGTTAGGTATCCATCGGTTAAATTTAAAACAAGATTGCTTTTTTTTAACCTATGGATAAATAACCGATGGGGCCCACACACGATTGGTTTGGTCTGATGAAAACGGTCCATCAGACCGTTCTCATCGGTTTGACCAATCGTGTGTACGCGGCATAAGTGGTTGGAACCACAAACTTGGCCTTGTTAGGACCTGATTGTCCTTAACTGGAAACTCTCAATAAATGAATGCCAATCTGGATCGATAGAATGGACCCAAAGAAGGGGGAGACCCCCTACTTCCAGCAGATGTTGAGTGATGAAAGAAAAAAACCCCAAAAGGGATTTAACAAAGCACGATGGTGTAGCTCCAAAAACATAGTTTACAACTGCTTTAAAAATAAGTGCAAAATGCAAAACCCTGTTGGGCGCAACAAGTAATAATAGGGCTTCTTTAGAAATGCTGTTGTAAGATAGATCTTTGATCTAGCATTTAAGATTAAATATTAATGTGCAGTACAAGAGTTTATCAAGAAGACGTGCACCAAGGAAATAGAGAGGTGAGATAAGAAAAAGAAAAAGGGGAAAGGAAAGCAAGTCAGCCAATCTTCCATGAACCCTCCACCTCTTCTGAAGTGTATCTTTTTATCCTCAAATACCTATATAGGTTGCCCAGGGGTCCCATGTTGATTTGAACCTAGCTGTCGTATCTGTCAGGGAACTAACCATTTTCTCCTGGGTCATTATCCAGGAAATGTTCCTTTTAGCTGCTGATAAAGTGACCTTAGGTTGTTTCCAAGCTGTTGCAATGGCCAATTTAGCACCCAAAAATATATAGAAGATTAAATCCCTGGTAGATCTATTGGTATCGGGTAAATTCTCATTGAAAAGGAAGGATATAATACTGCGCTGCCAATGTGATGTGTAATGAAAAAAAGCTGCCGGCACCAATAAACAGATGAATTTGTGACGAGAATATATAAAGAAAAAGTGCAGTGCTACTCATGAAAGATATCAATGTAATGACAAAATATAAACAATGTAAGTAACACTCTTAAGGTGAACGCAGATGTTGCAATCAAACGTGAATCATGGGACACTGATTCATGTCCTAATTTGTGTGAAAAACGAAAAAAGTGAATAATTATGAAGCATCAAATCCATAAATATGATAAAAAGCGTGGGCCAAATTCTCAAAAACCTGCCTAACTTAACTTTCAGCAGTTAAGTTACACAGGCGTTAAATTTCTACCTAAGTGCCCGATCCACAAAGCATTTACCTAGAAATTACACGCCGTGTAACCTAAGTGCCTCCATCGCAAGGCGGTCGTCTGATCGAGGGGGCGATTCCTATTTAAATGAGGCGCGCTCCCGCGCCGGACGTTCGGCGCATGCGTGTGACGTCATTTTTCCCGACGTGCATCGCGCGAACGTACTTTACGCCGGGCTTTGTGGATCGTGACGGGACAATAAAGTTGCGTCGGGTAAAAAAAAAAAATACGCGCCGGGAATTTTTTTCCGAAATTTAAAAAAAAACGCGGCGATCGAAAAAAAAGTTTGTTTTTACAAGGTCTAAACAGTTTAGGCCTTGTAAAAGCATCCCTAATTTTACGCATGCAAAACTTAACTTACGCAGAAAACACAAAGCTAAAAAGCTTTGTGGATCTGCCTAAGTACTCATTTGCATACGCAAAGCGGCATTTCGACTCGAAATGCCCCCAGCGGCGGATGCGGTACTGCATCCTAAGATCTGACAGTGTAAGTCTATTACAGATGTCGGATCTTATGCCTATCTTTGGAAAAATCCTTCTGAGGATCGTTTCCAAAGATAGCCACAGGGATACGCAGGCTGAACAGCAGTTCCGCCTGCGTATCTCCTTTGAAGATTTGGCCCCAAGTTCATAAATCAAGTGAACAACACACAGGGAAATGTGCAAAAACTATATATGGAAAAATTAATGTGGGTAACACAATAAACGGGCAGCAGTCTTTCCACCGAGGTCTGTAACTGGTAATAGGGTTGAGCGAACCTGAACTGTAAAGTTCGGGTTCGGTACGGACTTTGGTTTTTTTTTTGCTCCCGAACCCGAATAATTGGAAAAAGTTTGGGTTCGGAGTTGGGCTATTTTATGGCGCGCTGCACGGCAGCCAATCGACATTTGTTATACTAGAGTTACTAGGAAGCCATCACAGCCATGCCTACTAATGGCATGGCTGTGATTGGCCAGTGCAGCATGTGACCCAGCATGTGACCAGCCTCTATATTAGATAGAGGCACACAGCACAGGTCGTCACACTGCATTAGCTAGTGTAGGGAGAGGCTGCTGCTGGTTGAGGGACAGTGTCAGAGAGGTGTATCCTGCTTCAGAAATCTACACAAGCACTCTTTATTTCTTTGAGATCTGCATCATCTTATGGTTTATGGCTTGTCACTCTGTTGTAGCTATGGTAGGGACAGGCTCCTGTTTATTGAGGGACAGTGTCAGAGAGGTGTATCCTGCTTCAGAAATCTAAACAAGCACTCTTTATTCCTGTGACATCTGCTCTGCTTCATATAGTTTAGGAATTTTGTTCAGCTATTTGCTATAGGGACAGGCTGCTGTTTATTGAGGGACAGTGTCAGAGAGGTGTATCTTGCTTCAGAAATCTAAACAAGCACTCTTTATTTCTGTGACATCTGCTTCATATAGTTTAGGAATTTTGTTCAGCTATAGGGACAGCAATCTATAGGTGACTCTGTATATTTCAACAGCACTGCACCTGTCACCACCTGTGCACCTGTGATATACTGTGTGTGTCCAGTACATAGTTCAGGGACAGGTTCCAGATATTTCCTATAGGGACAGCAATCTATAGGTGACTCTGTATATTTCAACAGCACTGCACCTGCCACCACCTGTGCACCTGTGATATACTGTGTGTGTGTCCAGTACATAGTTCAGGGACAGGTTCCAGATATTTCCTATAGGGACAGCAATCTATAGGTGACTCTGTATATTTCAACAGCACTGCACCTGTCACCACCTGTTCACCTGTGATATACTGTGTGTGTCCAGTACATAGTTCAGGGACAGGTTAAAGATATTTCCTATAGGGACAGCAATCTATAGGTGACTCTGTATATTTCAACAGCACTGCACCTGTCACCACCTGTGCACCTGTGATATACTGTGTGTGTCCAGTTCATAGTTCAGGGACAGGTTCCAGATATTTCCTATAGGGACACAAATCTATAGGTGACTCTGTATATTTCAACAGCACTGCACCTGTCACCACCTGTGCACCTGTGATATACTGTGTGTGTCCAGTACATAGTTCAGGGACAGGTTAAAGATATTTCCTATAGGGACAGCAATCTATAGGTGACTCTGTATATTTCAACAGCACTGCACCTGTCACCACCTGTGCACCTGTGATATACTGTGTGTGTCCAGTACATGGTTGAGGGAGAGGTTCCAGCTGGTTCCTATAGGTTCCTGCTTCTTGCTATAGGTAGAGAAATATATAGGTGAATCTCTGCCTATTTCACCAGAACTCTACCTGTCCCCTGTGATATACTGTCTGTGCAGTACATTGTTTAGGGCTAGGTTCCTGCTTCTTGCTATAGGTAGAGAAATATATAGGTGAATCTCTGCCTATTTCACCATATTACACTATTGTTGTATTAAAATATTTAAATCCATATTTTGAGAAATATGAGGAAAACTTCAAATAAGGGACGTGGCCGCGGTCGTGGTGCTGCTGGTGGAGCTCCTGTTACAGGAAGAGGACGTACGTACACGTGAAACACCTTTCTCAGGTGCGACTAGCCGACAGAGCCTGCAGCGGTATTTGGTCGGGCCTAATCCAGCTCTACGAATGTTGAGGCCAGGAGCAGAACAGGTGGTAGTAGATTGGGTTGCTGACAGTGCCTCCAGTTCCTTCACATTGTTTTCCAACCAGTCTTGTGCTGAAAGTTCAGAGTTGGTGCCTGCAGTCTTTCACCTCACCCCCTTGCAAATCAGCCAAGCAGTCTGAGCCCCAAAGCATGCAGCAGTCTCTTCTTTTTGATGAGTCTGTTAGCATGTGTTCCCAGGGCCATCCACCTAGCCCAGCCCCAGAAGGGGAAGAGATTGAGTGCACCGATGCTCAACCACTTATATTTCAAGATGAGTACATGGGGGGGACCATCACAGCACGTCTTGGATGATGATGAAACACAGTTGCCAACTGCTGGTGCTTTTGCAATTGTGCAGACCGACAAGGAGGGCAGTGGTGAAGACTGGGTGAAAGATGATGTGGAGGACGATAAGGTCCTCGACCTGACATGGAATCAACCTCATGCAGGTGACCCATGTAGTTTGGAGGAAGAGGCGGTGGTCGCACAGAGCCACCAGCACAGCAGAAGAGGGAGCAGGCTGCCAAAGCAGAGCGTCCGTCCCCTAGACAGTATGCCTGCTACTGCCCAATGCAGCAAGGGACCGAGCACACCAAAGCCAGGTCCAAGGAGTTCCCTAGCGTGGCAGTTCTTCACACAATGTGCTGATGACAAGACACGCGTGGTTTGCACGTTGTGCAATCAGAGCCTGAAGCGAGGCATAAACGTTCTCAACCTGAGCACAACCTGCATGACCAGGCATCTAAGTGCAAAGCACGAGCTGCAGTGGAGTAGACACCTCAAAAACCAAGAAAGGTCTCTGGCTCCTCCTGCTTCCTCTTCTGCATCAGTCTCGGGCCTCTCTGCCTCTTCATCTACCTCTGTAGTGACAGTGCCACCTGCCACCCCTCAATTAGAGGACTGGCAAGCAACACTACCACCTGGGTCACCAAACATCTCCACAATGTCCCATGGAAGCATTCAGCTCTCCATCTCCCAAACACTGGAGCGTAAGAGGAAGTAATGCTCTACCCACCCGCGATCCCTGGCCCTGAATGCCAGCATTTCAAAATTACTGGCCTTTGAAATGCTGTCATTCCGTCTGGTGGAGACGCAGAGTTTTAAAAGCCTGATGGCATTGGCTGTCCCACAGTACGTTGTGCCCAGCCGCCACTACTTTTCCAGGCGAGCCATCCCTTCCCTGCACAACCAAGTGGGGGACAAAATCAGGTGTGCACTGCACAAAGCCATCTGTGCCAAGGTCCACCTAACTACGGATACGTGGACCAGTAAGCATGGTCAGGGGCGTTATATCTCCCTAACAGCGCACTGGGTAAATGCAGTGGCGGCTGGGCCTGAGGCGGATAGCAGTTTGGCGCATGTCCTTCCACCACCGAGGATTGCAGGGCGCTTCAGTTTGCCTCCTGTTCCTAACTCTTTCTACTCCGCTTCCTCATCCTCTACCGCCTCCTCATCTAGTCAGTGTAACAAATTCACCACCAACTTCAGCACAGCCATGGGTAAACACCAGCAGGCAGTTTTAAAACTTTCCTGTTTGGGGGAAAAACCACACACCGCGCAGGAGTTGTGGAGGGACATGGAACAACAGACCGATGAGTGGTTGGCGTCAGTGAGCCTCAAGCCGGGCCTGGTGGTGTGAGATAACGGGCGAAATCTTGTAGCAGCTCTGGGCCTAGCCGGTTTGATGCACATCCCTGTTACGACCCTGATTCTGAGAACACTCTGTCTCAAGTTTAGACTCCAGCTGTAGAGGCCTATCAGAATTAACCACCAGCTCACTCTCACTGAACTATAAGAGTATGGGGTCTATATCATCATATCCTCTGATTGGAGCAAAACATGTAGTAATAGTTTAATACTTGTTAAACTATATAGTAACCTTTGTCTAGAGCAATGACAAGGATAAGTCTTTAGTAAGTGCTTTTTGAATATATAGGTACTGAACTTGAGTCATGTAGGAAATTAGCACTCCTGATATAACATATAGAAGCAAAACCTCAATATATTTAGAGCAAGTATCTCAATAGTTAATATGTATTTCTGAAAGAGAGAGAAGGAGGTAGTCCAGACTATGGGCAACAACACTAACTATATGGCAAAATAGTCTTTAAACACAAGCAGTTAAAGAGGTAGTGTGGACCAGGTCAGTTTGCATAGTAGTAGATGGTAATCCCAATGTGCAATAATATGCTCTATATAATTATGCAGTTTAAGAAGTAGTGTGAACCAGGTCTGTTTGCACAGGAGTAGATGGTAATCCCTTTATGCAGTAATATGCTATATATCCTTATGCAGTTTAAGAAGTAGTGTGAACCAGGTCTGTTTGCACAGGAGTAGATGGTAATCCCTTTATGCAGTAATATGCTATATATCCTTATGCAGTTTAAGAAGTAGTGTGAACCAGGTCTGTTTGCACAGGAGTAGATGGTAATCCCTTTATGCAGTAATATGCTATATATCCTTATGCAGTTTAAGAAGTAGTGTGGACCAGGTCTGTTTGCACAGGAGTAGATGGTAATCCCTTTATGCAGTAATATGCTATATATCCTTATGCAGTTTAAGAAGTAGTGTGGACCAGGTCTGTTTGCACAGGAGTAGATGGTAATCCCAATATGCAGTAATATACTCTATATACTTGCGGTTAGGAGGTAGTCCAGACTGGGAAAATAAGCACAGGTGTAACGCTGGTGGTCCTTCTATCTAGTATAGCAACTAAGATCAGGATCCAAGTATCCCAAAAGTGAAGTTCAAGGTTGGTGTGAGTTGGTGGAGGGTCTCCAGGTGGCGACAGGGTCCAACAGGAATATTCCAACAACCTGTCGCCAGTGCTGGAGGTTTAAATAGCCCGGTCTCCCATGCACGCCGAGCGCCGCACACTGGAACGCACTTCCGCGTTCCAGCGTGGAGCGCAGACGTCCGCGTACCGGAAGTGACGCGGATGTCTTTGTGAATGGAGCGCAGCTGTCATATTAGGTAAAGCTGCGCTCCTAGTACATAAATTAACGCTAATAGCGTTACATACTCCCCTCCTCAAGGGGGCCCATCCGGGGCGCCTAATAGGAGATGGTTTATCAGGATATTTGTGATGGAACTGCTTAATAAGTCTAGGGGCATGAATATCTGATGAGCATTCCCAGGAATCATCTGTGGGAGAATAGCCTTTCCAACGAATCAAGTATTGAATGGAAGAACCTCTCCTCCTAGAATCCAAAATTTTCTCTACTTGATATTCAGTCTCACCAAAAACTTGAACTGGTGGAGGAGGTTGTGGATCTCTGTTTGGAAAAGGGTTTGGTTTGAAAGGTTTAATTAATGAAACATGGAAGGATGGATGAATCTTCCAATCGGAGGGTAGAATTAATCTGACAGCATTATTGTTAATGATGTGGGAAATTGGAAAAGGTCCCGTGTACTGACGGCCAAGTTTCTTAGAAGGAATCTTGAGTCGTAAATTCCTAGTAGATAACCATACCAAATCTCCAATCTTATAAGATGGGGGTTTTGTTCTATGAGAATCGTAGTACTTCTTTTGTCTAATCTGCGCATCTTCAAGATTAGAACGGAGAGTATCTAGAGTATCCTTTATGGTTGATAAAAGATTCTGAACAGCAGGGACATTAGTTGAAGGAAAAGTAGACGGTAAATTATTAGGATGAAAACCATAATTTGCGTAAAAAGGTGAAAACTGGGAGGATGAACTGGAGGCGTTGTTGTAAGCAAATTCTGCATGTGGAAGTAAATGAAACCAGTCGTCTTGGAGGTGGGTGCAGTAACAGCGCAGATATTGTTCCAGTGTTTGATTTACCCGTTCTGTTTGTCCATTAGTTTGGGGGTGATAGGCGGTAGACATGCGATGATCTATTTGTAGCGTTTGACAGAGAGCTTTCCAGAATCTGGAAATGAATTGTGAGCCTCTATCTGAAATGATCTGAGATGGTAAGCCATGAAGTTTAAGAATATTGGATATGAAAGCCTTTGCCGTCTCTTGAGAGGTTGGTAACCTCTTCAAAGGTACAAAATGGGCCATCTTTGTTAAAACATCAACTGTGACCATGATGGTGTTTGTTCCATTTGACCTTGGGAGGTCAACTATGAAATCCATAGAAATAACGTCCCAAGGTCTATTTGGTACTGGGATAGAAGTTAATAGACCATAGGGAGGTTTTCTAGAATGTTTGTTGGTGGCACAGGTCTGACAAGAATTAACATAGTCCTGAACTGTCTTTGTGAGATTTGGCCACCAGTAATTTCTCTTGACTAGATGAAGGGTCTTAGTAATGCCAGGATGTCCTGCAAGTGGAGCATCATGAAGTTGTTTTAGTAACATAAGTTGCAATTTTGGTGGAACATATATCTTGTTGTTAAAAGTTAATAGTCCGTTAGACTCTTGTTGTAAACCCATAGGTAAATGAGATCTCTCTTTAGTGAGGGTTTGAATAAGCAATTTATTGAAGGTCATAGTAGTACCCAGAATCCTATTGGATGGAATAATTGAAAATGGTGGAATCTCCAATGTTTGTTCTTCATGCATACGAGACAAAGAGTCTGCTTTAGTATTTTGAGTGCCAGGAAGGTAGGAAATAACAAAATTGAATCTATCGAAAAATAGACTCCATCTGACTTGACGGGCAGAGAGAGTTTTGCAAGATTTTAAGTGTTGTAAATTTCGATGATCAGTGAGGATGGTGATAGTATGTGTTGAACCCTCCAGCAAATGTCTCCAGTTAGAGAGAGCATCTCTTATTGCTAGTAATTCTTTCTCGCCAATAGGATAATTTTTTTCCGCTGAGGAGAGTGTCCTGGAAAAAAAGGCAACTGGATGTAGTGGTTCCGATAATGTAGGTTGTTGGGAGAGTACAGCGCCAAGAGCAAAATGCGAAGCATCTACTTCTAATGTAAAATGGTATGATGGATTTGGCAATTGAAGAATAGGAGCAGAAGTGTAACTATTCTTGAGTGTGTCAAAAGATTTCTGTGCATCATCATTCCAAACAAAAGGTATCTTTGAACTGGTTAAGCTGGTTAATGGTCTCACAATAGCTGAAAAGTTCTTTATGAACTTTCTGTAGTAATTTGAAAAACCGAGAAATCTCTGAAGAGCTTTCCTAGTTTGTGGTGCAGGCCAGGACAGAATACAATCTACCTTAGATCGATCCATCTGAACTCCACTAGGAGTAATTTGGTAACCCAAGAAGGAAATAGTAGTTTGATTGAATACACACTTTTCAAGTTTTGCATACAAAGAGTGTGTCCTAAGCCTAGCCAGAACCCAGCGCACATGTTTGTGATGTTCATCCTGATTCTCAGAATAAATTAAGATGTCGTCCAAATAAATTACAACGCAAATATCAAGTAGATCATGAAAAATATCATTAATGAACCACTGAAAAGTTGCTGGAGCGTTACACAAACCAAAAGGCATTACACAATACTCAAAAAGGCCATATCGGGTTTTGAAGGCAGTTTTCCATTCGTCACCCGAACGGATTCTGATCAGATTATATGCACCTCTGAGGTCCAGTTTTGTATAGATCTTGGCGTTCTGTAGACGCTCAATGAGTTCCGGAATGAGTGGTAATGGGTATCTATTTTTTACAGTGATATTATTGAGGGAACGATAATCAATGATTGGTCGGAGTGAACCATCTTTATTTTTTACAAAAAAGAGAGCTGCACTTGCTGAAGAGGTGGAGTTCCTAATAAACCCCTTTTTTAGATTCTCATCGAGGTACTCTTTTAAATGTACAAGCTCTGGTTGAGAGAGGGGGTAGATTCGAGCAGTAGGAATAGGACTGTCGGGAATAAGGTCTATGGGACAGTCGTAAATTCTATGTGGAGGAAGTTTATCTGCATTAGTCTTACTGAATACATCAAGGAAATCATGTAAATATTCAGGTAGGTCATGTGGAATGGCGTCAGAGAAAGAGATGATGCATGGGGAATAACAGAACTGTTTACAATAATCAGACTGTAAAGAAATTGATTTGGTGGACCATAAGAAAATAGGCTGATGAAGAAGTAACCATGGGAGGCCTAGAACAATGGGAAAGACAGGTGAGGAAATAATATCAAATTTGAGGGTCTCAGAATGACCAGTGGCACATGTAACCTTTAGGGGAGATGTCTGAGATATAACAGGACCATGAGTTGAACTGGACCCATCAATAAAAGTGAGTGACACTGGATTTTGCTTAAACACACAGGGAATTTTATTTGATTCTACAATACTTGAATCTATAAAGTTGCCGCAGGCTCCGCTGTCGACCATTGCTTCAATGGAAATCTCTTCTTGATCCCACTGTAGAGTAAGAAGGATAAAGATATATCGATTAGACGTGGAAAGGGATGAGTCTAATTTATTAATGTGGGAAAATTTACCTTCAGAGTTTTTCTTAAGTAGAGGACAGGTAGACACAATGTGGTCTGGAGCTGAACAATAAAGACATAGATTATTGGCTCTACGGCGTTGCTTTTCTGCTGGAGTCAAAGGTCCTCTTATAGTTCCAAGTTCCATTGGAGACTCTTTTGAAGGCGATCTGAATCTCCTGAAGGAAGTGACTGGGTATGTATTTGCACGTTCTGCCTTTCTCTCACGCAGACGGCGATCGATAGTCACTGATAGGTGCATGAGGTCTTCTAGAGTATCAGGGAGCACGACGCGAGCAAGCTCATCCTTCATAGCCTCTGATAAACCCAAACGAAATTGATTTCTAAGAGCAATCTCTGACCATTGGGTCTCCCTGCTCCAGCATTTAAATTCTGAAATAAAGTCCTCCACAGGCCTCTTACCCTGTTTGAGGGTTCTGATTGAATTTTCAGCTGTTAGCTGTTTGTTAGGATCTTCATATAAGAGAGACATCTCATTAATGAAAGTATCAAAAGCTCCCAAAAGATCTCCATGTTCTTCTATGTATGTATCAGCCCACACTCTGGGTTCACCTCTGAGATAGGTAACTAAAGTGAGGATCTTTATTCTATCAGAGTAATAAGTGCGCGGACGTAATTCGTACATCAAACGACATGAACTAATAAATTGTTTATAATTCTTCCTTTCACCAGAAAAAAGTTCTGGTGGGCAGACCTTAGCTTCAGGTCTGTCTCTAGCTTGTGCATGATTGAGATTGCGTAAGGTATCATTCTGAACACGCAATTCATTCATGTTAGCAGTCAGGTTATCCACTCTTTGGGAGAGTGTAACTAAATGATTTGCAAGTTCAGCTGGATCCATCTTGAATGTTTCCCTTTTTTTTTTTTTTTTTTTTTTTTTTTTTTTTAAAGGGGTTGGAATATTATGTTACGACCCTGATTCTGAGAACACTCTGTCTCAAGTTTAGACTCCAGCTGTAGAGGCCTATCAGAATTAACCACCAGCTCACTCTCACTGAACTATAAGAGTATGGGGTCTATATCATCATATCCTCTGATTGGAGCAAAACATGTAGTAATAGTTTAATACTTGTTAAACTATATAGTAACCTTTGTCTAGAGCAATGACAAGGATAAGTCTTTAGTAAGTGCTTTTTGAATATATAGGTACTGAACTTGAGTCATGTAGGAAATTAGCACTCCTGATATAACATATAGAAGCAAAACCTCAATATATTTAGAGCAAGTATCTCAATAGTTAATATGTATTTCTGAAAGAGAGAGAAGGAGGTAGTCCAGACTATGGGCAACAACACTAACTATATGGCAAAATAGTCTTTAAACACAAGCAGTTAAAGAGGTAGTGTGGACCAGGTCAGTTTGCATAGTAGTAGATGGTAATCCCAATGTGCAATAATATGCTCTATATAATTATGCAGTTTAAGAAGTAGTGTGAACCAGGTCTGTTTGCACAGGAGTAGATGGTAATCCCTTTATGCAGTAATATGCTATATATCCTTATGCAGTTTAAGAAGTAGTGTGAACCAGGTCTGTTTGCACAGGAGTAGATGGTAATCCCTTTATGCAGTAATATGCTATATATCCTTATGCAGTTTAAGAAGTAGTGTGAACCAGGTCTGTTTGCACAGGAGTAGATGGTAATCCCTTTATGCAGTAATATGCTATATATCCTTATGCAGTTTAAGAAGTAGTGTGGACCAGGTCTGTTTGCACAGGAGTAGATGGTAATCCCTTTATGCAGTAATATGCTATATATCCTTATGCAGTTTAAGAAGTAGTGTGGACCAGGTCTGTTTGCACAGGAGTAGATGGTAATCCCAATATGCAGTAATATACTCTATATACTTGCGGTTAGGAGGTAGTCCAGACTGGGAAAATAAGCACAGGTGTAACGCTGGTGGTCCTTCTATCTAGTATAGCAACTAAGATCAGGATCCAAGTATCCCAAAAGTGAAGTTCAAGGTTGGTGTGAGTTGGTGGAGGGTCTCCAGGTGGCGACAGGGTCCAACAGGAATATTCCAACAACCTGTCGCCAGTGCTGGAGGTTTAAATAGCCCGGTCTCCCATGCACGCCGAGCGCCGCACACTGGAACGCACTTCCGCGTTCCAGCGTGGAGCGCAGACGTCCGCGTACCGGAAGTGACGCGGATGTCTTTGTGAATGGAGCGCAGCTGTCATATTAGGTAAAGCTGCGCTCCTAGTACATAAATTAACGCTAATAGCGTTACAATCCCTTGCCTGGCACATGTGCTGAATTTGGTGGTGCAGAGTTTCATGAAAACTTCCCCCGATATGCCACAGCTGCTGCAGAAAGTGCGGTCCGTCTGTGCGCACTTTCGGCGTTCTCACCCTGCTGCTGCTTGCCTGGCAGTGCTGCAGCGTAACTTCGGCCTTCCCGCTCACCGCCTCATATGTGATGTGCCCACAAGGTGGAACTCCACCTTGCACATGCTGGCCAGACTGTGCGAGCAGCAGCAGGCGATAGTGGAGTTTCAGCTGCAGCACGCACGCGTGAGTCGCTCTGCGGAACAGAACCACTTCACCACAAATAACTGGGCCTCCATGCGAGACCTGTGTGCCTTGTTGCGCTGTTTTGAGTACTCCACCAACATGGCCAGTGCCGATGACGCCGCTCTCAGCGTGACTATCCCAGTTCTATGCTACGGGCGATGATGGAAGAGGATGTGGCACAGGAGGAGGAGGAGGAATCGGGATCATTTCCAAGGCTTTCAGGGCAGTCATTCACAAGTGGCTCCGAGGGTGGGTTCATGCACCAACAAAGGCCAGGTACACAATTGTCCAGCCAGGGCACAGTTCTGGAGGATGACGCGGTGGAGGATGAGGAGGAGGAAGACATGGAGGAGGAGGAGGAACCATGTTCACAGCAGGATGGCATTCAGACCAGCTCATGGCCATTACTGGTGCGTGGCTGGGGGGATACAGAGGACACAGATGATACACCTCCCACAGAGGACAGCTTTTTGTTGCCTCTGGGCAGCCTGGCACACATGAGCAATTACATGCAGCAGTGTCTCCGCAATGACCGGCGTGTTTTGCACATTATAACAGGTGCTGATTACTGGGTGGCCACTCTGCTGGATCCCCTTTACAAGGACAATGTACCGTCCTTAATTCCCTCACTGGAGCGTGAACGCAAGATGCGCGAGTACAAGCGCATGCTGGTAGACGTGCTGCTGGTGCAATTTCCACCTGGCAGCGGGGGCACAGTGGAAGCAGAAGGCGAAGTCAGAAGAGGAGGAAGAGGTCGCCAACGCAGCAGGGGCACCGCCAGCACCTCAGAAGGCAGGGTTAGCATGCCCGAAATGTGGAAAAGCTTTGTCAGCACGCCACAACAAACAGCACCACCAGCTGATATGGAACGTTTTAGCAGGAGGCAGCATTTCAGCAACATGGTGGAGCAGTATGTGTGCACACTCCTACACGTACTGAATGATGGCTATACCCCCTTAAACTTCTGGGTCTCCAAATTGGGCACATGGCCTGAGCTTGCCCTTTACGCCTTGGAGGTGCTGGCCTGCCCGGCGGCCAGTATATTGTCTGAAAGTGTATTTAGCACCTCAGGGGGCATTATCACAGACAAACGCAGCCGCCTGTCCAGAGCCAATGTGGACAAGCTCACGTTCATTAAAATGAACCAGGCATGGATCCCAGAGGACTTGTCCGTACCTTGTGCAGAATAGTCACCGGGCCGGCCTTACCCAGCCATTGTTTTTTTTCTGATCTTTCTAGGGTTGCCATCTCATCCCTTTAAAAGCAAAAACATATTAATTACACAGGTTCTCTGGATGATTAAGGTGCTGCTAATTAAACTCACTTGGTGCCTTATCGACATTAAATTAGCCCCAGAACCTGTGGAATTACTCTGTGTTCAGGTTTAAAGGGATGAGGTAGCAACCCTAGATCTTTCTCACTCTTTTGGGATTTACCCCAATTTAAAAAAGAAATCAATTAAAAAACAAAACCTGCTGTGTTGGCTACCTCCTCCTCCTCCACTGCCGCTTCCACCTTCAGTCACATTCTTAGGCTTGCACACTGCAACTGCTTTCTTTAAGTCCCACCAGAGTTTCTCAATCGGATTTAAGTCTGGTGACTGCGATGGCCACTCCAAAATGTTCCAGCCTTTAATCTGCAACCATGCTCTAGTGGACTTGGAGGTATGCTTGGGATCATTGTCCTGTTGAAAGGTCCAACGTCTCCCAAGCCTCAGGTTTGTGACGGACTGCATCACATTGTCATCCAATATCTCCTGGTACTGAAGAGAATTCATGGTACCTTGCACACACTGAAGCTTCCCTGTACCTGCAGAAGCAAAACAGCCCCAAAGCATGATTGACCCTCCGCCATGCTTCACGGTAGGCAAGGTGTTCTTTTCATCATAGGCCTTGTTCTTCCTCCTCCAAACATAGCGTTGATCCATGGGCCCAAACAGTTCTTATTTTGTTTCATCAGTCCACAGAACACAATCCCAAAACTTGTGTGGTTTGTCCACATGACTTTTGGCATACTGCAGTCGACTCTTCTTATTCTTTGGAGACTGCAAGGGGGTGCGCCTGGGAGTTCTGGCATGGAGGCCTTCATTACACAGTGTGCGCCGTATTGTCTGAGCAGAAACTTCAGTACCCACAACTGACAAATCTTTTATCAGTTCCTCAACAGTCACACAGGGACTTTTTTCCACTCTACGCTTCAGGTAGCGCACAGCAGTCGAAGTCAGCATCTTCTTTCTGCCACGACCAGGTAGCATTTCAACAGTGCCCTTAGCCTTGAATTTGCGAATGATGCTTCCTATGGTGTCTCTTGGTATGTTTAACATCTTTGCAATCTTCTTATAGCCATTGCCCTTCCTGTGAAGAGTAATCACCTCTTCTCTTGTCTTCCTGGTGCTTATTAGGCTTTATTGCTGCTCCCTGACATCCACAGTTGTTTTCAATACCTGATTGAAACACTTCAATGAACCTCTGTTCTTCAGAGTGGTAGTCTTTAAGGGGTTGAATAATTGTGTAAATGAAGAATTCACAAAATAAACATTTACTACTGTATTACAAAACCAATTGATGTCATTTTAGTTGCATATGGTTCTTTAAAAAGTCCTTTTAGGATTTCATTCTGAATACAATTACAAATGTACACTAAATTCCCTAAAACCCTTTACAGCATTGGGGGGTTGAATAATTTTGAACAAAACTGTATGGACCTCCTCCTCCTAGGTCAAAATCATTATATTTTTTATTTTTATTTTTTTTATGTTATTTTAAGTTATTTCCCTATCCACATTTATTTCCGGAGTACTTGCCATGCTCTTCCCGACATTTTGCTGCCATTTGCAGCCCTCCAGCCCTTTCCCTTAGTTTTTTAGAGACATTTTTGTAGTCAAAAGTCCGGGTCCCCATTGACTTCAATGGGGTTCGGGTCAAAGTCCGGGTTCGGGTTTGGTCCAGAACCCGAACATTTTTTTCAAAGTCCGGGTTCGGGTCCGAACCCGAACATCCAGGTGTCCGCTCAACTCTAGTTAGAGCCAGTTAAAGAAGAGGCAGATCAGAGAGACAGGATCACACAGCCTTTATACACAATGCAGAGGATTCCACAGTGAGTATAACAAGCATGCTTTACTGCATATACAGACAGATTTTATTGTCGTGGGTTTAGTAACACTTTAAAATGAGAATAACAACTTCATGCAAACCGCACTAGTAGGGCAGTTTTGATTTCACACTCATATGTTACACTGCTGAAATATAGAACTACTTCATCTCTCTATGTGTTGTGAACTTTGGGGGTTCTTTAGCTCTGCGAGATTAAGTGTGTAAACCGTAACAGTGAACAAAAAGGGTTTTTATTTGTGACCAAATGAAAAACACAACGCTTCCTTCAGCACACAAAAAAAAACATCAAAGAAAAAGTCCTGCTTGTCTCCAGCATAAATGAAAAAGTCTGTTTTCCTTCAGCACAGCAGATAAAGCAAAACAAAGGCACATACGGTTTAGGCAGAACTTTCAGTCCTTCTCAGCAGTGCACAGCTTCTGCAGACAGGTCCACTCCCATACTCCTCCACTCCCTCTATCAGCACTTTCTGTCCTTTAAGCTGACTTCCTGGAAGTTCTTAACCCCCTGTGTGCTTGAAAGCCAGGGGTCAGAAGAGGAGGCTCTTTCCCTCCCGAACGTCACTTTAGAGCCTCTGAAATTCTGGACCCCAAATTACATTAAGAAGGACAGAGAGGACTGTAAGCCCGTCCTCTCTGGATCAACTTTTAATTTGCCGGAATTTCTCACCCCCTCTAGGTGACCTCCTGAACCCTACACCACTGCCTTGAAGGGGCCACACTCCAAAAATGGGCGCAACATAGCGTCCATCCAGGACCCAACCCTGGCGTCCTGTACAGTGTATATTATACACATTTGCCCAGATTCAGAAAGATCAGCGTATCTTTCTGCGGGTGTAACATATCTCAGATACGTTATGCCGCCGTAAATTAGAGCGCAAGTTCCGTATTCAGAAAGAACGTGCGCCCTAAGTTACGGCGGCGTAACGTATGTGGTCCGGCGTAAGCCCACGTAATTCAAATGGGGATGATGTGGGCGTGTTTTATTCAAATTTAGTGTGACCCCACGTATTTCAAGTTTTTTACGAACGGCGCATGCGCAGTTCATGAAAGAATCCCAGTGCGCATGCTCGAAATTCTGCCGCAAATCGTCAATGCTTTCGACGTGAACGTAACTTACGTACAGCCCTATTCGCAAACGACTTACGCAAACGACGTAAAATTTTCAAAATTCGATGCGTGAACAACGTCCATACTTAACATTGCGTACGCCTCATAGACCCAGGGGTAACTTTACGCTGGAAAAAGCCTAACGTAAACGACGTAAAAAATTGCGCCGGGCGGACGTATGTTTCTGAATCGACGTAACTACCTAATTTGCATATTCCACGCGGAAATATACGGAAGCGCCACCTAGCGGCGAGCGTAAATATGCAGCCTAAGATACGACGGTGTAAGACACTTACGCCGGTCGGATCTTAGGGAAATCTATGCGTAACTGATTCTAGGAATCAGTCGCATAGATACGACCCCGCAACTCAGAGTTACGACGGCGTATCCGGAGATACGCCGTCGTAACTCCGTTGTGAATCCGGGCCATTGACTTTAGAGTATGGTTGGATTCAGTCAATTTAATGTAAAAAAAATAAAATAAATGGGTATTAAGTTAGTAGGCAGAATACATTTGACATGTTAGATGGAAAATCAAACCAGTTGTGGTGTTCAGCCAAGCCAAACCTCTAACTGCATCAGAAAGTGAACATTAAGCAGATATTGCTATTGTTGATAAACGTGACAGCTTCCTAATCAAGCTGGATGTTATGAAATTAGCAACCATATTAGCAATATGAATATGAAATAGCAATATGAAAAAAAGTTTACCCCCAAAAAACTATACCAAATCCTTGGAGCATGCAGCCTGAAACATGCAGCTCCCAGATACGGGACTCTTATCCTATGTGAAAAGTAAAGGATACAAAGGAGTACCTGTACTCATTAACAAAAATATAACCAGGAAACACTGTACACACACCACACACTTTGACAAGTCTTTTATAAAACAAAAATGTCCCACTATGTAAATCCATTGTCAGTCATGTTGTCCAGGAATGAAGATTCTCATAAATCACAATGAATGACACCTGACAAAGGAGAAGGAGATCTTGTATCGGCAGCAGATCGTGTTGGCTGACAACATGTTTTTTCTTTTGATGGGTTGACAGGCATGGATCTACATCACTGGACAACATGATTGACAATGGATTTTAGATTCTAATAAACCAACAGCCCTCAGACATCCACAACCATTTGGCCAAGGCTGAGGGGAAGAGACCCTTGTCTTCATCAACGTGGGGACAAGGTTCTCTCTACATGTACCTGATATGGTTCAGAAGAGGGGCGGGGAATGTCCACCCGCCATGCACTTTTTTTTTCTCTTGCATTGGGGCGCTCTTGACATCCATATCAGATCCTCATCAAACATAAGGGTCCTGTATCTATTTTTAGTGGAAACCCCATGTTTTTTTTGTATGGGGTCCACCATTAACAATTATACCATCTTCCAGGATAAATATCTGGTATTGATGAAAGTCCCTGGATGAATAAATTAGCCTTGATCTGTCATTTAAATTTAAATAGCATTGTTTCACTTTTGCTGTAGTAGGTTGTATACATTGTACATATGCATCATATCACAGGAAGGTTCAGGGCACCCCCCTGAAGAATGGTGTTCAGAAGAAAATTATCATTTTTTTAAATCTTTATTTAAACATTTAAAAATAATGAAATCAAAGATTTGAGACATTTAGTATAAATAGGCCATCAATTACAAGATGCAGTAAGGGCTTACAAACCCACACCCCCAATATGGTCATGTCTGCCAGGATATGCCAGGAGAGTAACATCAATTGCAAGCATACTAAATTAGACACCAGGGGGGTATTTACATTTTTAATGTTTCCCTTAAATATTTTTTAAAATATCTGCTCCTTGTCATGATGAATTAAAAATATATATTTGTTTGTCTGGTACATGGCCCTCACGATAATGATCAGCTTCCCACATCCTTTGTTTGATAATCTTACCTATCTTCACTTGACTTCACTTGAATATTGACTTCAATGGGGTTCATGTTCAGCACCCACACTTATGTAAAGTTTGACGAACGTACTCTAAACTTAACCCAGGTACGTTGAGCTTATCACAACTAGTGGGGGGTTTCATAGATATTTTAAAGCATTTGTGAATCCATTGAGCAAGTTTTGGAGGACCTTCAACTGAATATATATATTCAGCTACGATAGAGGTGTATTGTGTTTTCTTACAGTGTATTTTATTTTACATTTCTTTTTTAAATTGTATTTTTATTGGGTTTTAAGAAACACAGAGCAGAATCATAGAGTACAAAAGAATGATAACATCAACATAATGATATCAAAGAGATTTCTCAAAAGAGAGCATAGAAACAATTGACAAGAATACAGTGTCCAAATATGCAGATCACAGTGGTAATCTGCACAAGAATATCAGAATAATGTAGAACAAACAACTCCAATGTAGAAATTAGCAACATAGATCAGAGAATAATAATAAATATTAAGTTTCCTGTGAAAAATAAAATAAAAGAATAGATAAATAATAAAGGCTAAGGTGAGGATAGTGGCACAGAAGTCCCGTATCTCGAGTGGTCCCAAGGCTCCCAAACCTTATCGAATTGTGGGATAGAATCATGGACAGACGCTGTTAAGTACTCCATCCTCCGAATCTCAGTGACCAGGTGCAGAAATCTGGACCACGGAGGGGGAGCCGTGGATAACCAACACATCGGTATAAGCCTCCTGGCCGCAAGTAAGACATAGGCGGCCAAGCGGTTTACATTTTTGGTCAGGCCAGGGAACGGAAGTCCCAAAAGAAAATTTAAAGGGTCAAACGAAAGGAACAAATCCATTACCTCCTGTAACAGTAGCCTCACCTTCAGCCAAAAGGGTTGGACCAGGGAACAATTCCAAAAGATATGGAACAAAGTACCAGTAATGCTTCCACAACGCCAGCAAAGTGGTGAAACCGAGGGAACATACGTATGGATAACATCAGGGGTTTTATACCAGAACATAAGGATTTTGATGGACGTTTCTCGATGGGTCACACATTTAGAAGACTTAAAAGTAGAGGACCAAATCTTGTCCCAGACTTGAACCGTAATAGGCTTACTCAATAAGTGTGACCATTTTCTCATGTAAAGGTGTGTGGTTTCAGAATTAGGAGTCGACTCATGGAGGATACGGTGGATAGAAGAAATTAAATGTAATTGATGGGGGCCCTGAGCACACAAAAACTCGAAAGCTGTCGGTCTGTCGAGGGTCAAGGTGGGAGATTTGGATTGAAAGAAATGTCTAACTTGTAGGTAGAAATAAAAAAGATGAGATGGTATATTAAATTTTCTACACAAGAAGTCAAAAGTGTACAGCCTCCGCGTAATGGGATCAACTACATTCCGTAGCTGAAACAGAGGTACATTGAGCCATGGGGAAATCCTACCCAGGGACATGCTATCTGGAATGGTTGGATTGAACAGAACGTTTGCAAGTGGTGGGCAAGTCGAGGCAAGGGGATAGTTTTTGAGACATTTACGCCAAACGTTTAGAGTAAAGGCCATTGGGGCAGTACATTGACGCTTAAAGATAGGATCCAGAGAAGAAAGTGTACCCCAAACTAAAGAGCAAGGGTGAACCGGGTATAGCACCCCCCTCTCAATGGTGGCCCATTGACTCGGAGCATGTAGGGAGGACCAGGACACAACAGCCCTCAAATGTGAAGCGTAATAATACTTAGCGATGTCCGGGGCACCTAAACCACCCCTGGATCTAGGGGCAAACACCACTGAGCCTGCTATACGATGTGTCCCGCCACCCCATATAAACTTTAAAAAACTCCTACGTATTGCTTTTAACTGGGGGGATGGTAGGGCAATCGGCAACGTTTCAAAATGATAGAGCAATCTAGGCAGAATGGACATTTTTAGAACGTTAATCCTACCGAGAAGGTAAAGAGGGTATTTCGTCCATGTCTGCAGGGACTTATTAATGTCCAAGACTAAAGGGGGAAAATTAACTGTATAAAGAGATGAATAAGAGGGAGTAAGCAGAATACCTAGATATTTGAGGGACTCAGTACACCATTTATAGGGAAAGGAATCCTTAAGTTGAGATAGTAGGGTTGGAGAAATATGGATGGGAAGAGCCTCAGTTTTGGAAGTGTTAACCTTATACCTCGAGATGGCGCTAAAGGAGGACAATAGTTTGTGTAGTGAGGGGAGGGAAATTAGTGGCTTGGTAATAGTGAGCAAGATGTCGTCTGCAAAGAGCGACAACTGATATTCTCCCTGTCGCATCACCACCCCACAAATGTCCGGATGGGAGCGAATAGACCCGGCCAGGGGCTCCAAGCATAAAATAAAGAGCAATGGAGATAAGGGACACCCCTGCCGAGTCCCGTTCGTCATGGGAAAGCGAGGCGACAAGAAGGACGACATCTGCACTTGGGCCGTGACTGTCGAATAAAGGGCCTCCAAGGCTTTTAAAAAAGGGCCTTTAAAACCATATACTTTTAGAGTGGCAAACATATAAGGCCAACTTAGCCTATCAAAGGCCTTTTGAGCATCTAGACTCAATACCAGTGCCGGGCGGGCGGTTCTGTCCAGGAGGTCTATCAAGTCAATTGCCTGCCAGGGACAAAACCAACCTGGTCACTATGGATTAATTTGGGGATTAGTCTGGACAGTCTGGATGCGAGGATCTTGGTAAAAATTTTGTAGTCAGAATTTAAAAGAGAAATGGGTCTGTAATTATCTGGTATAGAGGGATCCTTGCCAGGTTTCGGAATAACTGAAATGTGTGAGTGAGAGAAGTGAGGGTGCGGGGGAGTACCTTTGAACAGAGAGCTGTACAGGGTCAGCATATGGGGAGATAGAATGTCAATGAAAGTTTTATAGTAAAAGTAAGATAGACCGTCAGGGCCAGGCGATTTATGTAGGGGAAGGCTTTTGATTATAACTGAGAGTTCCTCAGCACTAACTGCCGCATTTAATCCGGCTAAATCCGCTGAAGACAATCTTGGGAGCTTTAAAGTGGAAAAAAAAGACTCAAACTTATCTAGATTAAAAGAGAAATGATTTTCCGGAGTCAGGCAATTGTATAATTTTTGGTAGAACTTGCCAAAAATATCAACCATTTCTCAAGGGCAATGCGTCCTGGAACCATCCAATTTCACAAGGAAATCAGGAAAGGAGTGGAAAGGGCGTGGGCGCAATTTATTAACCAACATTCTGTGGGGTTTGTTTGAGAATTCGTAAAATTTTTGTTTCGACCACATTAAGGACCTGGCCGCCTTATCGAGATTCAACTATTTAATCTGTTCTCGAAGGGAAGTGACTCTACGGAGTTTCACCACCGTGGGGGCGCACAACAGCTCCCGCTCTGCGTCAACTAGAGTGGATGTCAAAGATTGAAGGAGTACGTTTCTGTCTCTCTTTAATCGAGAGCTTTCAGCAATGCAAATGCCACAGAATACGGCCTTGTGCGCCTCCCACAGTGTAGAAAAGTCGGAGACTGACCCCAAATTAAGTTGGAAAAAATCCAAGCCTTTGGTTAGAATAGAACGGGAAATTTCGGATTGTAAGAGATGGTCGTTAAGACGCCAATGACAGGACTTAGTGTGGGCCTGGGAAAGCATGATATCTAACATGATGGGGGCATGGTCCGACCATGTAATGAGAGATATATCAGATTCAACCACATAAGGAATAATCGGGGCCGAAATAAAAAAATGATCAAGGCGTGAATACATTTTATGAGCCGGAGAATAAAATGTGAATTGTTTGGAGGTTGGATGTTTAATCCTCCATGAGTCGAAAAGTTGGTGGGACCTAATACATTTACAGAAGGCATTAGATTGGGATGCAATCCTCTTAGATGGAGGGGTATTAAGAAGGGTTTGTCTACCTCTGGTAGGGGACATTATCAAGTTGAAATCCCCCGACGATCATAAAAGGTTGTGCATGATAATGGGGGGAGTCAAAAAGTTTTTGAAGAAAGTCTATCTGACCCGTATTGGGGGTATAAAGATTGACCAAGGTAAATGTAGTGGTCAGGAACTCACAGTCTAAAATGAGAAATCTCCCATGTGGGTCAGCATGCGAGCCCCTGACCTTGATAGGACAAGATTTTTTAATCAGGATAGCTACTCCCGCCTTGCCCGTGGAGTCAGAGGCAAGGAAGGAGGTGGGAAAAAACCTTGAAGCAAATTTAAACGATCCTCCCGCCCGGAAATGGGTCTCCTGGATCAGTATGACATCCGCGCCTGAGGCCCTGAAGTCCTTCAGGGCCATCCAGCGCTTATTGACAGAACCTAGACCCTTCACATTATATGAAAGAATTCTTAACGCCATGAGATCGGGCTAGGTAAATAGGCTTGTGTACGAATAATGGGAATGAAAGATAATAATGAAACATAGGCAAGATTAAAACCATAGAAAATGTAAAATGTGCATAAAACATCTCTTGAAATAACGTCATCTCGACATCTGAAAAATAGCAGACATATCCTGCAAAGGAACATCATTGAGTTAAGAAAATAAAAACATAGCAAATAAGACCAATAGAGTTGTTTAACAAAAATGGACACATCGGACAAAAACAACAATAACCAAAAAAAAAAAGAAAAAACATCTAAGACTTTGAAAGCCTGAGTTGCAATTACAACTCAGGAGGCCCTGGACAAAGCCCAGGGCATAGAAGGGGCGTCTACGGACTCTCATCAGGGGGTTCTGGATAAGGGGATGGGGAGAGCCATCTGTTCACCTTATGAGAGTGGTAGCGGCAAAAATGGACTTGACAGTCAGAGTTCCAAAAATAGTGAAAAGAAGTCAATACATAAACATGGAAGACCGACAGCATGTACATGACAACCTGAAAAAAAAAAGAAACACATCCCATGGGTTGGGAAAAGATCCACCCTGAACCAGGAGCAGGGTGGAAACAAAACCTTAAAGAAAGGCCAATAAACTCAATTCCTTACAAAATGAGAAAGAATAAAAACAAAATGTAAGGAGCACTGAAGTGTGGATCCAGGAAGAAAAACAAAAAGAGAAAACATGGAACAATTCAAGGAGGCTGTTTGGAGAAATGTGGACGTTGAGGTGTAGAGAAATTCTTCTTAGATATGCCCCTAACAGGGGTCCAGATACGGCTTGGCGTGTTGGGAGGTATACGAACCTGGGCAGTAGAAGGATTCAAGTCCTCATCCGGAAGAGGAGGTAGGCCAAGGCCTTTCAGGAAAGCCTCACCCTCCTGTACCTCACGCATGATATGCTGAACTCCATCTATGGATACAACAAGGCGGAAAGGGAAACCCCAATAGTATGGGATCTTGTGATGCTGTAGATGGGAGGTTATTGGACGTAGAGATCTACGTTTAGCAAGGGTGATGGGAGACAAGTCACTGAAAATCTGTAGCTTTGCCCCTTTGTATGTAATTTGGGATTTGTTGCGTGTGGCCAAGGTTAGAGCCTCCTTGCTTTCAAAAAAATGAAACCTCACTATGACATCTCTAGGTCTAGCTCCAGACGGAGGTTTAGGGCCCAGAGACCGATGCGCCCTATCCAATCGCCAGTCTATGTCTACTATAGTGGGGGCCATGGTGTTGAAAAGACCCAGAAGATAGGTACATAGATCAGGGTCGCCTACTGTTTCGGGGATACCCCTAAAGCGTAAGTTCTGCCATCTTTCCCTGTTCTCCAGGTCCTCCTGTTGTAGTTGGAGTTGAGAGACCGAAATGCGTAAGTTATGATTTTCCTCCTCTATAGCCTGTACATAGTTAATCATCTCATCAAACTTGTTTTCAAGAGTGTCTGTACGTTCTCCAATTTGGTTAATTTCGCCCCTCAGTTCCGCAGCTAGTTTGCTCACCTCGGCCGACACATTACTCGTAATCTGTCGGAGCAAGAGTTGCAGTTTAGCGTCAAGTTTAGCATCTAAGATATCTGGGGTGAGGATTTCATGTGGAGAGGGAGATCTCATGACCGGATCCTGAGCGGTGCTTGTCAGAGATCTTTCAGCAGTCTCCGAACCCAAAGGTGGGTCTAGTGCAGCAAAGGGATCCACAGAATGATTAGATGACACAGATTGTGATCTGGTTACAAAGCGCTCCATATTTAAATTCTTACAGTGTCCAAACAATGGCTTATAATAACGTTGTTGCTGGCCAACTTTTCTCATGGGGCGCAAAGAGGAAAGGTAGGTCAAGGCTTACCCCCGAATTTTTAAATGGCTAGAGTAGCATCACGGAGGTCTTGGTGAACAGATGGGACCCCAAGCTCATTTAGAAGTCAGTTTACATAGTAATTGTAACAGTTATCAAATCATCTGTATGGGCATCAGGCAGTGGCATAAGAAAGGTTAGCAAAGCACTCAGTTTGGCAAAAGAAAAGTTATGTGGTAAATGGCTGGATGAGACAGGGAGAGCCTGGTGCAGTAAGGAGTAGCAAGATGGCCGCCGAGAA
The DNA here is from genome assembly GCF_905171775.1 of Rana temporaria. Taxonomy (NCBI): domain Eukaryota; kingdom Metazoa; phylum Chordata; class Amphibia; order Anura; family Ranidae; genus Rana; species Rana temporaria. Next base: position 120,963,779 of record NC_053495.1, read on the forward strand.
CCAGAGGTAGGCCGAAGCCGCAGTCTTTCCTAAGTAAGGCAGCCGACCGGGTGAACTACAAGTCCGTGCAGGTCTGCAAAACCTCCCACCCGCAGGATCCGGGACCTCACAGAGCGGGCAGCTACAGGGAAGGAGAGGCTGATGTCTGGATACTCACTGCGCTCTGGGGAAGCAGATGTCCCGGTCCGTAGGCCGCAAGATGGCGCCGCGAGGCTCCGAGAACCGCGGCAGAGCTTCTGAGGTCACACCGTCGGCAGACAGGCATCCAAGGACCCCCGAGGGCACGGCGATCAGCGGAGCAGGCGGTGGCAGACGTCCGGTGCCCGGAATGCGGGCTTCAGGTACGAAGGGCTCCGGAGGAGCCTCAGGCCTCAAGATGGCGCCGGCGCGGTGCGGATCTTCAGCTCAGGCCTGAAGAAAAGGTTAGCCTGGCCCGGGAAAAAAGTTCAGATAAGCAGCTGGGGCAGTAGAAGGGAATGTCCCAAGTCAGGAGCTGCAAAAATTGGGTGCCACAGAGGTAGCCTGAAGCAGGGATGGCATTGGATTTTCTGCATCTTTGCGGAGCTCTGTATCCACACGTCCTCCCTGTTTCCCGTCCGGACACGCCCCCTATTTTACATTTCTTATGCTTTAAAAAAGAACAGGAACAGAAGAGCAGTCTAGAAGTTGTCACTTAGGCCATAAGCACTTGTTATATTGACCAGAACATTGATGTTGTAAGAGATTTTAGTTAAAACAAATGCTTATGTTTCCTTTGTTTTAACACCCTTATGTCTTTGCAGGTCTACCTGGTAAGACTGCTCTTTGCCTTTTTCTTTTAATACAAGAACAAAAGACATGCTAAGCCTGACCCGTTTTTTTTCATCATTTTTCATACTGAAGACCTTATTTAATCCTATGATGAAAAGTATATATTTGCCATCTCCTGAAGCATTTAAAAGCACTCTTTTGTATAATTTTATGTTTTTTTCCCCTGCTTCCTTTCATCGCAGTATTTAAAAGAATCTGTCCTAAATGCCAGGTTATGTTTCCTTAGACTGATATTTAAATCTTCACACACACAGAAAAAAAAATAGAATACATCTTAGCTTGGCATTAAATCAGAGTCGGTGTCATAATGGGAGCTGTATCACAAAGGAATTCTGATTAGGCAAATAGTCTTTCATAAAAGCGAGCGGGGAGATATAATGCTGAATAATCAGAGCACTTGCATTTCATCTCTGTTTGGAAGCATCTCGATACCCAGCTAGTATAATAGAAATCTTTAATACACAATTAAATGCCTTTTAACCCTTACTGCAGCCATGAACTTTGAACAACCTCAATAATAGTACAATTAACAGTAGATTTAAAAAAATTCAAGTAAAAACAGAACCCAAAACAGCAATGGACAATCTGTTGAGCATCTTCAAGCTTCAATTTATGGCCGAAGCCCATTGGAATTTTGCAGTTTACTAAAAGCCTTACTAGTCCCCTTTCACATTTATACGACTTCAAAGTCGTGCGATTTTGCCGCGATTTTACGCGATTTTGCCGCCGCGATTTTGCCGCGATTTGGGATCAGTACAACTTCGACTTTGCCACAACTTTGGCATTAACCAATAAAAACATACATGGTGTGAGGCAATTCCTTTTCCTGCCACCGCAGTTGTCATTGCTGCTGCGGCAGTAGCAGTGCATGAGGAAGAAGAAGAGGAGAAGCGGAGGCGGGGAAGACGTTGATATTGGGTACATCCCATCATTGGCAATCGTCAAGATAGGGGTCAATTTTGGGTCCTCTATAATGAAGAATGAGAAGAATGCTCCTTACATTGGTGGTCAGTGGGAAGAATGCTCCTTACATTGGTGGTCAGTGAGAAGAATGCTCCCTAAATTGGTGATCAGTGGGAAGAATGTCCCTTACATTGGTGGTCAGTGAGAAGAATGCTCCTTAAATTGGTGATCAGTGGGAAGAATGTCCCTTACATTGGTGGTCAGTGAGAAGAATGCTCCTAACATTGGTGGTCAGTGGGAAGAATGCTCCTTACATTGGTGGTCAGTGGGAAGGATGTCCCTTACATTGGTGGTCAGTAGGAAGAATGCTCCTTACATTGGTGGTCAGTGAGAAGAATGCTTCTTACATTGGTGGTCAGTGGGAAGAATGTTCCCTTCATTGGTGGTCAGTGGGAAGAATGCTCCTTACATTGGTGGTCAGTGTGAAAAATGCTCCTTACATTGGTGGTCAGTGAGAAGAATGTCCCTTACATTGGTGGTCAGTGGGAAGAATGCTCCTTACATTGGTGGTCAGTGGGAAGGATGTCCCTTACATTGGTGGTCAGTGGGAAGAATGCTCCTTACATTGGTGGTCAGTGGGAAGGATGTCCCTTACATTGGTGGTCAGTTGGAAGGATGTCCCTTACATTGGTGGTCAGTGGGAAGAATGCTCCTTACATTGGTGGTCAGTGGGAAGGATGTCCCTTACATTGGTGATCAGTGGGAAGAATGTCCCTTACATTGGTGGTCAGTGAGAAGAATGCTCCTAACATTGGTGGTCAGTGGGAAGAATGCTCCTTACATTGGTGGTCAGTGGGAAGGATGTCCCTTACATTGGTGGTCAGTTGGAAGGATGTCCCTTACATTGGTGGTCAGTGAGAAGAATGTTCCCTTCATTGGTAGTCAGTGGGAAGAATGTCCTCTTCATTGGTAGTCAGTGGGATATTGTCTTTATAGTTTGTCTTTGTAGTTTATCTTGTCTTTGTAGTTTGGGTCACACAAATCATAAATAGCTGGGCACTCACAGATAAATCGAATGATTTGCTCATTATCGAGGACGTCTTTTTTTTTACCTGTTTGGAGCACATTGTTCCTGAGGGAATAACCAGGAAGTGAATGTTTGGTGGAAAAATGTGCTTTAGAGGCGCTTCTATGCTGAAAGGATTGGGTGGGACAAGGGTTAAAAAGCTGCTTGTGCTTACAAAGTTGTACTGAAATCGTACTGAAATCGTGTCTATATTATTCAGGTACGATTTGCATGCTACTTGAGGGTTTAACATTGAGGTCTATGGACATAAACTCGCATGGAAGTTGGACCAGAGTAGTGCAGGGACTACTTTAATGTCGGCACGATTTAAAGTCGTGCCAGTATGAATGGTGTTCATTGAAAATAATGGAGAATGACTTGTCTTACACGATTTTGCAGTACAAAATCGTGAGACAAGTCGTATAAGTGTGAAAGGGGACTAAGGCATTTTTAGAATTAAAGTGAATGTAAACCCACCACTCACTCAGTATAAACCAGTGGTCTCAAAGTACCGGCCCGCGGGCCATTTGCGGCCCGCGGACCAGTTATAAATGGCCCGCAGGCAGGGTGGAAGTGAGGGGAGCAAAAAAAAAAAAAAAATTTTTTTTTTTTTTTGAGCTGGAGCCATCTGGTGGTGAGCCGTTGGTATTACAAGTTATTACCACCAGATGTGAGCTGGCGCCATCTGGTGGTGGCCGTTGGTATTACAAGTTAAGCATTACAAGTTAAACAGCAATTCTAATGTAATTTTACACTATTTTCACTGCCATATTCTTCCCTCTAATTAGAACCCCCAAACATTATATATATTTTTTATCCTAACACCCTAGAGAATAAAATAGCGATCGTTGCAATACTTTCTGTTACGCCGTATTTGCGCAGCGGTCTTACAAGCGCACTTTTTTGGGAAAAAATTACACTTTTTTTAATTAAAAAATAAGACAACAGTAAAGTTATCCCCATTTTTTTTAATATTATGAAAGATAATGTTACGCCGAGTAAATTCATACCCAACATGTCACGCTTCAAAATTGTGTCCGCTTGTGGAATGCCGACAAACTTTTTTACCCTTTAAAATCTTCATAGGCGACGTTTAAAAAAATCTACAGGTTACATGTTTTAAGTTACAGAGGAGCTAGAATTATTGCTCTCACTCTACCAATCGCGGCGATACCTCACATGTGTGGTTTGAACACCGTTTACATATGCGGGCGCTGCTCACGTATGCTCACGTATGTGTTCGCTTCTGCGCGCAAGCTCGTCGGGACAGGGTGCGTTTTCTGGCCCCTAACTTTTTTAGCTGGCTCCTAGATTCCAAGCAAATTTGTCAAACCCTGACTTACACCAGTGCTGGTGGTAATAATGTGCTCGCTGACACCAGTGCTGGTGGTAATAATGCGCTCGCTGACACCAGTGCTGGGGGTTAAAAATGTGTTCGCTGACACTAGTACTGTTGTTTTTGAAGTTTGAAAGTTTGCATGCGGCCCCCCATGGCATATGAAAACTTGTCTTGTGGCCCTCAGGTAATTTGAGTTTGAGACCCCTGGTATAAACTAATGGCACAGTATTGATGTGTACATGCAAGCCTCCTGCATGTACACCCTACCTTGCAAATGTCACCCCCTTTAGCAGCAGGAGCCCCTCAAAACTCTGGATTCGGTGGGTGGGTCTCTTTGCCGGAGCTCGTGGGCAGAGTTGTGATGCCACAAGACTCCCCACCCACCTCTACACTCTCCTACTCTCCTATTCCTGAGTTTTCAGTAACTTACAGTCGAAACTCAGGAAAGGTACCACATGATTTCAGCGTGCCCAAACATGCTGAGGTGTGGAGCAGCCAATCCTGGGAGAGCTGGAGAAGAAAGGAGGAGAGATTTGAAGCGAGAATCGCAGACACTCTCTCTGCTCTCATGCCATGCATGAGATAAAAAAATAAGATGTCAATCATAGCACTGGGACATGTAGCGACACAAACCTATCTGTGTCATTTTTTTATCTTACTGCAAAAAGACAAGAGGATTGCTCAGAGCTGAATTAACTCTTTGTGGCAAGACTGGGCACAGCTGACTTGACACCCTCTACTGTACCAGGTAGAAGTCGTCATTAAAAAATGTTTTTCAGGTTTACATCCACTTTAAATTACTACTCAAACCAAAACTTTTGCATTTGATATCGTGAGAAAGGGTTAGAAACTCTGTCAGGTTTCTGTCACTGTATGTGCCCCAGGTAGGGAGATTTTATTTCACTACCTGTCAAGAAATTATGGCAAATCTCTCCATTGAGGGAACAGACAATAAAAAAGCAAAGAGAAAAGAAGGAGAGGTGAAGCCCAACCTTCTTTTTATTATATGAGTGTGACAAGAAGAAGTGAGAGAAAATGTCCCCAATGAGGTCACAAACAAAAATCAAAAACTTGACTAATATAAATTCATACCCACAATATTAAAAAATAAAAGCATAGCAGAAACTGAATCTACAAAGCTAAAGCCAATTCAGTATTAAATTGTAATTAAATCCTAAACATATTAGCAATTTTAGCAGCTCACATCAGCACATGTCCTTCATGCAGCTTTTTCATTATTTAAAACTTGCCTTTCTTCAACTTTCTGCTGCTTCAATGATTACTGCCCAAGCATTTTTGTTGTAGGGTGGCTACATATCCATGTAGGATTTGATGGATCCACCCTTGCTTGCATGTTCCCAGCTAGAACTAGAGTCAAGTGTCCCTACACCATGAGCCTCAGTAAAAACAAATAGCCTGAAGCTAAGACACCTCTCCTTTTCCCCTTGTCTCCCTCTTTTTCTATAATGGATTGATAGCTGCTGTTGACTGTGCCATCTATTGTTACCATTGAGATAATTGAGACTGTGTCTTTTTAAGTTATAAACTATAAGTTCTTAGGCAAAAATATGAAGAAATAGTTTACTGGGAAATGTTTACTTGATTGGGCTGCATTTGGTAATGTAAAGAAAAATGCTGAGATTTAAATACTATTTTAATAAGCCCTAAGAAACCAAACTATATATTCTTTATTCTAATGCTTTACTTAGGAAAAAGTCCAACCTAGTGTGACATTGGTAATAGTGATTGTACCTTGTGTAGTTAGGGCCCATAGTGATACATTAAAGAGGAAGTAAGCCCTGATGGGTTTACTTCCTCTTTGTTTCCCTGTAAAGGTAAAACATAATGGGCTACTATGCATCACATGCCCATTATGTGTCACTTACCTGCAGGAGGTAACCATTGGTAATTAACCATTTCACACATACATACATTGGTGTTGTGTATCTGCATTTGTGTGGTCATACAGTATACAATAATACATATCTCTCACAAGCCTACATTGGTACATATCAGTATACAAAAATAATACATTTTATGATGTCTCTTTTACAAATATATAAATTCGGTTTCACACACACATATATATATAAAGGGGAGGAATATATATATATATATATATATATATATATATATATATATAGTGCCTTGCGAAAGTATTCGGCCCCCTTGAACTTTGCGACCATTTGCCACATTTCAGGTTTCAATCATAAAGATATAAAACTGTAGAAGGAGCTGTGAGCTCCGAGCGCATAGCCTTTCATTCCACAGAGACAGTCCTGACCCCTTCCTCCCACCCCGTGCTGGTGACCTCATTTCCGTTTCCAGTTCAAGCTGGTCAGCATGGAGCAGACTACGTCCTGGTTTTCCTAAATGTACAGCTATTCAGCACAACAGCATCACACCAGAACCCGTTTCTTTTATAAGGCCCCTGAAGGGCCCTCCTTATAGTCTCCGTTATGTATGTTTTCAAGGAAGTTTACGGATCACTTTCATCCCCCCTTTGCATTTTTTTAATTCTGCACCCACGACTATTTTTCTACATGCTGCAATTAATAATAAAAGTATATTCAACCTCATTGGCCTGACGGTCCTTGCATGAGACACTTACTACAAGAAAGGGCTTACTAACTGCAAGGTATTTTCTCTTTCTCGATCTCTCCTTTCATACATAAAAAGGTATGTATACAACACACACACACACACAGACGTACACACACACACATACTTTTATATACACACAGGGCCTGATTCCCAAAAGAGATACGCAGACTTAACTGCTGTTCAGTCTGTGCCTAACTTTGGAAACGATTCTCAAAAGGCTTTTTCCAAAGTTAGGCAGAAAATCTGACATGTGTAAGACACTTACACGGTCAGATCTTAGGATGCAGTACCGCATCCGCCACTGGGGGCATTTCTCATTGAAATGCAGCTTTGAGTATGCAAATGAGGACTTAAGCAGATTCTCAAAGCATTTCATCATTGTGATTTCTGCGTAAGTTCCGAATTTGCTTGCGCAAAACTAGGGCTGGTTTTACAATGTGTAAAGTTAGTCACACCTTGTAAAGGCCCATTCAAGCGACGGCATTTGGTATGCATTCCTGAGGGAGAACTCCACGGCAATTTTTAAATTCAAAACCGGCATGGGTTCCCCCCCCAGGAGCATACCAGGCCCTTAGGTCTGGTATGGGTTGTAAGGAGACCCCCCTACGCCGAAAAATCGACGTAGGGGTCCCCCTACAATCCATACCAGACCCGTATCCAAAGCACGCTACCCGGCCGGTCAGGAAGGGAGTGGGGACGAGCGAGCGCCCCCCCCCTCCTAAGCCGTGCCAGGCCGCATGCCCTCAACATGGGGGGGTTGGGTGCTCTGGGGCAGGGGGGCGCACTGCGGGCCCCCCCACCCCAGAGCACCCTGTCCCCATGTTGATGAGGACAGGACCTCTTCCCGACAACCCTTGCCGTTGGTTGTCGGGGTCTGCGGGCGGGGGCTTATCGGAATCTGGGAGTCCCCTCAAATAAGGGGGCCCCCAGATACCGGCCCCCCACCCTAAGTGAATGGATATGGGGTACATCGTACCCCTATCCATTCACCTGGAGGCAAAAAGTAAAAGTTAGTAAACACACAACACAAGGGTTTTTAAAATAATTTATTATTCTGCTCCGGAGGCCCCCCTGTCTTATTTATTAGCTCTATTACCAGGGGGGGCTTCTTCTTCCACTCTCCGGGGGTCTTCTTCCACTCTCCGGGGGTCTTCTTCCACTCTCCGGGGGGGGTTTCTTCTTCCGCTCTCCGGGGGGGGGGCTTCTCCGCTCTCCGGGGGTCTTCATCTCTCTTCGCCGCTCTCCGCTGTTGACTCGGCGAACCCCGGTTATTCTGCAGATGTCCGGTGCCTTCTTCTTCAGCGCTGGCTGCCTGCTATCTTTGTGTGTTAGCTCAATTAGTAACAGGCAGCCGGCGCGGTCTTCTGTGACGTCACCTTCTTCTCTTCTGTTCTTCTCCCCTCTTCCGATGTTGCCTCGTCGCCTCTTGTCACTGTAATGATGGAAGCGCGCCTTGCATCCCATTTATATAGGCATCACCGTCCCATCATGCTCCGGTAGGTACCCACGTGGTGGGTGCACGTGGGTAGGCACCCACCACGTGGGTACCTGCCGGAGCATGATGGGACGGTGATGCCTATATAAATGGGATGCAAGGCGCGCTTCCATCATTACAGTGACAAGAGGCGACGAGGCAACATCGGAAGAGGGGAGAAGAACAGAAGAGAAGAAGGTGACGTCACAGAAGACCGCGCCGGCTGCCTGTTACTAATTGAGCTAACACACAAAGATAGCAGGCAGCCAGCGCTGAAGAAGAAGGCACCGGACATCTGCAGAAGAACCGGGGTTCGCCGAGTCAACAGCGGAGAGCGGCGAAGAGAGATGAAGACCCCCGGAGAGCGGAGAAGCCCCCCCCGGAGAGCGGAAGAAGAAACCCCCCCCCCGGAGAGTGGAAGAAGACCCCCGGAGAGTGGAAGAAGACCCCCGGAGAGTGGAAGAAGAAGCCCCCCCTGGTAATAGAGCTAATAAAGAAGACAGGGGGGCCTCCGGAGCAGAATAATAAATTATTTTAAAAACCCTTGTGTTGTGTGTTTACTAACTTTTACTTTTTGCCTCCAGGTGAATGGATAGGGGTACGATGTACCCCATATCCATTCACTTAGGGTGGGGGGCCGGTATCTGGGGGCCCCCTTATTTGAGGGGACTCCCAGATTCCGATAAGCCCCCGCCCGCAGACCCCGACAACCAACGGCAAGGGTTGTCGGGAAGAGGTCCTGTCCTCATCAACATGGGGACAGGGTGCTCTGGGGTGGGGGGGCCCGCAGTGCGCCCCCCTGCCCCAGAGCACCCAACCCCCCCATGTTGAGGGCATGCGGCCTGGCACGGCTCAGGAGGGGGGGGGGGCGCTCGCTCGTCCCCACTCCCTTCCTGACCGGCCGGGTAGCGTGCTTTGGATACGGGTCTGGTATGGATTGTAGGGGGACCCCCTACGTCGATTTTTCGGCGTAGGGGGGGTCTCCTTACAACCCATACCAGACCTAAGGGCCTGGTATGCTCCTGGGGGGGGAACCCATGCCGTTTTTTTCTTTGAAAATTGGCATGGAGTTCTCCCTCTCAGGAATGCATGCTGAGCGACGCTGTCATGTTTTTTTATAATTATTTGTTTTCCCAGCGCGTATATTTTTTTTCACCCGTCGCAACTTTAGTGTCCCGTCGCAATTCTCAAAGCCGCCCGGCGTTAATTACGTTTGCGCGCTGCACGTCAGGAAAATGACGTCACACGCATGCACAGTACGGCCGGCGCGGGAGCGCGCCTCATTTAAATTTTAAACGCCCCCCGGAGAGGAGGACCGCCTTGCGACGGCGGCACTTAAGTTACACGGCCTGAAATTTCTAGGTAAGTGCTTTGAAGATCGGGCACTTAGGTAGAGATTTTAAGTCAGTGTAACTTAACTGCTGAAAGTTAAGTTAGGCAGCTTTTTTGGGAATCAGGCCCACAGTCTTTATAAATCTCAAAAAGCCATTATTTATAAGAAGTTCTGATTTATTTTTTAATATTAGATTTTTTTATTGCCTGGAAACCTAAACATGTGAACATATTTGGAATATCAGAATTATATATTTATAATTCATGTTTTTTTCCTCCTTTACTCAGTTGCATGCCTCTCTTAGGTGTTAGTAAAGAGAGAGATCAAATGCATATATGTACGTTACAGCCCAATAAATCTCCCTTATGCTTCACATTGGCAGGTCGACCTGACCTTGAAATGGGCTTTAATCTGGTGTCTTAGAAGAATAGAGAGCCAGCTTTGACAATCAGAAGCTAAACCCAGCTAGCTCAAGACTATCTAGATATTGCTTAATCTTTTTAATCTACTAAGACAAATCCCTTTCTTTATCTTGATATTAACATATTTCTGTTTTATTATGAGCTTCTTTTAGTAATTCCCATTTCTGATTATTTGAAGGGATGACTTGTAAATATAAATTGTTATAACCTATTTTCTGAGTTATCAGGAATAACCTGACCACAAACAAATTGTTAAATGCAGAGGAAATAATGAAATAAATGTTTGCTCTAGATATGATATGTTTACACATATTGTATGTCTTCCTCTTTAGATTGTAGTTATTGGATATGGTTTCCCTGGTATATTGAAAACATTGAGGGGTTTATGAACAATGACACTGGCTCCACTAATGCAGCACAAAGGGGTTAATTACCTGCCACTGGTCACTAATGCTTCAGTGACTAGTGGCAGTACATTAACCTCTTCATGCTGCCCCCCCTCCCCCAAAGAGTTAAACACTCCAGCCAGTTCACTAGAAATACCTGATTACTAACAGTGCAACTCAATATTACACTGTCAATGTCACAACAATAAATTTCAAAGAAGGATCTGCCAGCCCAGTCCCTGTCTAAATTATAGCTCACTTGTACACAAGTTCCCAGTTGGTGTCAGCGTTACTCTATCTCCTCTCTTCAATCCCACCTTCTGGCCTCTGAATGATGTCATGCCGGGCTGGGACTAAGAAGACATCTGTCCGGCAGAGATCACTCTGCTCGACAGAGGAGTCAATGAGTTCTTTCTAGGTAGTGTCGCGTGCAGGAGCACACTCGGCACACAGCTGCAGCTCTGTGAGTGTTTGGTGCAAATGATCTCTGAGCAATGCGAGTCGGCACTTCACCACGCCCAGCAAACCTTTGAATCCAGAGCTTTGGCCCCTTTCACCCAGCAAACCTTTGAATCCAGAGCTTTGGCCCCTTTCACCCCTGGCCCCTGTTCCAGCCCTGGTCAGCCTGTTGACTGGCTTACTTCATATACTGTGTCTCAGATTTTGTGTTCTCAGTGCGTGAGTTCAGGCATCTGACAGTGAGAAATTCCTATATCTTATACTGTAGCTGAAAGTTCTGGTGAATTTAATATTTCTGCATATGCACATACATAGCAGTTTTCCCATAAGGCGTGCCAAAGTTGACTCTTAACCAACATTATTACGTTTGATAATATAGTGCTAGAAGTCACATTAATACACCTTAAAGGGGTTATAAAGGTTTGTTTTTTTATTTTCTAAATAGGTTCCTTTAAGCTAGTGCATTGTTGGTTCGCTAACCTTTTTCCTTCAATTTCCCTTCTAAATGTTTTTTTTTTCTTTGTCTGAATTTCTTACTTCCTATTTCTCCTCAGTCATCCGAGCCGTTCTGGCTGGGGGTTAGTCAGCTTCTCAGGAAGTGAGAAATTCAGACAAAGAAAAAAACATTTAGAAGGGAAATCAAAGGAAAAGGTAAGTAAACTAACAATGCACTAGCTTAACCACTTTCCGCCCGGTCAATAGTGAATTGACCTCCGGGAAGTGGTTTCGTTATCCTGACTGGACGTCTATTGATCGGGGGCACGCATCGCGGCGATTGGTGATGCGGTGTGTCAGTCTGACACACCTCTACACTGATCTCGGTAAAGAGCCTCCGGCGGAGGCTCTTTACCACGTGATCAGTCATGTCCAATCACGGCTGATCACAATGTAGACAGGAAGAGCCGCTGATCGGCTTTTCCTCACTCGCGTCAGAAAGAAACACGAGTAGAGGAGAGCTGATCGGCTCCTATCCTGACAGGGGGGGGTATGTGCTGATAGTTTATCAGTGCAGCCCCCCCTCAGATCACTGCACAGGACCACCAGCATGCCACCCAGGACCACTAGGGATGGGCATCCACACTGGACCACCAGGTATGCCCCCTAGACCACCAGGGAATGGCAATCTTTGCAAGGCAGCTGCCAATCAATTCCCAGGCAGCTGCCAACCAGTGCCCACTCAAAATCCCTGCCAGTGCCACCAGGGATACCCATCAGTGCTGCATATCAGTGCTGCATGTCAGTGCCCATTAGTTACCATCAGTGCCATGTATCAATGCCCATCAGTGCCTAGCAGTGCCGCCTATCAATGCCACCCATAAGTACCCAGCATTGCAGCCTTTTAGTGCCCATCAGTGTTGCCTATCAGTGCCAATCAGTACCCACCAGTGCCACCCATGAGTGCCCATCAGTGCCGCCTATCAATGCCCATCAGTGCTGCATATCAGTGCCACCCAACAGTGCCGCCTACCAGTGCCCATCAGTGCCGCATATCAGTGCCCATCATCAGTGCCCATCAGTGCCACCTCATTGGCGCCGCCTCATCAGTGCTGCCTTATCAGTGCCCGTCAGTGCCACCTTATCAGTGCCCATCAGTGAAGGAGAAAACATAATTATTTCTAACATTTTATAACAGAAAAAAAAATAAAACTTAATTTTTTTTCAAAATGTTCGGTCTTTTTTTATTTGTATAGCAAAAAATAAAAACCCCAGAGGCGATCAAATACCACCAAAAGAAAGCTCTATTTGTGGGAAAAAATTATAACAATTCTGTTTGGGTACAGTGTAGCATGACCACGCAATTGTCATTTAAACAGCGACAGCACAGAAAGTTAAACATTGGCTTGGGCAGGAAGGAGCGTAAGTGCATGGTATTGAAATGGTTAAAGAAACCTATTTAGAAAATAAACCTTTACAACCCCTTAAAGTTCAATCACAGCTGGTTGAATCAAAGCCATTGTTCTGAGGTTTTGGTGTAATTTCAGATTTACATTTAAGGCTTCATTTCCATGGACGTTTTTACAGCCACTTTCTTTAGCCTTTTTTACAGCTTAAAAACGCCTGTTATTTATTTATTTATTTTTTTGAAATTTCTTTATTTTTTTGAGTTTTTGAGCATTTTTGAGTGTTTTTTAACGTCTGGCGTTTTTACAGCTCTACTCTGGAGCTTCAGAACGCACTGGTCCTGTTTTTTTTTTTGCAGCTTAAAAACGGCTAAGCCATCTACAGCTCAAAAACATCATGGTGGGCATGAGGTCATAGACTAACATGGAGAGCTTTTTTTAAGCTGCAAAAAAAAACTCAGAAAAGTGGCTGTAAAAACGTCCATGGAAATGGAGCCTAATATCTCATAACTCTATCAAGCATCAGCTACAGTACGGCAATATTTCAGTCTCCTAAATTGCTTACCTGCTTGTTGACACCATACAGATTCATTAATACATACTAATAAGGAAAAACTGTATTTTAAATATATATATATATATATATATATATATATATATATATATATATATATATATATATATATATATATACACACACACACATGCATTATCTCACAAAAGTGAGTGCACCCCTCACATTTTTTTAAATATTATTATTATAGCTTTTCATTTGACAACACTGAAGAAATGATACTTGTAAAGTAGTGAGTGTACAGCTTTTTTAACAGTGTAAATAACTCAATACACAGCCATTAATGTCTAAACTGCTGGCAACAAAAGTGAGTACACCTCTCAGGCCTTGTACACACGATCAGTCCAAACCGATGAAAACGGACTGAAGTTCAGTTTCATCGGTCCAAACCGACCGTGTGTACGCCCCATCGGTCTGTAGTCCTTCAGTCCAGAAACAGAGAACTTGCTTTAAAATTGGACCGATGGATGCCTGACCGATAGGTCAAAACCGATGGTTTGTACGCAAAAGCATTGGTTCCAAACCCGGGCATGCTCAGAATCAAGTCAACACATGCTTGGAGGCATTGAACTTCATTTTTTTCAGCACATCGTTGTGTTTTACGTCACTGCGTTGGACTTGATCGGTTTTTGAACTGATGGTGTGTAGGCACATCAGACCATCAGTCTGCTTCATCGGTGAACCGATGAAACTGAACTTCAGTCCGTTTTCATCAGTTTGGACTGATCGTGTTTACAGGGCCTCAGTGAAAATGACCAAATTAGGTCAATATTTAGAGGTCAATATTTTGTGTGGCCACCATTATTGTCTAGCACTGGCTAAACCCTCTTGGGCATGGAGTTCACCAGAGAGTCTCAGGTTGCCACTGGAGTCCTCTTCCACTCCTCTATGATGACATCACAGAGCTGGTGGATGTTAGAGAGCTTGCGTTCCTCCACCTTTCGTTTGAGGATGCCCCACAAATGCTAAATAGGGTTTAGGTCTGGTGACATGCTTTGCCAGTCCATCACCTTTACCCTCAGCTTCTTTAGCAGGACAGTAGACATCTCGGAGGTGTGTTTGGGATCGTTATCATGTTGGTAAACTGTCCTGCGGACCAGTCTCCGAAGGTAGGGGATCATGCTCTGCTTCAGTATGTCACAGTACACGTTGGCAATTTTATGGTTCCCTCAATGAACTGAAGCTTCCCAGTGCTGGCAGCACTCATGCAGCCCCAGACCATGACACTCCCACCACCATGCTTGACTGCAGGCAAGACAGACTTGACTTTGTTGCTGCCACACACACTTGACACCATCTGAACCAAATAAGTTACTGTGCCCAAAAATATAAGTAAAAATATACGGCCAGATTCTCATACATTAACGTTGCTCCTGGGCAGCGTAATGTATGTGCTGTACGCTACACCGCCGCAGGTTTACAGGTTTACATCCTGATTCTCAGAACACTTACCTGTAAACTTGCGGCGGTGTATCGTTAATTCGCTCGGCGCAAGCCCGCCCAATTCAAATGGGGCGGGCACCATTTAAATTAGGCGCGCTCCCGCGCCGAGCGTACTGCGCATGCTCCGTCGGGTAAATTACCCGACGTGCATTGCGCTAAATGACGTCGCCCCGACGTCATTTGCTTAGACGTTTACGTAAATGGCGTCCAGCGCCATTCACGGACGTCTTACGCAAACAACGTATTTTTTTTAAACTTTGACGCGGGAACGACGGCCATAGTTAACATTGGTTGCCCCTGCTAATAGCAGGGGCAACCTTACGCGTCGCGTACGCTATGGAAACGACGTAAATTCTCAGCGTCGGACGCGCGTAGGTTTGGGAATCTCGCGTACTTACCTCATTTGCATAGACGACGGGGAAAACGACGATGCGACACCTAGCGGCGGGAAAAAAAATTACTTTTAAGATCTGACAGCGTAACAGCCTTACGCATGTCAGATCTAATGGTTATCTATGCGCAACTGATTCTAAGAATCAGTCGCATAGATACCCGGGGCCAGATGAGGAGTTACGACGGCGCTAATGGTGTTGCGCCGTCTTAATGCCTTTGAGAATCTGGCCCATATTGCGCTAAACTAAAACCAAAACCTTAGGCAGCCAACACAACAAAAGGATAATTGTGAAAAAACGTGAAAATAAAGTGTAGCGCCAATAAAGGAATAGTCTGAATGGCGGATCTCCTATGGGCCTAGTGATAGTGTGATCACCGGCTTGGGGTAGCAGTGCTCATTCGTTAAGAAATCACAGTGACTTTAATGTAATGACTTTAGTGAGTGAACGCCAATAGCCAAAAATGTGCAAATAGGTCACTCAATTAGCATCCTAACAGGACTGCTTGCGCATTCCAACCTGGCACTTAGTGCCTCTGTGTAAAATAGTGCTATATACGGTAAAATCACATTAGCTTAGAATGTCATACAACAAGTGAATGTTCATAGAAGACCATCTAAGTGACAATATTGTGAAAAAATTAAATGTATAATGTCGAACGAGCCTTGCTGTGGCACAAAAATGTGTCTTGGCCTGTGAACTCCTAAGGCGGAGTTCACAGGCCAAGACGCACATTGCTCCATGTCTCTCCCCTATTGGACGGAGAGAAAGGGGGAGAGGTCTTACCACCTCTAGGTGGCTTATGGGACTAATACTAACCTATGGGAATGTGACATTACTCCCGCCCTCCCACTTCCGGCTTTTGGAGCGCAGGTCCCGGAAATGGAACTGTAATTGGCCCGCACGCCGTTACTGAACGGTGGACGACACGGGGTCTCATTCAGGTGGGTGTACCAGCTATTTAAGTGCAGGTGAGAAGTGTAGTCCAGCTGTACACCCCTGTTGAAGTCTTTATTAGACGAAACCGGTCGGGTACTCTGGACTCACCGCTTCTCCACTGCACAAACTTTTTTGGATTACATCTATCCATCCTTACAAGGTGGAGAGTTGCTGTGTTATTTTCACGTGTGTTTTGGATTTCTGCTTTTGTGATTTATTCCTGTCACCAGTGTGATTTTTTGGAATTTTTAATTAAACTCTTTTCCTCTATTTTCCCCATTTTGGAACTGATTGGGTACCATCACGGGGCCACTACGGTGTTTGCCCACTTACCGGAGCGAGATTCCTGGCCATAAGTGCACCCTGAATACTTCGGACGCCGGCCACGCTTAGGACAGTCTCCCAGACGGTAACCAGAGAGGGAAATCTGCCCACACAAGCCTTTAAGACCCTCCCACCGTACGGTGAGTTGTGGGTCCACCTCATCCGGTAAGGGTACCTAATTCATATATTGTTCCATCTATTGGAGGATTTTATCTTGGAATATGCAACTTGTCCGAGTCTAGTAGAGGGGGAACAGACTCATATCACTATCACGGTGTATGGACTAATTTCTCACTTTATTTGGGACTTTTTTTGTGCCACAGCAAGGCTTGTTTGGCATTATACGTTTACTTGTAATTTTTTCACAATATTGTCACTTAGATGGTCTTCTATGAACATTCACTTGTTGTATGACATTCTAAGCTAATGTGATTTTACCGTATATAGCACTATTTTACACAGAGGCACTAAGTGCCAGGTTGGAATGCGCAAGCAGTCCTGTTTGGATGCTAATTGAGTGACCTATTTGCACATTTTTGGCTATTGGCGTTCACTCACTAAAGTCATTACATTAAAGTCACTGTGATTTCTTAACGAATGAACACTGCTACCCCAAGCTGGTGATCACACTATCACTAGGCCCATAGGAGATCCGCCATTCAGGCGATTCCTTTATTTTCAAGTTACTGTGCCCATCAGACGTAGCCACTGTGCCCATCAAATACAGCCACTGTGCCCATCAATTGCCGCCAGTTTACCCCATCATCTGCCGCCAGTTTGCCCCATCAAATGCAGCCAGTTTGCCCCCTTAAATGCAGCCAGTTTCCCCATCAAATGCAGACAGTTTGCCCCCTCAAATGCAGCCAGTTTACCCATCAAATTAAGCCAGGTGCCCTCAAATGCAGCCAGTTTCCACTCAAATGCAGCCGGTTTTCCCATCAAATGCAGCCAGTTTCCCCTCAAATGCAGCCGGTTTCCCCATCAAATGCAGCCAGTTTGCCCCCCCGCCCGGCACTTACCTTCCTCGGGTCAGCGCCGTCCTCCTCCACACTCCCTCTTCGATGTCATCTCCCGTCTTCTCCCGTCCTCAATGTCATCACTGCTAGGATTGGACGCCTTATAGGCTTCAGCCAATCAGCTGACCGGTAACCAGACCCGTTGCACCTGATTGGCTGAGATGAGGGTCAGTGTTAGGGAAGCGATTCCCTAACACAGTTTAACCACTTCCATACCAGGCACTTACGCACCTTCCCGCCCAAGCCAATTTTCAGCTTTCAGCACTGTCACAATTTGAATGACAATTGCGTGGTCATGCTACACTGTACCCAAATGCAATTTTTATCATTTTGTTCCCACAAATAGAGCTTTCTTTTGGTGGTATTTGATAACCTCTGCGATATTTTTTTTTGCGCAACAACTAAAAAAAGACTCACATTTTTGAAAAAAAAAAAAAATTATTTTTTTTCTGTTAATTTTTTTTGTAAATAAGTAAGTTTTCTTCTTAAATTATTGGCACTGATATGGCGGCACTGATGGGCACCGATGAGGTGGCACTGATGGGCACCGATGAGGTGGCACTGATGGGTACCGATAACCGGCACTGATGGGCACTGATAGGCGGCGCAGGTATGCGGCACTGATGGGCACTTATAGGCGGCACTGATGGGCACTCATGGGCGGCACTGATGGGCACTAATAGGCGGCACTGATGGGCACTCATAGGCGGCACTGATGGGCACTCATAGGCGCACTGGGCACTCTTTGGCGGCACTGATGAGTGGCACTGATGGGCACTTATGGGTGGCACAGATGGGCACTGATAGGTGGGCACTGGGCATAGATGGGCACTAAGAGATGGCACTGATGAAAAAGAGAAAAGGTTGGGACTTTAAATGAGATGCGTGTAGATGCAAACAGTATGTATAAGTAAATAAGTAAAGTTGTATAACGTAATAACCAGGCTCGAACTTACCAACCAAACTGCAGGCCGAATTCAACTGTCTAACTTTGTATGTTAAAAGCAGAGGATTGGTTGCACACATTTACAAATATATGCATAAGCCACAGGCCGCTTACAAGGCTCTCTGCATTCCTGTGCTCCTAACTAAACTTTATTAGTTTCCTCAGTGGAGGCATACAAGTGCTAAAGAGTAGATGGAGAGCAGGTGACTGGGGTGTGTGTCACCAGCCGACTCCATCTAGAGTTGGTATAGCAATAAAGAGCACTGAAAAAAAACGCATAAGGGTAAATGTATAAGCATCAAAATCGCATCTCCATCCCTATTGATAAACATAGAACTAGGTTTGGGACTTTGAATGAGGCATGTGAATGACACATGCCTCCATCCCTGAAAATTGAAAAAGAGAAAGGGTTGGGACTTTAAATGAGATGCGTGTTGATGCAAACAGTATGTATAAGTAAATAAGTAAAGTTGTATAACGTAATAACCAGGCTCGAACTTACCAACCAAACTGCAGGCCAAATTTAACTGTCTAACTTTGTATGTTAAAAGCAGAGGATTGATTGCACACATTTGCAAATATATGGATAAGCTACAGGCCGCTTACAAGGCTCTCTGCATTCCTGTGGTCCTAACTAAACTTTATTAGTTTCCTCAGTGGAGGCATACAAGTGCTAATGAGTAGATGGAGAGCAGGTGACTGGGGGTGTGTGTCACCAGTCAGAGTTGGTATAGCAATAAAGAGCACTGGAAAAGAGGTGGCACTGATGGACACTGGGTGGCACTGATGGACACTGGGTGACACTGAGGGGTGGCACCGATGGCATTGCTGGGCATCATTAGTCAGTGCCCATGTTGCCAGTCAGTGCCCATTTGTGGGCACTGATTGGCATTGATTGTATTCAATTTTTTTTTCATCAATATGTGCTCAATTGAGCACCGGGGGGCACTCCCTGGTGGTCCAGTGTGGCGACCTGAGGGGGGCTGCGCTGATAAACAATCAGCGTGAACCCCCCCTGTCAGGAGAGCCGCCGATCGGCTCTCCTCTACTCGCGTCTATCAGACACCAGTGAGGAAGAGCCGATCAACGGCTCTTCCTGTTTTAATCGTGATCATCCGTGGTTGGACACAGCTGATCACGTGGTAAAGAGCCTCCGCCAGAGGCTCTTTACCGAGATCGGAGATGCAGGGTGTCAGACTGACACCACGCACCACCGATCGCCGCGCTGCGCGCCCCCACGGTTGCGCGCCAGCATGAAATCCTGCAGGATGTCAATAGACGTCCAGTAAGGATTTCACAACCATTTCCAGGACGTCAATTGACCATTGACCGGGCGGGAAGTGGTTAAACAGGCAACACACAGCAGTGCGCCCGCTGTTTAACAATTTGAAAGCCTATTAGAGCCCACAAGCTCTAATCAGGAAACCTATTAGAGCCTATGGCTCTAATCAGGCACTTCCAAAACACACCCACCACTGTAATTCAATAAGGCAGTGCACAACAAGGGGGCGGAGACCTGAATAGTGGGCGGCAGCGGCAACAATAGATAGATTTATGCAATGCATGAATCTATCTACTGGAGATTGATGTGCAGGAGAGAGGGGGCGGTGCTCCTGCGCCCACTATGGACGCACCGCCACTGACACACTCACAATATGTATGTATGTGTAACCTAAGCTTGATACACACCATACAACTTTGTTGTTAGATTTCCTTTAGATTTACCTTCAAATATGTAGTACAAGGGCCTGCCTGATTGCATACAAATCAAAAGTGTTTAGGTTTTGACCTCATATTATATGGTTTTGGTAAATCTAAAGAAAAAAAATCTAAAGATAATTGTATGGGGGCCATATTCTCAGTGAAGTTACGATGGAGTAAGTCAGGATACTCCATCGTAACTCCCTTTTTTGGCCAGTGTATCTATGCTCCTGATTCTCAGAATCATTTCTGCATAGATACACTTAAGATCCGCCATCTGTAAGTCACTTACACTGGCGGATCTTAAATGCAATGACGCCGGCCGCCGCTAGATGGCATTTACGTGAAGGAGTCATTTGCGTATGCAAATGATCCTTCTACGCCGATTCCCGAACGAGTTCGCGTCGCGTAACCGTCGCTAACATCGTTTGCGTAAGCGGAAACTTACTCCTGCTATATGAGGGGTAAGTTTCCGCAAGTCTCGCGTAGGCCATGTTACGGATGGCGTCGGGTCCCCGTCGTGTTTTTTCGTCGGGTACGTCGTTTACATAAGTCGTTCTTGAATACGACTTTACGTCAATGACGCACACGTCGGCGTCATTGACGTTTTCCGCCGAGAACTGGAGCATGCGCACTGGGCTTTTTGCAGCCCGGCGCATGCCCAGTTCTTTCGCATCGGGGGCGCGCTTCATTTGAATAGAAGACGCCCCCTTGGAGATCCGCCAGGCTACGCCGGGACACTTACACTCCGCTGTCCCAACTTATGGAGCAAGTGTTTGGGGAATACAACACCTGCTCCAGTAAGTTGGGACAGCGGAGTGTAAGTGCCCTAAGCGCAGCAGGCGGATATTTAGAGAGAATATGGCCCAATGTGTGTATCCAGCCTTACTTTGCATTTTTTTTGCAAAGTGAGAGTCTAAGGACAATAGATGATAGAGGAATATGAGAAAAGATGTGTATGCATTTACATTTTTAAAATGTCAAATAGTTGCTGAAATGTCACTAGCATAAGACGTATGAAATGTAGCCTCTCCCCTAGACACTGCTGATATACCTATAGTATTTAATAGCTATTGCAGACAATAGATGTATTTGAAATTACTTTCAGAATACGCTAATGAGCAGTTTGCAAGTAAGGACAGGAGTTAACTAGGTACAAGATCGGAGCAAGCCAAAAATAGCTTGGTATGAACGTTAGAGGAATTCATTGCGAATTATATTAATAACTTTTGGAGGCAAATTGACTGACCTTGATCCAGGGAATCTAACTGGGATATTAGAAACCCTTTAACCTTTTCTCCATGATGTTTTTTATTATTATGATCTAAGTTGATCTTCTATTCTTTTCATTGTCACATTTCTTTTATTCTGTGTTTTTAGCTTATTCCATCACATTTATTTTTTATAGGATGGTGAAAAAAGAAGATAAAAAACAGTGATTTTCAGCATATTCAGGCATATGTGGATACAGGAGAACATTCAGCAGAGGGAATAGTTTAACACAATATATAATAAACCAATGGTTGTATGTACCTGTGATAATATTATTTTGCAGTTAAAAGAGCTGCACAAGAGTGGTGGTATGCTGCTGCTGCCATCAGTGCAATCACATTACAAATTCAGTATTTTTTTCCACAACTTTATTTTAAGTGTTTTTATGACATGCACACAAATTAGTATGCTAAACATACCCATGTTTTTATTGTGTGTATTTGTAACCACTGTGCTTGAAATCCTTTATGAGGAGAGGCTGAAAGCAGCCATGGTGCCATAGTGTCAATATGTGGTGATAAGATTCTTTTTTCTTCTTATTTTGGGTGATTAATTTGCTTCTTGTTGCTGACTGTGCATTGTAAGCTGTATTGTTTAGCACCACAATTCATCATTTGAAAAATTAAAAACAGCATGCGCAAATATTATTTCTCACACAACCCAACATTCCCCTCACTTTACTCTTACAAATTGTTCATATCTTTTTTTCCGGCACCAACGATAGGCCAAAATGTGAGATTAAAAGGCACAGGAAGACACATTTCTGGGTAATGGAACACATTCTAGGTGCCCTCCACAGACTCGGTACCGCAAGAACAGCGCAGGTTCAAGCACAGACCCCCAACTGGAGAAATGAGAAGGGGGTGGGTTGCTGCTATCAACTTCAGTGGACATTAGGCGTCTCATCAATAAAGCTGTCTGGGAGTTCACATGCAAAGGTAGCTCCAAAGGTCCCCTATGGGGATGGAACCACCAGATGATAACAACCTGAGAGGAGGTACAATCCTACAGAGGATTTCAAAGCAGCCACTGCTGGCTCTGGTTCACACCACAGAAACACAGTCCAGATGCATTCCAGATGTGTTCCTGCATGTGCATTTACATGTGTTTTGTATGCGTTTTATTAAGTGTTGCAGTGTGTTTTTCCCTCTTTTTCTTTTTTGTTTCTACTACTGTTTCATTTGCTTTTGTTGTTAGAAGCTGGTACCCACTGGTATCCTAACAACCAGTGTCTCTTCTCTGCATTCAGGTTTTCCAACAACAATGAGTCACCCCTGCTGTCAGCAGGATTCGCAGCTGAGAGCAGAATGTAAAAAAAAAAACTGACATGAAAAAAAACCAAAAAAAAAAGTGTGGGGGTCCCACCAACCTATACCAGGACCTTTGGGTCCCCATGCAAAAAAATGTGTTAGGTCCCCCTCAAAATCAATGACAGGCCCATCAGTCTAGTATGGATTTTAAGAGTAACTCCACACTAAAACAACAAACGGTGTTAGATCACCCCTACACTAGACCCTCCTTATCTGAGCATGCAGCCTGGCAGAACAAAAAGGGGGGGAAAGGTGAGTGCCCCCCTCATGAGCCATACACATGCCCTTAACACAGGGGGACCCCCCAGCAAACTACCTTGTCCCAATATTGAGAAAGGCAAAGGGCCTCTTCTCCACAACCCAGTCCGGGCGGTAGTGGTCGAACTTATCAGAATCTGGAAGCCCCTTTTAACAAGGAAGCCCCCAGATACCTGCCCCCACCCATGTGAATGAGCATGGGGTACATAGTACCCCTACTTATTCACTAAACAAATGTAAGTAAAAAAAGTAAGTAAAGTAAGTAAAAAAAAACACAAACATGTTATTAACCACTTGATGGCAGGTTTTACCCTCTTCATGACCAGACCATTTTTTCTAGTCGGCACTTTAAATAGCAATTGCACGGTCATGCCACACTGTACGCAAATGAAATGTTGTTTTCTTACATATATAGCTTTCTTTTGGTAGTATTTGATCTGGGAGGGTCACTGACATCCCTAGTGACACTAATACAGTGATTAGTGATAATACTGTACAATGACACTGTACTAATGACACTACCTGGGAATGGGTTAACATCTAAGGTTAATCAAGGGGTTAACTGTGTGCCTAACAATGTGTAATGTGTGCTGCTTTTACATTACTCTGTGACTTTTTTTCTCCCTGCTTTGCTAGGAGAAGAAACAGACAGATTTATGTTCCCTGTACACAGAGTTCTGTGTTTTTGTAAGCACAGAACGCAGTCTG
Source organism: Rana temporaria (assembly GCF_905171775.1). Classification (NCBI taxonomy): domain Eukaryota; kingdom Metazoa; phylum Chordata; class Amphibia; order Anura; family Ranidae; genus Rana; species Rana temporaria. The sequence continues at coordinate 120,987,299 of NC_053495.1, forward strand.
TGATTGCACACAACTGATTAACCAGTACAAATAAAAAACCCTGCCTGCCAAACATAAGAGATCCAGTCACAAGACACTTGCCAAATAACAGCCACTTCCCCTGTCCCTTGTAAAAGGGGGATTCCAAATTCTGGTAAGGTACCCATGCACCCCCACAACCACCTGGCCAGGGTTGTAGGGAAGAGGCCCTTGTTCTCATCAACATAGGAACAAGATGAGCTGCAGCAGAGGCCCCCCTGGCAAAGTGTCTCCCTCATTTTGAGGGCATGTGGCCAAGTATTGTGCCCTCTCCCCCTTTCCTGACATGTTGGCCCCATACTTGGATAAGGGTCTGGCATTGATTATTGCTTACTTGACATGGGATCTCCTTGGAAATCCATACCAAACCCAAAGAGCCAGGTTACTTTGGAGGGAGGTCCCCCTCACTGAAAGCAGGGATGGCTCATAGTTGTTGGTAGAGGGGTGAGCCGAACACCCCCGGTTCAGTTCACAGCATAACATGAGAACAGGCAAAAAATGTGTTCAAACACTGTTAAAGTCTATGGGACACAAACATGAAAAATCAAAAGTGCTCATTTAAAAGGCTAATATGCAAGTTATTGTAATAAAAAGTGTTTGGGGACCCGGGTCCTGCCCCACGGGACATGTATCAATGTAAAAAAAAAAGTTTTAAATATGGCTGTTTTTTCGGTAGCAGGGATTTTATTAATGCTTAAAGTGAAATAAAAGTTAAATATTCCTTTAAATTTCATACCTGGGGTGTCTATAGTATGCCTGTAAAGTAGGGCATGTTTCCCGTGTTTATAACAGTCCCTGCACAAAATTACATTTCTAAAGGAAATTAATTGTCGGGTCCCGGCAATACAGATAAAAGTCATTAAAAAAACGACATGGGTTCCCCCAGTCCATTACCAGGCCCTTTGGGTCTGGTATGGATATTAAGGGGAACCATGCGCCAAATAAAAAAAAATAGCGTGGGGTTCCCCCAAAAAATCCATACCAGACTCTTTTTTTATTGTTATTGAAGGACTTGTGTGCGTGTTTTTTTTTTCTTTTTTATCACTTTTTTGGGTGAAATGGTAGGGGTACAATGTACCCCATTGCCAATTCACATAGGGGGCGGCATCTGGGGGTCCCCTTTGTTAAAGGGGGTTTCCAGATTCCGATAAGCCCCCTGCCCGCAGACCCCCACAACCACCAGGCAAGGACATCCTCCCCATGTTGAGGGCATGTGGCCTGGTACGTTCATGAGGGGGGTTTCTTGCCCCCCTCTTTACCTGTGGCCTGCCAGGTTGCGTGCTCGGATAAGGGTCTGGTATGGATTTTTGGGGGGGAACCCAAACCATTTTTTTTTTATTTGGCGCAAGATTCCCCTTAATATTCATACCAGCTTTCCTGATGACGCAATAGTGAAACGCGTAGAGGCTGTCTGGACACACACACGGAGGGGGAAGCACACCAGTACGCCAGGATCCCTTGAGGAAAGGAGCGGGGTATGCACACCTTCCAACGGCTCCAGCGGCTTTTAACGGTTGACACTGCCAAAGAAACTCAGTGCTGGTCAAAGGCACTCTTTCTTGTAAGTGTAACTTTTTTATCCTTTTAATAAATAAGTTTTAATATACTACACCATGATGAGCCCCTTGTTTTTGAGGATTTAAGGATATCTTGTAAAAGGGAGAAGGAGGCAACATCCACTGACGGACAAAGAAAAGACACCACTTGGGGCCTTTTTATATCTGGGGTCTGGTGAGTGTTGAGTTTAACCATTGGTGATGGTGGCACATTTGTCCACTTTGTCGGGTGGAAGAGACAGTTGCACTTCTTTGTATACAGCATTACCAGCATTGAATCCCGTTTTTCCCATTGGAATATATTGTGTATAAGCAAGACTGTCTGTCATTGGACTATTTTTCAGCGCAGCTGGCGCATTGCACATTTGGTATCACTGGTTTTGTAGTGATTTTTGATTATATATAATTTTTTGGGGGGTTTTATTTCACTTTATTTTGGAATTTTTTGTTTTCACTATTGGTCAGTTTGGAATAGCATGAGCAGCCATTTTTTCCTTCATAGGAACACTATGGCACATTAACGTGCAGATCGACTAACCAACCAAAAAATCTTTGTTTAGGTCACGTTTATAGCACTTAGTTTATTGCATCACTTGTATAACATATCTTTATAGATTGCTTGTATCAAGATTAATTGGTCCACAAAAGTTTATCCAAATTGAACATTGGGTGTATTTAACTCCTGATTTTGTATATGGTATCAGCTCACATTTCCAGAGATTGAAACCTCTGGATTATTAGATCAGCGCAGTAACACTTTCCTTCAATATCCATACCAGAGAGCATGGTAATGGAATTTGGGGGGACCCCATGCTTTTTTGGGGTTTGGGGTTCCCCCAAAGGGCCTGGTAATGGACTGGGAGGGGACCCATGTCTTTTTTTTTTTTTTCAATTACTTTTATTTGTATTGCCGGGACCGGACAATTCATTATAGCCGCGAGTAGTTTTAAATGTGCAGGGACTGTTATAAACATGGGAAACATGCGCTACTTTACAAACATACTCTAGACACCCCCCCAGGCACAAAATTTAAAGGAATATTTCACTTTTATTGTTTCACTTTAACCACTTAACCCCCGGACCATATTGCTGCCCAAAGACCAGAGCACTTTTTGCGATTCGGGACTGCGTCGCTTTAACAGACAATTGCGCGGTCGTGCGACGTGGCTCCCAAACAAAATTGGCGTCCTTTTTTCCCCACAAATAGAGCTTTCTTTTGGTGGTATTTGATCACCTCTGCGGTTTTTATTTTTTGCACTATAAACAAAAATAGAGCGACAATTTTGCAAACACACAGCTCCCAGTCCTGTCAGGGGCAGAAATGCCTGACCAGCGATCAGTCTTTTCCCCTAGTTAGTCCACCCCCCTTTAGTTAGAACACACCCAGGGAACATACTTAGCCCCTTCCTCGCCCCCTAGTGTTAACCCCTTCCCTGCCAGTGGCATTTTTATAGTAATCAATGCATTTTTATAACACTGATCGCTATAAAAATGCCAATGGTCCCAAAAATGTGTCAAAAGTGTCCGCCATAATGTACCGACATTACTAGTAAAAAAATGAATATTAATAAAAATGCCATAAAACTATGCCCTATTTTGTAAACGCTATAACTTTTGCACAAACCAATCAATAAACGCTTATTGCATTTTTTTTTTACGAAAAATATGTAGAAGAATATGTATCGGCCTAAACTGAGGATTTTATATATATATATATATATATTTTTTTTTTTTTTGGGGGGGATATTTATTATAGCAAAAAGTAAAAAATATTCATTTTTTTAAAAATTGTCGCTCTATTTTTGTTTATAGCGCAAAAACTAAAAACCGCAGAGGTGATCAAATACCACCAAAAAAAAGCTCTATTTGTGGGAAAAAAAGGATGCCAATTTTGTTTGGGGGCTACATTGCACGACCGCGCAATTGTTAGTTAAAGCGACGCAGTGCCGAATGGCAAAAAGTGGCCTGGTCTTTGACCAGCAATATGGTCCGGGGCTAAAGTGGTTAAAAACGATCGTGTGTAGGCTCCAGAGCATTTTTCTTGATGTGAAAAATGGGCATTAAAAATTTAGAACATGCTCTATTTTATCTTGTCGTTTTTTCACGTCGCCGTTTTTTCACGTCGTGAAAAACGGCCATGTGTACGCTTTGACGATGGGAAAAAAACAAAGCAAGTTATGTGACGGGAGCACTTTTTTTCTTTTTAAAACCACTTCAGACTCCACCAACCAACATGAGACCCGCTCACATTAAAATTGCTTATAACGTCTCAGTTAAGGTTTCAGCAGACCAGTTTCAGCAGACATGTTCGGTCGTGTGTACGGCCGACCGGACAGGTTTCCAGCGGACATTTGTCCAGCCAAACGGTTTGCAGCGAACAAATGTTTCTTAGCATGCTAAGAAACATGTCCGCTGGAAGCCTGTCCGTCGGACATGTTCGGTCGTCTGTACAGACTCACCGTACATGTCCGATCGGCCGCCATCCCTCGCATGCGTCGAAGTGATTCAACGCATGCGTGGAAGCTTTGAACTTCCAGGGCCGCGCACGTCGCCGCGTCATCGTAGCGGCGACGGCGCGGCCACGTCACCGCGGATCGTGTACGCGCGGATTTCTGTCTGATGGTGTGTACAACCATCAGACAGAAATCTCCGGCCAGACATGTCCGCTGAAAACGGTCCGGCGGACCGTTTTCAGCGGACTGTTCGGTCGTCTGTACGAGGCCTTAAAGGTCACTCCTTTCCCTCCTTTTTCCTCACTAATTTTCTCTAGGGGGCGTAGATTTTCTACAGATCTACTAGGCTGGGGGAGTGCCTCAAAGAAGTGCTTTAGCTGGATATACCGCCATTCATTTATCTCGACCACTTCCCGTCTATTTTTTAGTTCCTGGTATGTACTTAATTTATCTCGCGTCAAACTAGCAACTAGCATTTGTAATGGAGATAGCACATTTGTCACGCTGTAACAGACTGAAAAGCATGAAGACTGAAAAGCGCGAATCGTCTCTCACCAAACTTTTACTAACACGCGGTAACACTAAATCAGCAAAAGCAGCCCAAAGGGTGGAGCCATCCGAATGGAAATTCCCCTTTATAGTGCCGTCGTACCTGTTGTACGTCACCGCTCTTTGCTCGAGCATTTTTTTTTCACGATCGTGAGTATGCAAGGCAGGCTTGACAAGAATCATGTTGAGAAAAACTTTTTTTTTTCCATGACATTAAAAACGGTCGTGTGTACGCGGCATAAGTTCTCAGGTACAGCTACACTGAGCTGGTTGTCCCTGCTGTCGCTGGATACCTGTGTTCAGTATCACTTAGACCCCTTTCACACTGAGGTGGTTTTCAGGATTTCAGCGCTAGAAATAGCACCTGTAAAGCACCTTAAAACCACCTCCCATTCATTTTAGTGTGACTTTTCACACTTGGGCGCTGCGCTTGTGTGAAGTTAGAAAAAGTCCTGCAAGCAGCATCTTTGGGGCGGTTTGGGAGCGCTGTATTTAGTGCTCCCAAAACGCCTTGCCCTTTGAAATGAATGGGCAGCGATTCAAAAGCACCTGAAAAGTGCAAAATGGGCGCTTTTAACCCCTTCTTTGGGGATAAAAAGGGCCCAGCTAGCGTTCGAAACGCGTCACTTAAACAGCGCTAAAGCAATGCTAAAACAAGCGATGCTCTGGCACTAATGCGGCCGGTGCCCCAGTGTGAAGGGCATACCTCCCAACTTTCTGAGATGATGGGAATGAGGGACACCTATCACCAAAAATATGCAGGCATAGGACACACCACTTGCCACGCCCCCTTAAAGCAGAATTGTACAAAAAATATGATTTTTTAAACCTACAAGTGCTGTTTTTACCACTACTATTTATATTGGCTTTTGGAATTTACAAATGCAGCAATTTAGAATTCATAACAAAGGTTTAGCACTGGGAAACACTTGTTATATACATCTACATAGATCAGACCAAAATGAGGGACAAATGAGGAGGAATGAGTGACAGAGGGACATTTCTCCATATCAGGGACAGTCCCTCGAAATCAGGGACAGTTGGGAGGTATGGAAAGGGGTCTTACAAGCACAATGATGAACTCATCTATCTTTCACATTTACTTTCTCTTCCTATTAGCATGCTTTTTGTCAGCACATGAACTGATTGGCTGCTTGTACTGCTTCTTCCTCTCACACTTAAACTCTGCTGTACAAAGAGGCTGATTCTGGATTAAATTCACATACTTGCACAGCTTGCATTAAAAACAAAATAATGTTGTACCAATAATTACATACTGTAGCTACATTCATTTGTGCCTTTATATCTGCCTAGAGTTTAGCTTTAAATACTTTATTTTATAAGTGTTGCTGTTCGCATGTGGTACTCAGGAGGACACAAGTAATATGCTGTACTCTGTACATACCCTGAAAATGCTGAATGCTTCCTCAGGCTCATAAGGGTTATCAAGCTAAACATAAAACTATGCAACTAGAGATTTAACAATAAATGTCTGCTTTCAGAAATACAGTATAAGCTTGGCAAATCTGTTCTCTATCAGCATAACATTAATGACAAAGCTTATATCATTCACTGAAAACCTTATTGTCTTATTGCTTTAAGTTTCCTTTCTGTATTTATGTTCCTAATGGCAGCTTATATATATAAAATGTTTTATCTCTCCAGCTCTCACATTCTGCCCCAGTGCTGTACAACAGGCCACCTCTACCCCTCTTGAGGGGACAGTGTTTAATTTCTCAGAAAACACAAGGGAAGATAGTTCTGCCACCAGTTTAGCCCCAGATGGCCTCAAAACTGCAGCAATTAAAATGATATCAAGAAGTAAGGCTAAAGCATGACATGATTGAGTAGATTAGCGAAGCCGATTCCATATGTCTTGCTTTAAACTGGTCCCCATGCAGCCAGCAACGACTCATACCATTGAACAGCAAATTAATCATGCTAACTGTCAACTGCTGTCACCATACATCATTCACATTTTTTTGCTTCTTGACTCTTTATTTTCTGCTCTAAGAAAAAAAAAATATACCAAGAAGGAAGCACGCAGACCCTGAGTCCTACTCATTGTGAAACAATGTTCCCGCTAAAATATTGATGACATCCAGTGTGTGAATGAAAGGAAGCAGCAAGGGATTGAGCATGTGACAGGTGGTTTGTGTCTCTCAGCTCTTGCTTTAATATCTGAGAGATCATTGCTTGACAAAAACAAAAAGCTTCCTGCATTTGCTGTGCGCTCCTGGGCTTGCAAATTTAAAGCAAATCAAATGGCCTGCGTGAAAACAATTATGTGAACAGCACTAATCTCAAATGTTGTGTAAATACATAGAGGGACTGTAAGGTGTATTCCTAACTAAATCAGAGTCATAATTTTGGATGACTGCTGGAAGTTCAGTTGTACACTGAATTCTAATATTTAATGCTTTCTGACAGATCCTGACTCTGACCACTTTAACTGCTCTATTTGTCATAGTTAAAGTGGAAATCCAGGCTAAAACTAAAATCACTGCATCTATAGCCAATAACATTCTAACACTAACATATTTAGCCCTGAAATGAAAAACTCTGTATACATACCTTTTCTGCAGGCTATCCGACCCGATCTCCAGCAGCAGAACATGTCCAACAATGGCTGTGAAAGAAATGGTAAGTAACATCACCCATAGAGTTACTATGAGGCTTCCATTGATGGACGTGTCCACTGCACCCACCCACACAGCAAAGCCTCGGCTGCAAGCTCAGTTTTTGGATCAGAGCTTCCGCCAACAGAGATTGGGTCGGTTCGCCTGCAGAAAGGGAATGTATACTGATTTGTTTCTTTTCAGGGCTAGAGAGGTTTGTGTAATGCCTTGTGCGCACAATAGGAATTTCTGAAAAAAACAGTCTGATGGAATTTTTTCATCAGAAATTCCTATAGTAAAAAAATAGAACATGTTTTAAATTTTTCTGATGGAATAAAATCCTATGGGAAATTCCGATCGTCTGTGTGGAACTTCGTCGGGGGAAAATTCCTATGCATGCTCAGAATCAAGTCAACGCATGCTCGGAAGCATTGAACTTCATTGTTCTCGTCTTGTCGTAGTGTTTTACGTCACCACGTTTTGTACGGTCGGAATTTTGTCTGACAGTGTGTTTGCAAGACTGATGGAAGACAGCTTGATCGGAATTCTGACGAAAAATTCCATTTGATTTTAGTCCTTTAGAAATTCCTATCGTGTGTACAAGGCATAAGAATGTTAGTGGCTATAGATGCAGGGATTTTAGTTTTAGCATGGACTTCCACTTAAAGCATGAATTAACTGATAAGCTGCTCAGTCCATACAGTTCAGAATAGGTTAGTCTAGTTCATGTTCCATGGCAACCTTCCAACTGGACAATGGGGATCTTTCTTTTAACATTTAGGGGATATGGGGTAGATTTCATTCTATATGTGCCCTTATAAAGAATTGGTAATTTCTGTTTTACTGTAGTTGTTCTTTTGATAAGGATGTACCATTCTATACTACTTAGAGCACAAACTTCACATAAGGGAAATCTCAATACATCACCAAGAGGAGCAAAATAGTTGGTCTTTGGACTTTTTACCAGTTCACTAGTACCATGGATCAACTAAATATTCACCTGGTGAAGCAAGTAATTGCTTCTGTTCTGCTGATTCCCAGCAAAGGGGATTCGCCACTATTCCCTCCCATCACTAAATGTACTCACAAATCTCCTACTTGATTCTATCTAGAATAGATGTGGAAATCAGCACAGACTACATTATCTGGATGGCTGTGCGGAATTGTAACAGCCAGAATCTCCAGATGATGTGCCAAAGGTCATACAAGTTATTTAAACTGCTAGCCAGTTTTCAGAGTAGGGATCAGTATTTCCAGTTTCAATCGACTGCATTTTTTCTAAATATAGGTAAATTATAGAGCATGCACTACTATACAACTTATCCTATAATATGCAACAACAAGTAAATTAATAAAAATGTGTCCTGTTGTACGTGATAAATCAATCAATAAATCAATAGTAAATAATAAAGTCCCATTGGTGCAAACAAAGATACAACATCAATGCTTGAATATCCTCTAGATATATTTCTTGCTGTGATACAAAAACCGTCTCCGGTCATGCAAACTTAATTGATCTTCCACCACCTGGATAATTAGTACGACACCCAATGTGCACACGTGGTAAATTGTGCTTACCATGAAAAAGATGGTCAGATGCGCTTGAGCAGGATAATGCCTGCAGACATATAAATTGACTGGAGCATGTACGATACCTCACCCTCAGAATGTTAAGATTTTAGAACATGGAATACAAACAGAGAGCTTCCATAGTGCAAACGCTATTTTATTAAAATGGAATAAAAACACCAGCCAATTGGCTACTCACATAAAAGTGGCCTTCTCCTGGCACTGGGGCTGCAAGCTTTGATAAAAAAAACACTGGCTCTCCCACCTCCATGGCGGGGGGGCGTTCCACCAGCTGCTGACACTATCCAGATGATCGTGAAGTGATGTAGGACATAGTACACGTGACCAGGTTCCGCCATCGACGTATGTTTCGTATAGTTACGTTTTCAAGGGGCTTGCCTGGTCACTAAGCATCACGGTATATGCAGTCGAAATAAGGGGAGTGGTTTCAGGTCCACACCTAATTAGCCAATCAGAAGAGAGCAGCCTCAGTGCCGGTTTACATTACAGTTTCTCTACAAAGGGCTGGCATATTATAAATCGTAACATAATCTGTTAAAATTGTAACATAATCTGTACAAATTTGCATCTTCAAATCTCCACCAAGATAGGTAAACATTAAAGAATCTCTCTCATTTTCACTATATTATCTCCCACTCTCCATAAGCTAAATGATGTAGGCTGGGAGGAAGATTAAGGGGCTAATAAAATGAATTCCTTCAAAATTGTAAAGGACAAAAAATATTAAGTACATCACATAAAAATGAGTGTGAGTACACAAGGATTTATAGGGAATGAAAGTTGTCATACCCTAATTCATGACTAAAGTGGATTTAATAAATCCATTGCATGATAATCGATTCGGCAATAACAAACTTGGTAGTCAATAAGTGTATTATCGGGTTTCTCAAAGAGGAGCACCCACATCTTACCACTCCAATAGTAAACAATTCAAGGAAGGCTTAAGGAAAAATAATTGAGATTGAGTTCTATATTCATTCCTCTAGGCTGCTTACTCTGCAATTTGTACAGCCATATGGTTTCATTTTGGGAAATAGCTCGTCTCATATGGATCCCCCTCCAGTGCTGGGTTATCTTATCTATCCCATAAAAGGTACACAAACTGGGATCACTATTATGATGACTTTTAAAATGTCCAGATACACTGTGGTTGGGGAACTAATTTTTTATATTTGTCAGATGCTTATTTATCCTTGTTTTAAGTTTCCGTTTCGTCCGACCTACATATTGGAGTGGGCAGGGACACTCCAAAATGTAAGTGACATGGTCGGAATCGCAGGTAATTAAAGGTTTGATTTTAAACTGTTCTTTTGTTACAGTAGATTGGAAGTGTGTCTTCTTCTTCGGATCTCCCGACCTCCTAGTATTTTTGCAAGCCTTGCATCTAGTGCAATGGTGGAACCTGGCTCCGTCCAGAAAAGTACCAAGTTTCTTAGGGGGGTCTGGTACATTACGGGCAATCCGATTTCGCAATCCTGGTGCCCGCCTATATATAAACTTGGGTTTGGAGGAAATAGCGGATTGCAAATCTATGTCTTTAAGGAGTATAGGCCAGAATTTCTTGAAAACTGCTTCTACCTGCCTATATTGTTTGTGAAATCCTGATACAAAAGCTACCCGACCTCCAAATTCCTTTTTTGGCTTGGTTGCCAACAACATTTGTCTATCCATTGATGACACTTGGCACAGTACCTTAGTTCATATTTCTAGAGAGTAACCTTTTTCTACAAATTTTGATGTTAGAATATTGGCTTGTAATAAGAAGTCATCAGTGTTACCACAGTTACGCCTGAGCCGCATATACTGTCCTTTGGGGACCGCCCCTATCCACTGAGGGTGATGGCAACTGTGGGTAGGCACAAAGCCATTCTGATCAGTGGCTTTAAAGTATGTCTTCGTCTCAAACACATTGTCTTTTTTAACAATGGTTAAAGGAACACTAAAGGTTCGTTTTTTATTAGATCAATTGATTGCTGTAAGCTAGAGCATTTAAATATCACTTACCTCATTTTTCCTTTTGACCTCCAAAATACAGTAATCCAGGTATGAAAATGCCATTTCCTGTCTCTCCTCTTCTTGCTTTCCACCAGCATCTGAGCCGTTTTGCATGGTGGAAAGCAGAATGTGCTCACCCCCTCCCTATGACTACAGCCCTGCGTGAAGATGCTCTCTTATCCCTCACAGGCATGGAGGCTAAGCCTAATGGGAACTGTAGTTCCCATTAGGCCGTGATGTAGCAAGAATGAATGCGCACCGCAAACCAGGAAGTCAGTGAGAATAATGATTCAGGAGTGACGGAGGTGAATAAAACAGCTTGATTTCAACAGGTATCAAACTAGTTATAATGCAAAACATTACTTTTTCCTTTATCAGCTACTGTCAGACTTTAATTTAAGAGGAAAATATTTTTGTCTTTACAACCCCTTTAAGTCCAAATAATTCAGACGTGTGACTCACTTCTGCTGTAAATTTGAGACCATACTCGTTGGTATTCATTTGAATGAGTGATTTGTTCCTCTTTTTCAAGATGGTTTCCTGTTCCCATTTATTTAATACTACATTTGCCACACTTGGGGCATAACGTGCCCCCATCGCCACTCCTCCAATTTAATTGTAAAATTGATTATTCAAAAAAAGTTGTTAGTCATGGCTAATTCAAGGTCATTAATCAAATGTTTGATCTGC